>NC_134098.1:93021047-93338859 GCF_000715075.1 Nicotiana tabacum | reverse complement strand
CTTCAGCATGTTCCCCCTCCCGATATTACCTGTCAATTTTTTCCTCGCTGTTATTTGTACATATACAATTAAATTGCACAGGCTTGTTATGTAGGTGTCTTGTCATAGCCTCGTCACTACTTCGTCTAGGTTACGCTCGACACTTACCAGTACATGAGGTCGGTTGTACTGATACTGCACTCTGCATTTCCTGTGCAGATTTTGGTATTGCTCCTAGCTGATCAAGAGGCGTAGCAGCTCTGGCTGGTTCATCGGAGACTCAAGGTAAATATGTTGGCGTTCTCAGACCTTGAAGTCCCCATCTATCTTTTCTTCTTTTTTACTGTTTCTTTCATTCAAACAGTTGTATTTGTTTCAGTTAGAAGTTCGTGAATTGTGAGTCCAGATTCGGGTTGTAGTAAATATTGAGGCTGCTATATTATTCCGCACTCGCTTTAATTCGTTTTACCTTATTTGCTGTTATTTTTTAAATTGAATAAGGATTGGTTTAATAATCCTCTAACGTTGGCTTGCCTAGAAAGTGAAATGTTAGGCTCCATCGCGGTCCCGAAAGGTGGAAAATTCTGGGTCGTGACAAGTTGGTATCAGAGCACTAGGTTGCCTAGGTCTCACAATTCACGAGCAGGCTTAGCAGAGTTTGGAGGATCGGTACAGAGACGTTTGTGCTTATCTTCTAGAGGCTATGAAGTTTAGGAACCATTTCACTTCTATTCTTCTCTGTCGTGCGATTTTATTCTATCATTGCTGATTAAACTCTTTAATTCTTGTCCTTCCGCAGATGGCGAGAACACGTGCTACGTCTTCAGTTGGACAGCAACCGGAGCCCCCAGTAGCAGGTCCTACGAGGGGCAAAGGTCGAGGCTGAGGCAGGGCCAGAGATCAGCCTAGATCTCGAGCAGCAGCACCAGTAGTGGAGCCCCAGGTGGAGTTTGAGGAGGAGGTTCCAGCCCAGACTGTGCCTATTGGACCAGCTCAGGTTCTAGAGGGGTCATCGCCACCCAGTGCTTCAGGATGATTTGGTCCGTTTGGTGGGCCTTATGGAGAGTGTGGCCCTGGCCGATACCTTTCATATGGAACCAGTCCTCTCTCAGGCTAGGGGAGGAGCACAGACTACCGCTACTTATATTCCGGAGCAGATGGCTCCCCAGTATCAGACTCCTGTAGCCCCGCCAGTTGGGATAGTTTGGTCGATTGTTGCGGCACAGTCTGGCGATGGGTCGGCTATGTCTTCTGAGGACTTATGGAGATTGGACAGGTTTACCAAGCTCTTTTCAGTTCACTTCAGTGGTGCTTCTTCAGAGGATTCCTAGGAGTATCTTGACAGTTATCATGAGGTGCTACAGAACATGGGTATAGTGGAGACCAATGGGGTGGATTTTGCTGTATTTCAAATAACTGGTTCCGCCAAGAAATGGTGGAGAAATTATTTTTTGACTAGACCAGTTGGATCGCCTTCTCTTAATTGGGACCAGTTCTCTCAGCTCTTTCTAGAGAAGTTCCTCCCTATCACATTGAGAGAGGAGCATCATCGTCAGTTCGAGCGTCTCCAGTAGGGCAGTATGACTGTTACCCAGTATGAGACCCATTTTGTGGATTTGCCCGTCATGCTCTTCATCTGCTTCCTACCAAGAGAGAAAGGGTGAGGAGGTTTATTGACGGACTTGCTTAGCATATTAGAATGCAGATGGCTAAGGAGACTGGGAGTGAGATTTCTTTTCAGGCGGCTGCCAATGTCACCAGGCGAGTCGAGATGGTTCTTGCTCAGGGAGGTCAGCGGTGCCTCATCTGGAGGTAGGGGTACTTTTAGTAGAGGCCATCATCCTAGGCCATTTCTTTCAAGTGGTCGTGGCCCTCATATGCCTTATTTCGACCAGCTAGCCTACAGTGCACCACCAACTCATATTAGTGCACCTCATCTCCAGAGATTTTGGGGTGGTTACTCAGGTCGACAGGGTCGGTTTCAGGGTCAACAGTCATAGCAGCCGAGGTCCTGTTATACTTGTGGTGATCCGAGGCACATTGCTAGATTTTGCCCTCGGGCATCGGGTAGCTCACAGCATCAGGGTTCTCATGCCATGGTCCCGGCACTAGATGCTTCACCGCCCGCTCAACCAGCTAGAGGTAGGGATCAGACATTTAGAGGTAGAGGTCAGGCCATTAGAGGCGGAGGTCATGCCGCTAGAGGTGGAGGCCAGCTAGCTAGGGCCCATCCTAGAGATGTAGTTGAGAGTGGTGGGCCCCAGCCCCGATGTTATGCTTTTCCAGCTAGGACTGAGGCTGAGTCATCGGACGTTGTTATCACAGGTATTGTTTGAGTTTGCAGTAGAGATGCTTCAGTTCTATTTGATCCAGGTTCTACTTATTCCTACGTGTCATCCTATTTTGCTACATATTTGGTTATGCCTCGTGATTCTTTGAATTCTCCAGTGTATGTGTCCATACCTGTGGGAGATGCTATTGTTGTAGATCGTGTTTATCGTTCATGTGTGGTCACCATTGGGAGTCTTGGGACTAGTGTAGATCTTCTACTTCTCGATATTGTTGATTTTGATGTTATCTTGGGTATGGATTGGTTGTCACCTTATCACGCTATATTGGACTGTCACGCTAAGACGGTGACCTTAGCATTACCGGGGTTGCCTCGATTAGAGTGGAGGGGGACTCCTAGCCATTCTACCAGCAGGGTTATCTCTTATATGAAGGCTTGGCGTATGGTCGAGAATGGGTGTCTATCTTATTTGGCTTATGTTTGTGATTCTAGTGCGGAGGTTCCTTCCATGGATTCAGTACAAGTTGTTCGTGAGTTTCCAAATGTGTTTCATGCAGACCTACCGGGGATGCCACCCGACAGGGATATTGATTTCTGTATAGATTTGGCTTCGGGCACTCAGCCCATCTCTATTCTGCCATACCGTATGGCCCCGCCAGAGTTGAAAGAATTGAAGGAACAGTTGCAAGATTTTCTTGATAAGGGCTTCATTAGACCTAGTGTCTCGCCCTGGGGTGCACCTGTGTTATTTGTGAAGAAGAAGGATGGATCGATGAGGATGTGCATAGATTATCAGTAGTTGAACAAAGTTACCACCAAGAACAAGTATCAATTGTCGAGGATTGATGACTTATTTGATCAGCTTCAGGGTGACAAGGTGTTTTTGAAGATTGATTTGAGATCTGGCTACCATCAGTTGAGGATTAGGGCATCTGATGTCCCTAAGACAGATTTTCGGACTCGGTACGGACATTATGAGTTTCTAGTGATGTCCTTTAGGTTGACAAAGGCACCTGGAACATTCATGGATTTGATGAACCGAGTGTTCAAGCCTTATTTGGACTCCTTTGTGATTGTGTTTATTGACGATATCTTGATCTACTCCCGCAGTCGAGAGGAGCATGAGCAGCATCTTAAGATTGTACTTCAGACTCTAAGAGACAACCAAATATATGCTAAATTTTCAAAGTGCTAGTTTTGGTTGAATTCAGTCGCTTTCTTGGGGCACGTTATATCATTAGAGGGCATTCAGGTAGATCTTAAGAAGATTGAGGCAGTTCAGAACTAGCCTAGACACACTTTAGCTACGGAGATCAGGAGTTTCTTAGGTTTGGCGGGCTATTACCGTCGATTTGTGGAGGGGTTTTCATCTATAGCAGCCCCGTTGACCAGGTTGACCTAGAAGGGTGCCCCGTTTAGATGGTCAGACGAGTGTGAGGCGAGCTTTCAGAAGCTCAAGACTGCTTTGACTACAGCGCCGGTGTTGGTGTTTCCCACAGGTTCAGGATCTTATATGGTATATTGTGATGTGTCCCGTGTTGGGTTCGGTGCGATATTGATGCAGGAAGGCAGGCTGATTGCATATGCGTTGCGGAAGTTTAAGGTTCATGAGAAGAAATACCATGTCCATGACTTAGAGTTGGCAGCCATTGTTCATGTGCTGAAGAGTCAGAGGCACTATCTTTACGGTGTGTCGTGTGAGGTTTTCACGGATTATCAGCGCCTTCAGTATTTGTTCAAGCAAAAGGATCTCAATTTGAGGCAGAGGAGATAGTTGGAGCTATTGAAAGACTATGATATCACTATTTTGTAGCACCCCAGGAAGGCTAATGTGGTGGCCGACGCCTTGAGTAGAAAGGCAGTGAGTATGGGCAGTCTTGCGTTCATTCCATTCAGTGAGAGGCCACTTGCATCAGATGTGAGGTTGGATATTTTAGAGCCCAGCCTTGTTCTAGCTTGTACAGTCGCTCGGTCTTCTTTGTTTGAGCACATCAGAGATCAACAATATGATGACCCTCATTTGTTGGTCCTTAGGGACATAGTGCGGCACGGTGGTGCCAAGAAAGTTACTGTTGGAGATGACAGAGTTTTGAGGATGCAGGGTCGTGTTTGTATGCTTAATGTGGATGGAATTCGTGAGTTGATTCTTGAGGAGGCCTACAGTTCCCGATATTCTATTCATCCGGGTGCCACCAAGATGTATCAGGACTTGCGGCAACATTATTGGTGGAGGAGGATGAAGAATGATATAGTTGCTTATGTAGCTCGGTGTCTAAATTATCAGTAAGTCAAGTATGAGCATCAGAGACCTGGTGGTTTGCTTCAGAAGATAGAGATTCCTGAGTGGAAGTGGGAGGGTATCACTATGGAATTCATTGTTGGACTCCCACAGACTCAGAGGAAGTTCAATGCCATTTGAGTCATTGTGGACAGGCTGACTAAGTCAGCGCATTTCATTCTTGTGGCAATTACCTATTCTTCGGAGCGGTTGGCAGAGATTTAAATATGTGAGATCGTCCGTCTTCACGGTGTGCCCATGTCTATCATTTCTGACCGAGGTACGCAATTCACCTTGCATTTCTGGAGGGCAATACAGCGTGAGTTGAGCACGCGGGTTGAGTTGAGCACAGTGTTTCATCCTCAGACGGACGGACAATCCGAGCGTACTATTCAGATACTGCAGGATATGCTCTGCGCATATGTTATAAACTTCAGAGGATTGTGGGATCAGTTCTTGCCCCTTGCGGAGTTCGCCTATAACAACAGCTACCGGTCGAGCATTTAGATGACTCCCTATGAGGCATTATACGGTAGGCGATGTCGGTCGCCAGTTGGGTGGTTCGAGCCGTGGAAGGCTCAGTTGTTGGGTATAGCCCTAGTATAGGATGCCTTGGATAAGGTCAAGATTATTCAGGATCGACTTCGCACAGCTCAGTCCAGGCAGAAGAGTTATGCTGACCGTAGAGTTCGTGATGTTGCATTCATGGTCAAGGAGAGAGTGTTGCTCTGGGTATCACCCATGAAGGGTGTAATGAGGTTCGGAAAGAAGGGCAAGTTGAGCCCTAGGTATATCAGACCTTTTGCGATTCTGGAGAGAGTGGGAGAGGTGGCTTGTAGGCTTGCGTTGCCACTGGGGTTATCAGCAGTTTATCTGGTGTTCCACGTGTCCATGCTTCGAAAGTATCACGGCGATCCATCCCACGTATTAGATTTCAGCTCTATCCAGTTGGACAAGGATTTGACTTACGAGGAGGAGCTAGTGGCTATTCTAGCCCGGTAGGTTCGACAGCTGAGGTCTAAGAGTTATCCTTAAGTTCGAGTGCAGTAGAGAGGTTAGCCCGTCGAGGCAGCTATTTGGGAGTCTCAGTCAGATATGCGGAGTAGATATCTACACCTTTTCACCAGCCCAAGTACTTTACTATGTTCATTCGAGGACGAACGGTTGTTTTAGAGGTAGAGAATGTGATGACTCGATAGGTCATCTTAGGTTTCGGAACCTAATTCTGTGTTTCGAGGCCTCAAATACCTCATTTTAGCCTTCCTCAATTTGCATGCGCAGTTCGGGTGTTCTTCCAGAAGGCTTATATGTTAAAACTGATAAAAATAAGAATTTTGCCTTAAAAACTCATTTGAGTTGAATTCGGTCAAAATTTTGAGAAAACAGGCCCGGATCGGTGTTTTGACAGTCCCGGTGGGTCCATATCGTAATTTGAGACATAGGCGTATGCCCCAAATTGAATTTGTAGGTCCCTAGCTCGAGTTATTGATTTTTGTTAAAAATTAAAAGTTTTATTATTTTTAAGAATCGACTGATATTTGGTCTTGTTGATACTGGGTCCGTATTTTGGTTCCGGAGCCCGGTACAGGTCCACTATTTTATTTATGACTTGTCTGTAAAATTTTGTGAGAAACGGAGTTGGTTTGACGTTATTTGGACCTTCAGTTGTGAAAATATTTCATTTGATTTGGTGTCCGATTCATAGTTTAGGCATTATTTTGGTATTTTGTTCGCGCGAGCGAGTTCGTATAAGGTTTTTGGACTTGTGTGCATGATTGGTTTAGAGCACCGAGGACTCGTATGGATTTCGTGAGTTGATTCTTGAGGAGGCCCACAGTTCCCGGTATTCTATTCATCCGGGTGCCGCCAAGATGTATCAGGACTTGCGGCAACATTATTGGTGGAGGCGGATGAAGAATGATATAGTTGCTTATGTAGCTCGGTGTCTAAATTATCAGTAAGTAAAGTATGAGTATTAGAGACCTGGTGGTTTGCTTCAGAAGATAGAGATTCCTGAGTGGAAGTGGTAGGGTATCACTATGAATTTCATTGTTGGACTCCCATAGACTCAGAAGAAGTTCGATGCCATTTGGGTCATTGTGGACAGGCTGACTAAGCCAGCGCATTTCATTCTTGTGGCAGTTACCTATTTTTCGGAGCGGTTGGCAGAAATTTATATCTGTGAGATCGTCCTTCTTCACGGTGTGCCCGTGTCTATCATTTCTGACCGAGGTACGCAATTCACCTTGCATTTCTGGAGGGCAATACAGTGTGAGTTGAGCACGCGGGTTGAGTTGAGCACAATGTTTCATCCTCAGACGGACGGACAATCCGAGCGCACTATTCAGATATTGGAGGATATGCTCCCTGCATGTGTTATAAACTTCAGAGGATTGTGGGATCAGTTCTTTCCCCTTGCGGAGTTCTCCTATAACAACAGCTATCGGTCGAGCATTTAGATGGCTCCCTATGAGGCATTATACGGTAGGCGGTGCTGGTCGCCAGTTGGGTGGTTCGGGCCGTGGAAGGCTCGGTTGTTGGGTATAGCCCTAGTATAGGATGCCTTGGATAAGGTCAAGATTATTCAGGATCGACTTCGCACAGCCCAGTCCAGGCAGAAGAGTTATGTCGACCGTATAGTTTGTGATATTGCACTCATGGTTAGGGAGAGAGCGTTGCTTCGGGTATCACCCATGAAGGGTGTAATGAGGTTCGGAAAGAAGGGCAAGTTGAGCCCTAGGTATATCAGACCTTTTTCGATTCTGGAGAGAGTGGGAGAGGTAGCTTACAGGCTTGCGTTGCCACCAGGGTTATCAGCAGTTCATCTGGTGCTCCACGTGTCCATGCTTCGGAAGTATCACGACGATCCGTCCCACGTATTAGATTTCAGCTCTGTCCAGTTGGACAAGGATTTGACTTACGAGGAGGAGCTAGTGGCTATTCTAGCCCGGCAGGTTTGACAACTGAGGTCTAAGAGTTTTTCTTCAGTTCGAGTGCAGTAGAGAGGTTAGCCCGTCGAGGCAGCTACTTGGGAGTCCGAGTCAGACATGCGGAGTAGATATCAACACCTTTTCACCAGCCCGAGTACTTTTCTATGTTCGTTCGAGGACGAACGGTTGTTTTAGAGGTAGAGAATATGATGACCCGATAGGTCATCTTAGGTTTCAGAACCTAATTCTGTGTTTTGAGGCCTCAAATACCTCATTTTAGCCTTCCTCAATTTGTGTGCACAGTTCGGGTGTTCTTCCGGAAATCTTATATGTTAAAAACTGATAAAAACTCATTTGAGTTGACTTCGGTCAACATTTTGAGAAAACAGACCTGAATCGGTGTTTTGACGGTCCCGGTGGGTCTATATCGTAATTTGGGACGTGGGCGTATCGAATTTGTAGGTCCCTGGCTCGAGTTATTGAAAGTTTTATTATTTTTAAGAATCGATTGATATTTGGTCTTGTTGATACTGGGTCTGTATTTTGGTTCCGGAGCCCGGTGCAGGTCCACTATTTTATTTATGACTTGTCTGTAAAATTTGGTGAGAAACGGAGTTGGTTTGACGTGATTTGGACCTTCAGTTGTGAAAATATTTCATTTGATTTGGTGTCCGATTCATAGTTCTAGGCGTTATTTTTTTTATTTTGTTCGTGCGAGCGAGTTTGTATGAGATTTTTAGACTTGTGTGCATAATTGGTTTGGAGCACCGAGGGCTCGGATGAGTTTCGGATAGGCTACGAGTGTTTTAAACTTAGAAAATCTAGTTTTTTGTGCTTCAACTGTTATCTGGTGTCTTCTTCTTCGCATTCGCGAAGGTACTCTCGCGAACGCGAAGAGTAAACTAGGGCAGGGTGATTTTCTTAATCGCGAACGCGGTAGATGGGTCGCGAATGCAAAACAATGGGGGCCTTACCCTTCGGGAATGCGACCACATTCTCGCGAACGTGAAGCTTTAGGGACCTGGGGAAGGGGTCAGTCATTCTTCTACGCGAACGCGAGCATTGGCTCACGAACGCAAAGGCCAGGGCGGAGCAGCCTTCGTGAACGCAAAGGAGGACTCGCGAACGTGAAAGCCACTCGGGTTGCTGCTCATCGCGAACGCGGCAGACCCTTCGCGAACGCGAAGAAGACCTGACGCCTGTGACTTAAAACAGAACAGTAGCGGGATTTTCCCAAAATTTCATAACCCTTCCATTAGAACTCGGCCTAGGAGTGATTTTGAAGAGAAAACTAAACATCAATTCATAGGTTTGTACTTTTTTAACTCATTTTCTTCCATTTCTAACATCACCCATTAATTCCTAGCCCTAATCTTTGTTCTTTCATGGTAGAAAATTAGGGATTTAGGAAGAATTGGGAGGGTTTTGCAAAATGGGGATTTAAACTTCAATTTGGGGTCGGATTCCAAAACTAGTTACATAACCAGGCTTGGGGGTGAATGGGTAAATGGATTTTGGTCCGAACCACGGGTTTTGACCAAGCGGGCTAGGGTGTTGACTTTTTCAATAATGGACTTAATTGAATTCTTTACAATCGTGGGTAGTTCCTAAGGCTAAATTTGAATCATTTGGTTGGTAAATTGCTAGATTCTATTGGTTCGGAGGCTTGTTTCAAAGGAAAAGCCGTGGTTGAGCTTTGAGTTTGGTCTTTGGAGCGAGGTAAGTATCGTGGTTAACCTTGACTTGAGGGAATAAGACTTGTTTGTCTATTTGCTACGTGTTTAAATGTTGGGGAACAACGTATATGTGAGGTGACGATTACTTATGCGTTGTAGTCGGGTTAAAGCATGCGGGTGGGGCTTGGTTTCTTGCAATTATATCTTTCTTTGTTCATGTTATCTGTGTTTAGACTAGTATTATTAAATTGATCGTTCTTACCATGTTTACGGATCTTCTGGTGATAATTGAGTATTGATTCCGAAGTTGAGGTTGATATTGTGGAACCAAATGTTGAAGTAAGGCTTGTACTTGTTATTCTAGCTCCCTGTTGTTATTTGTTTATTGCATTATGGTAAGGGAAAATGTTAATGCACGAAGGGGGATGTCGTGCCATATTGTGAGTGTTAATACACGAAGGGTGATGTCGTGCTATGTTATCAGAGTTAATGCACGAAGGCTGATGCTGTGCCGTTTCTATTGATTTTATGGTGAGGTTGAGAGTAAAAACACGAAGGTTGATACCGTGCATTTTTCCTTTACTGTGTTTACTTGTTCTTATTGATTCGTAGTATATTGGCTATTCAAGTTACCATTCTGTTGTAGTTCTCTATCTCATATTCCCCTCAGCATGTCCCCCTCCCGATATTACCTGTCAAGTTTTTTCTTGCTGTTGTTCGTACATATACTGTTTAATTGCATAGGTTTATTATGTAGGTGTCTTGTCATAGCCCCGCATTACTTCGTCGAGTTTAGGCTCGACACTTATCAGTATGTGGGATCGGTTGTACTGATACTGCACTCTGCACCTCCTGTACAGATTTTGGTATTGGTCCCAGCTGATCGAGAGGCGTAGCAGCTTAGACTGGTTCATTTGAGTCTCAAGGTAGATCTGTTGGCGTTCGCAGACCTTGAAGTCCCCGTTTATCTTTTCTGTTTATTTTATTGTTTCTTTCATTCAAACAATTGTATTTCTTTCAGACTTTTACTTGTAGTAAATCCTAGAAGTTCGTGAATTGTGACTCCAGATCTGGGTTGTAGTAAATATTGAGACTGTTATATTATTCCACACTCGCTTTAATTCGTTTTACCTTATTTGCTGTTATTTATTGAATTGAATAAGGATTGTCTTAATAATCCTCTAACATTGTCTTGCCTAGCAAGTGAAATGTTAGGCGCCATCACGGTCCCAAAATGTGTGAAATTTCGGGTCGTGACATTTTTTAATTGCAGTCACCCACACCAAACACTTGCTTTTGGTAAAAACAAAATATATGAAAATATATTGGTTATTTCTATACTATCCACAAGTTTAAACAACAAAAGTTTAAATTTTATTTTCATTTTGAATCATCTTAATTTTATTTGATAATAGTGGTATTCGAGTTACCTTGCACGCATATGATCAACTATTCCAATTTTTGGATTGTATGAATATATCGTTTCTTTAAGGGTACATTTAGTAGAATGGAAAAGGAAGGAAAGAAATTTACCCACCAAGATCTGAACGTCGTCATTAGTTTTACTGGGATTTCTCCATTATCAAAAAAAGATAAAGAAAAGAAATTTATAGTACTTGCTCCCTAGAAACTATATTTCTAATTATGCTATTTGTAAGAGGAAAAAACTTGATTATATATCCATATATTGGCGCTTGTACCAAATTGCATCCATTTATATGATATATATATATATATATATATATATATATATATATATATATATATATATATATATATATATATATATATATATATATATATATATATATATATATATATATATATATATATATATATATATATATATATATATATATATATATATATATATAACAATTTGATATAAATATTGAAACATGTCATAATCTTACGCGACAACTCGAATATTATCAAAAATAGGAAAAAAACCAAAAAAAGAGAATATAAATAAAAGCAATAGTAAACTTAACTAGGAATATTGAAACATGTCCTAATCTTGTGTGACAAATTGAATATTAACAAAAACTAAAAATAACTAAACTGAGAATATAAATAAAAACATGTCATAATTTTCAGCGACAACTCGAAAATTACCAAAGAATTCGAAATTAAAAAAGATAATATAAATAAAAATTATGGTAAACTAAACTAGGATACTTATTCATCCATTTGCAAATTAAGAGATATTATTAAGAGAGTATCAAATACTAATAATCTTATAATAGTAAATCATCACTGGTTCAGGCCTGGGCCTGGAAATTGACTTCACCATTACAATATTATAGAGGTAAATTTTGAAAATATTTTGAAAAATGGAGAGTACAGTCAACCACTATGATTAATTATCTAAATTTACTTGCCTCATAACATGTGAACACTACAAAAATGAACTGGATTCATATCTATGAACTACCAAAGTTGAAAAACCAAAGGCTTCAATATGTTGGAAAAACTCTATAAATACTAGGCTTATGTATTACAAAGTTCATATCACATAGTAACTCGTAGTAATTAATACTAGTTATATCATCATTATCCTTGAGAATGAGTACTAGACGGATTAAGCTTCGCAAAAGTGTTCGTCTCGCAAAGATAGAAAATCAAAATAATCGACAAGTGACTTTCTCAAAATGCCGAAATGGTGTCTTCAAGAAAGCAAACGAGCTTGCTGTTATGACTGGTGCTGAAGTTGGTATCATCGTGTGTCCACAAGGTAATTACAAGCCTAATTTTATTTTTTTGGTCATCTATATATACATGATATACCATCAACAAATATTACTTTTTAAGCATAAATGTACATGCATCATAATAACTAAACATGCAAATCCAAGATCTTGTACATGACAATTAATTTCACATAAAATTAAAGCATCATAAAAAATACTTGGTGTGGTAGGTGTTATAACAGTAGATAAATTGATTTTTCTCCTCTTGCCCTATTTTATATTACCGATCTCTCTCCTTTTTCTCTCTAGGTAGCAAGCCTTACTCTTTTGGTCATCCAAATGTAAATGAAACCATCAACAAATATGTTGGCAAAGAAAGGCCTCCATCACCATCAGACATTGATGACAAGTATGCCCAGATGTTCCGAAAAGCCAATTCTAGAGAACTTAACATACGACTCAGTTCTCTGCAAGACCAACTGGATTTTGCATTAAAATTGAAAAGCAAACTCAAGGAAATGAATAAGAATGTGGAGAGCCAACAAGAGTGGTTCAAGGGTCCTATAGAGAAGATGAACTACACCAAGGCTTCAATGTTGAATGGGGGATTGGAAGATCTACTCTTGAAGGTGAAGAACTATGGTGCTGAGCATGGTTATAGTTACGAAAATGGAAAGTGGAAGGCTGAATAAAAGCTACTACTAGTTTTTTTTTAATAATCATTCGTGTTATTTATTTTTAAAGGTTAACCTTGGCACAACCATAAAAATTATCACCGTGTGACTAGGATGTCACAGGTACAACCCATAAATAATATTTTGTAGAAATGCAAAGTAAGGCAATCTACAACAGACCAACATGGTCATGGTTTCTCTCTTTCCCGGTCGTATCCTGTACATAGCAGGAGTTTAGTATAGAGGTTGTTCTAGTTAATCATGTTTTTGGGTTGGGGTATTATGTGGTGTTTTGGTGATATCTATTATGTATGTGTAATAAAAAACATGACTATGACGGAATATAAATAGAGTTATAAAAATTATATCTCAGTTTCAAATAATTTAAAAAATTAAAATTAAAATAATATAATGCTATTGTTTAAAAATCTAAAACTACATAACAGATAACAAATACTTATTATACTACAAATAGCCAGAATATAGTCTTTAAAATAATATCTAAGCTAGAGAGATACCAAAAACAAATCTAAAATCAAAAAGTAACTTGAAAAGAATAAATTAAAGAATACAAAAAAATAACTTTAAATAAATTAAGCATAAAGAAGGAAAATGCAAACTTGGAAGGAAAGTAAGAACTAGAGGCCAAACCTTTTTGTACTTTGCATTTTGCAGACAAAGGTCTAAAGTGTATTTGTTTCTCAATACATGACAAAGAGAAAAGATTGTGAAATTAAAATAAATAATTAAAAAAATATTGACTTTTGAAATTTTTACTTTGAGAATTCAGTATCAATTATTTTGTGAATATTTAAATTTTAGAAAAGGATTTATTAAGCAATTTTGGCTCAAATTTGAAAAATTTCTCGGGGCTTGCGCCCCAAATAAAGGCCCAGAACAACGGGGCTTACTGTCACAACCCGCACTTTGGGGTTGTGGCTTCTGCCAAGAACCGGTGAGAAAAGGCTCTTTTGATTCTCTGACGTACACCTGCCTACTCAGAGAACTTGGGCTTTTTAATTTTAACCATATATAAGGAGGGTATAGGTGTTGAAAGCTCAACTTGCCTCCCCCACACGTGCTACCACCAAGCCGTATCTAATGAGCGACCTTGAGGGAGAATCTCAAGGGCCTGCCTGGATGACTCAAAGGAGTGTCCTAGGTATCCATACGAGTTAGGGAACTCTATGGACGGCGTGACGCCTTCGGGATAGCGTTGGGCACCAAACGGGCACTGGAGGCTCAACGTGTGGGACGACATGTGCACGCGAGAGCGATGCTCAGTCTTAGGCGAAGGACAAGACATGTCCTTAAACAACCCCCAGGGCGCGCATGAATTATGATCCTAAGACAAGATGCGTCACGACATGTCGAGGCCAAGAGCCTAGACATCTTACGGGCGGCACAATTTGGAGCATGCCTTCCAGGCAGGCTTCACCACAAGCACAAGATCGTGCTTGGAAAACTTGGGAAAGGATGAAGGTTGGCCTGCAGCGAGGGAAACTACAGGCGCCGCACAGGCAATTCGGTGCCGCTCGCGAGTGTAAGAAAGTGAGTCAGTGACACGTGGTATCAGAGCTGATTAAGGCCATACTATGCCATGCCACAATGTCAAGGCAAAGAGTGGAGATGGAGAGTGCATTTTGGATGTCAATGCGGAGATCATGTCAAAGTGGAGATTGATGTTCATATGCCGCTAGAGATCGAGAATCCGATACTGTTGGTCGAATAAAGAAATGGGTGAGTCCACTTTCTTTCAGAAAGTCTAGATTCCTATTGAATGAGGTGATATGCCGATGAGTCGGATGGTCAAGAGAAGGCCATGTTTGCCAGATCGAGCAACCATATTGCAAAGAGTGGGAGCCATGGACTATAAACATTGGGCATGATCATAGCGGAGATCTTGCCAAGGATGCGTACGATGCATAAGTTGAGTGTCTTTCCTACGGGATAGACTTTTGAACTGCTTGAGGGAATTGCCAAGGTGAGGAGACGAATTTGAGGAAATAGCGAAGCTTTAGAATTGGGAGGATTTCCAAGTTGGAAGATGTCATCATTCTGGAAAGGGGTGCGCCGAATGATCGGGGACCGTTGAGAGTCCAAGTGCGAGGCACAACCAGACCGGGAAGCCGTGCTAGCAGGACCAAGTAAGTACCTGACTATAGGGCGAGTATTGACGTACTACCGGGAGCATTGGGTACTTGCTGCGGAAGTGATAGTTGGAAAAACAAAGAGCTTTATTTGGGAATGCGGCAATACTATGACTTTGAGAATGTAGTACTCACCAAGAAATGTCCCAAGAGCTGGCCGAATGCCAAGTGGGACGTGTGCACTAAGAAATATCCTCCACATTGAGTGTGGGAGGATCCCGCCTATGCAAGAGGCATAAGGGCGAAGTTGTGAGTCCAGAAGCAAACACATCTTCAAAGGTACTGAGGGCAAGGAAACGCTACGGGAGCGAAAGGCTACGGGAGCTATGCCGAAGTGCGAGAAAAGGCTACGGGAGCGATATAGCTACGGGAGATGCGCGAGAAAACACGATGATGTGCTTACCATTGAAGGAAAAGCTTCAGACGGACATGAAGGCCGTGAGGGTCATGGTGTGATTGACTAATGTGGGTTAATCACAAAGTTAGACACCAGAGGGTGCAAGTGGGGAGGCACTTTCCAAGTCAACATCAAAAGGAGGTGAAGTGGAGAGGCACGCTTGGAAGATACCTGGGGGAGAAGTGCATGGGGTACGACTCCTTTTAAGCAGGACTTCGAGGAACTCCAACTCACAGGACAAAGGGAGCCGCGAAGTACATACCTGAGGGGGCAGACTCCGGGATGTCATAGGCCATGATGTGTCATCAGGGACGATAACAGAATGAGTGTGGGAGGATGTCACAATCCGGACTTTGGGGTTGTGGCTTCGGCCAAGAACCGGTGAGAAAAGGCTCTTCTGATTCTCTGACGTAGACCTGTCTACTCAGGGAACTTGGGATTTTTAATTTTAACCATATATAAGGGGGGTATAGGTGTTGAAAGCTCAACCTGCCTCCCCTACACGTGCTGCCACCAAGCCGTATCTAATGAGTGACCTTGAGGGGGAACCTTAAGTGCCTGCTTGGATGACTCAAAGGAGTGTCCTAGGTATCCATACGAGTTAGGGAACTCTATGGACGGCGCGAAGCCTTCGGGCTAGCGTTGGGCACAAAACGGGCGCTGGAGGCTCAACGTGTGGGATGGTCTGCCCCGCGGGCTGCTGAAATGTTGGATAGAGACCTCTGTACCGACTGGATACTTGATGCACCTATCCTAGGGGCATCATGTGTTGACTTGTAAGCATGGCTTGGGTTCAACGTGAACCATGTGAGTAAGGGTCCGTTGGCCTAAACGTGCAGTTGTGGGACGACATTGCACTAGACGGAATGGAAGTGTGTCGCGAGGGCTATGTACGGGCATGGCACGAAAGACGCACATGACAATGGCCAAGGACTAAAGGTTGCCTTACTGGGGCAAGGCACAAGCTGGGTGCGGATGCATGAGGCGAGTGTCTAGCTTAAGTATTGGGCTATACACGCGAGAGCGATACTCAGTATTAGGAGAATGACAAGACATGTCCTTAGCCAACCCCCAGGGCGCGCATGGATTATGATCCTAAGATGAGATGCGCCACGACATGTCGAGGCCAAGAGCCTAGACATCTTACGGATGGCACAATTGGAGCATGCCTTCTAGGCAGGCTTCACCACATGTACATGATCGTGCTTGGAAAACCTGGGAAATGATGAAGGCTGGCCTGCAGCGAGGGGAACTGCAGGCACCGCATGGGTAATTCGGTGCCGTTGGAGAGCGTAAGAAAGTGAGCCCGTGACATTGCACCTAGGCAAACACCCAGAAGGTTGATGCGTATGCCCCACTACATAGCTACAGAGCTATAATCTTGCTTAGGAAGCTACTGCTATCAATTCCAAAGTGGAACCTCAAACCTGAATTGGAACGAAGTTAGAGCTTTTCTCCCATGAAATTTCTTAAGTATACATAGTGCAAAGAGTGTTGATCTCTCATCGTTCCACACATAGTTTTTCTTTGAAATATTACATTGTAGCACCAAAATCGTTAGGTTACAATTTTCGTTGCTGAGAGTGTTGCCCTAAATCGCACACGCAAGTATACGCGGTCAATCAAGCAATAAAGAGTGAGTAGAGTATCGTTCCCATGAGGACTTGTGATCAATTATCAACTAAATCAAGCAATTTCTAATTTATCGAGTCATGAACAATTTCATGGTGATTTTTGCTGATTAATTCTACTAACTAAAATTACGAATAAGAGAATAACTAATTAACTAGCACACTTAGCACAGAAAGTTTAATTCAATGAGAAATAATATTCCAGAGTTATGGTTATGTAACAATCTTGTCGAATTCTTCAATTAACTTGACTTATTAATTTATGTGGGTTATTAACCTGCAAAGACAATAATACTCGTAGAAATTGGATAACTTCTACTCCCCTATTTAATTTATTCTAAATCCTATATTTCTATGAGATTAGACATAAAAAGAATGCATTAATAATATCTTGCACAATTGGCTAAGCACGGCAAATAGGTATATTTCTGTCACGACTCGAAATTCCCACCTTCGGGACTGTGATGGTGCCTAACATTTTACTTGCTAGGAAACCAACGTTAGAATAATATTAGCCATTTTAAAATAATTTTAAATTAATTAATAATAAAGAAATCAATGCAGAAGTAAAGTTTAAAATGTAGTGATTAATCCATAAAAATAGCGATGTCTAAATACCATCCCAGAATTGGTGTCACAAGTGCACGAGCTTCTAGAATAATAAAAATACGGGTCTGAAGAAAATAAAGCTATTTGAAAGCAAACACACAGCTAAAATAAGGTAGACAGGGACTTCAGAACTGCGGACGCTGTGCAGTTATACCTCAAGTCTCCTCTGAATAGCTGAAATACGAGAAAGTCTATGGTATGCCACTGGGACCAACTCCGAAATCTGCACAAGAAGTGCATAGTGTAGTATCAGTACAACCGACCCCATGTACTGGTAAGTACCGAGTCTAACCTCGATGAAGTAGTGACGAGGCTAAGACGAGTCACTTACATTAACCTGTACGCAATAATAGTAATAACCACAATAATAGAAATAAATCAGGTAACTCATTTTAATAGTTGAAGCCAACTCAGCAGTCATAACCAATAATTATTTCAATCAATTTTCGTTGCAACATGCAACCCGCTCCCACAATATAATCATATTCAATTCTATTACGGCATGCAATTTGCTTCTCCAATATATTTATTTTAATCAAGTCTGTTGCGGCATACAACCCGATCTCCCAATATATATAGTCTTTTAGACAAGTCTGTTGCGGCGTGCAACTCGATCCCCCAATATGGACTTTTAATAAGTCTGTTGCGACGTGCAACCAGATCCCCCAATATGGACTTTTAATAAGTCTGTTGCGGCGTGCAACCCGATCCCCCAATATATATAGACTTTTAAACAAGTCTGTTGTGGCGTGCAACCCGATCACCTAATATGGACTTTTAATAAGTCTGTTGCGGCGTGCAACCCGATCCTCCAATATGTTCGTTTACCAATTCTTATAAAAGAAATTGCCACAATAAATGCAACAATTAATATGAAATTATAAAACAACAAGCATAAAATAATTATGATTTATTTATGATATAAACAATGACAAGTAACAATTTATTGTGGAAATCAGGGAGAAAATAGGCAGTTTAATATTTAATATGCTAAGTGTCAAGTAGCAATTAAGATACATAAATCAAATAAGCATGTAACAATTATTGCAAGAATTTCAGAATTAATATTTGACAAAGAATACGAGAGAAAAAATTATTATAAAAATTAATTCGTGTCTTAAAATAATTTAAGATGTTTAAATAATTAAGAAACAAATTAAATTGACAAAGTATAGGCACTCGTCACCTTGCCTCTACATCGTTGCACATGAAATTCACATAGCAAATAATTCAGGGGTTCTATTCCCTCAAGTCAAGGTTAACCATGACACTTACCTCGCTTTGCAAATTACAATCAATTACTCGACCACAACTTTTCCTTTTGAATTTCTCTCCAAAAGCGTCAAATCTATTCACAAACAATTCGATATACTCAATACGAATCATAGGAATTAATTTTATATGAATTTACTAATTTTCTGGATAAAAAACTGAAATTCATTTTAAAAATTGACAATGGGGCCCAAGTCTCAAATCTCGGGAAAAATTACAAAATCCGAATACCCATTTCAAGACGAGTCCAACCATACAATAAGTATCAAATTTCGATGTCAAATGGACCTTCAAATCTTAAATTTTCATTTTTGGAAGATTTTATAAAATTTTAATTTTTCTCCCATGATTTCACGGATTCGTGATATAAATGAGTAAGGAATCATGAGATATAATCAATATAGGATAAGGAACACTTACCCCAATGTTTTCCCGTAAAAATCGCCAAAAAATTACCTTACCCGAGCTCAAAAATAGAAAATGGTTGAAAATGGGACGAAATCCCATTTACAGAACTTGAGTTCTGTTGCTCAGGTTTTTACCCTTCGCGAGCGCGGCCAGTGCCTCGCGTTCGCGAAGCATAAATTTGTGCTATCCAAATTTTACCCTTCGCGAACACGATGCTTGCCTGGCTTGGCCTTCGCGAACGCAAAGGCAATTTTTCCTGACCAGCCTTTCTCCTTTCGCGAATGCGAGACCCCTCTCGCAAACGCGAAGAAGGAAACCAGAAGCAGATTTCTGCAGTTTTTCCAAGTCCAAAAATAATCCGTTAACTACCCGAAATCAACCCGAACCCTCGGGGCTCCAAACCAAACATGCACCAAAGTCCTAACATATCATACGAACTTGCTTGCGCAATCAAATCGCCAAAATAACACCTAGAACTATGAATCAGATACCAAATCAAAGGAAATTTTCAAGAAAACTTTAAAACTAATTATGTTTTTCACAACCGGACGTTCAAATCACGTCAACTCAACTCCGTCTCTCACCAAATTTGACAGACAAGTCATAAATATTATAGTGGAACTGTACTGGGCTCCGGAACCATAATACGAACCCGGTAGCAACAAGATCAAACATCTGTCAATTCTAAAAATCATCATACTTTCAAATTTTTAATTTTTCATCAAATTTCCATATCTCGGGCTAGGAACCTCGGAATTCGATTCCGGGCATACGCCCAAGTCCCAAATTATGATATGGACCTTTCGGAACTGTCAAAACACTGATCCGAGTTCGTTTGCTCAAAATGTTGACCAAAGTCAACTCAACTGAGTTTTAAAGCTCTATTTCACATTTTAATCCATTTTTCACATAAAAACTTTTCGGAAAATTATACGGACTACGCACGCAAGTCGAGGAATGATAAATAGTGTTTTTCGAGGTCATAAAACACAGAGATAATTATTAAATTTAAAGATGATATTTTGGGTCATCACATTCTCCACCTCTAAAACAAATGTTCGTCCTCGAACGGAGTTAGAAAAAATACCTGAGCTGGTGAATGTCTGTGGATATTTACTCTGCATGTCCGACTCGGACTCCCAGGTAGATGCCTCTACCGGCTGACCTCTCCATTGCACCCGAACTGTAGAATAACTCTTAGACCTCAACTGTCGGACCTGCCGGGCTAGAATAGCTACCGGCTCCTCCTCATAAGTCAAATCCTTGTCCAATTGGACTGAGCTGAAATCTAACACATGGGACGGATTACCATGATATTTCTGGAGTATAGACACATGGAACACCGGATGAACTGTTGATAAACTAGGTGGTAATGCAAGCCTGTAGGCTACTCCGCCCACCCCTTCAAGAATTTCGAAGGGTCCTATATACCTAGGGCTCAACTTTCCCTTCTTTCCGAACCTCATTAAACCTTTCATAGGTGAAACCCGGAGCAATACTCTTTCTCCAACCATGAATGCAATATCACGAACTTTATGGTCGGCATAACTCTTTTGCCTAGACAGAGCTATGCGAAGTCGATCCTGAATAACCTTGACCTTATCCAAGGCATCCTGTACCAAATTGGTACCCAACAACCGAGCCTCTCCCGGTTCAAACCAGCCAACTGGCGAACGACATCGCCTTCCGTATAATGCCTCATTTGGAGCCATCTGAATGGTCAACTGGTAGCTATTATTATAAGCAAACTCTGCAAGTGGCAAGAACTGATCCCAAGAACCTCCAAAGTCTATAACACAAGCACGAAGCATATTTTCCAATATCTAAATAGTGCGCTCTCACTGTCCGTCGGTATGTGGATGAAATGTTGTACTCAACTCAACCCGAGTGCCTAACTCACGCTGTATAGCCTTCCAGAAGTGTGAGGTAAATTGCGTACCTCGATCTGAAATAATAGACACGGGCACACCGTGTAGGCGGACAATCTCATGAATGTAAATTTCAACTAACCGCTCTGAAGAATAGGTAACTGCCACTGGAATGAAATGTGCTGACTTGGTCAACCTGTCCACAATGACCCAAACTGCGTCAAATTTTCTCTGAGTCCGTGGGAGTCCAACAACAAAATCCATAGTGATACGCTCCCACTTCCACCCAGGAATTTCTAACTTCTGAAGCAAACCGCCAGCTCTCTGATGCTCGTACTTGACTTGCTGACAATTTAGACACCGAGCTACATATGCAGCTATATCCTTCTTCATTCTCCTCCACCAGTAATGTTGCCATAAATCTTGATACATTTTGGCGGCACCTGGATGAATGGAATACCTGGAACTGTGTGCCTCTTTGAGAATCAATTCACGAAGCCCGTCAACATTAGGCACACAAATACGATCCTGCATTCGCAGAACTCCATATTCCCCCACATCAAACTTTTTGGTATCACCATGTCGCACCGTGTCCCTAAGGACAAGCAAATGAGGATTATCATATTGCCGCTCTATGATACGCTCATAT
Organism: Nicotiana tabacum; assembly: GCF_000715075.1. NCBI lineage: Eukaryota > Viridiplantae > Streptophyta > Magnoliopsida > Solanales > Solanaceae > Nicotiana > Nicotiana tabacum. The sequence goes on along the minus strand of NC_134098.1, from coordinate 93,317,358 downwards.
AACGAAGATCGAGCGACTGTGCAAGCTAGAACCCGATTGGGTTCCGAAACATCTAACCTCACGAACTGATTAGCCATAGTATGAACATCTAAATCTAACAGTCTCTCACCAACTGGAATATACGCAAGACTGCCCATACTCACAGTCTTTCTACTCAAAGCATTGGCCACCACATTGGCCTTTCCGGGGTGATACAAAATGGTGATATCATAGTCTTTCAACAATTCCAACCATCTTCTCTGCTTCAACTTAAGATCTTTTTGTTTGAACAGATACTGAAGGCTACAATGATCAGTAAATACCTCACACGAGACACCGTAGAGGCAATGCCTCCAAATCTTCAGCACATGAATAATGGTTTCCAATTCTAAGTCATGAACATGATAATTCTTCTCATGAACTTTCAACTGCCGCGACGCATATGCAATCACCCTACCATCTTACATTAGTAATTCACCAAGCCCAATGTGAGATGCATCATAATATACCGTAAAAGATCCTGAACCTGTGGGTAATACCAACACTGACGTCGTAGTCAAAGCGGTCTTAAGCTTCTGGAAGCTCAACTCACACTCGTCTGACCATCTGAATGGGACACCTTTCTGGGTCAACCTGGTCAATGGGCTTGCTATAGATGAAAACCCTTCCACGAACCGACGATAATAACCTACCAAACCAAGGAAACTCGGAATCTCTGTAACTAAAGTAGGTCTTGGCAAATTCTGAACAGCCTCAATCTTCTTAGGATCCACTTTTATGCCTTCTGCCGATACAACATGCCCAAAAAGGAAACTGAGTCTAACCAAAGTTCATATTTTGAACATTTTTGCATATAACTGATTATTCTTCAAAGTCTGAAGCACACTCCGAAGATGCTGCTCATGCTCCTCTCAACTGCTGGAGTAAATCAAGATATTATTAATGAATACAGCCACAAAAGAATCCAAATAGGGCTTGAACACCCGATTCATCAAATCCATAAATGCTGCTGAGGCATTTGTCAACCCAAATGACATCACTAGGAATTCATAATGCCCATACCGAGTCCGAAAAGCTATTTTAGGGACATCAGATGCCCTAATCTTCAACTGATGGTAATCTTCAAAAATACCTTGGCACCCTAAATCTGATCAAATAAGTCATCGATTCTTGGCAGCGGATATTTATTTTTGATAGTGGTCTTGTTCAACTGCCGATAATCTATACACATCCGCATAGAGCCATCTTTCTTCTTTACAAATAGTACTGGTGCACCCTAGGGCGAGTCACTGGGTCTAATGAATCCCTGATCAAGAAAGTCTTGTAACTGCTCCTTTAATTCTTTCAATTCCGGCTAGGCCATATGGTATGGTGGAATAGAAATTGGCTGAGTGCCCGGAGCCAAATCAATACAGAAGTCAATATCTCTGTCGGGTGGCATTCCCGGCAAATCTGCAGGAAATACTTCTAAAAATTCACGAACAATTGATACTGAGTCCATAGAAGAAACATCCGCACTGGGATCGCGAATATAAGCCAAATAGTCTAGAAACCCTTTCTCGACCATACGCCGAGCTTTCATATAATAAATAACCCTGCTAGTAAAATGACCAGGAGTTCCTTTCCACTCTAACCGAGTTAACCCCGGCATGGCTAGGGTCATTATCTTGGCATGATAATCCAATATAGCATGATAAGGTGACAGCCTCCATACCCAAGATGACATCAAAATCTACCATATTAAGAAGTAGAAGATCCACACTAGTCTCAAGACTACCAATAGTAACCACACACGAACGATAGACATGATCTACTACAACAGAGTCTCCCACCGATGTAGATACACACACAGAAGCACTCAGAGAATCACAAGGCACAACCCAATATGAAGCAAAATAGGAGGACACATAGAAATAAGTAGATCCTGGATCAAATAGAACTGAAGCATCTCTATGAAAAACATGAATAATACCTGTGATCACATCATCAAATGACTCGGTCTCAGGCCTAGCTGGAAAAGCATAAAATCGGGGCTGAGCCCCACCACTGTGAACTGCGTCTCTAGGATGGCCTCTAACTGGCTGGCTTCCACCTCTACTGGTCTAACCTCCACCTCTAATGGCCCGACCTCCACCTCTAGCTGCCTGACCCCTACCTCTAGCTGGCTGAGAAGGCGGTGAAGAAATCGGTGTCGGTATGATGGCATGATAATCCTTCCGAGATCTGTTACTCGACAACCTAGGGCAATACCTCTTGATGTGACCAATGCTCCCACACTCATAACACCCATCCTGATGTCGTGGCTGCTGAAGCTAAAGCTGAAGCTAACCCGAACGGGCCGAATAACCACCGTAGTGACTCTGGAGTGGTGGTGCACTAATAGGAGTTGAATGTGCACTAAATGTTGGCTGCCTAGAGCAAGGCATAATAGGACCGTGACTCCATGAAGCACCGGAAGATGCCTGAAGTACTGAATGAAATGGTCTGGGAGGATGACCCCTACCAAAATTACCCCTGCCTCCAGGAAAGGCACCACTAAAACCACGAACTAACGAGGCCTCTTATCAGACCTCTGCCCTCTCTCTTGTGCAAGAACCATCTCGATCCTCCTCGCAACATTAGTAGCCGCTTGAAAGGAAATCTCACTTCTGGTCTCCTTGGCCATCTAAAGCATAATAGGGTGAGTGAGTCCCTCAATAAATCTCCTCACTCTCTCTCCCTAAATAGGTAGTAAAAGGAGAGCAAGACGGGCTAAATTCACAAAATGGGACCCATACTGAGTAACAGTCATACTGCCCTGCTGTAAACACTCAAATTGTTTGCGGTAATCCTCTCTCAGTGTGATAGGAAGGAACTTTTCTAGAAATAACTGAGAGAACTGCTCCTAGGTAAGTGCAGGCGATCCAACTGGTCTGGTCAATGTAAAATCTCTTCACCACCTCTTGGCGGAACCCGTCATCTGAAATACGGCAAAATCAACCCCATTGGTCTCAACTATACCCATGTTCCGCAACATCTCATGGCAGTGGTCAAGATAATCCTGTAGGTCCTATGAAGGTGTACCACTGAAGTGAACTGGAAAGAGCTTAGTAAACTTATCCAGTCTCCATAAGGCTTCAAAAGACATGGAGGGCCTATCACCGGTCTATGCCGCAATAATTGGCTGAACTACCCCAACTGGCAGGGTTGTTGGAGCTTGATTCTGGGGAGCCATCTGCTCCGAAGCGAGAGTAGTGGGAGTTTGGGCTCCTTCCCCAGCCCATGAGTCGGTTGGTGCCACTGGAAATGTACCATTCTGGGCCACGCCCTCCATAATTCGCATCAAATGGACTAGAGCGTCCTGAAGCACTAGAGTAGCTATGAATCCTTTCGGGACCTGAACTGGTCCAACTGGTACATTCTGAACTAGAACCTCCGCTTGAAGATCCACCGGAGGTTCTACAACAGGTGAAGCTTCTCGAGCACTAGACTGAGCTCTACCTCCGCCTCTGCCTCGACCTGTAGTACGACCTCGGCCTCGACCTCTATCCCTGGCTATAGTTGCCACCCGGGGCTCTAGTTCCTGTCCATCGGTAGATGTATTACGTGTTCTCACCATCTGCGAGAGAATAAGAGTAGAATGGTTCAATCATCAATGATAGAAATAAATCACATGACATAATAATAAAGAAGTGATATTGTTCCTAAACTTCATAGCCTCTGAGAGATAAGTATAAACGTCTCTGTATCGATCCTTCAGACTCTACTAAGCTTGTTCGTGACTCGTGAGACCTATGTAACCTAGTGCTCTGATACCAACTGTCATGACCCGAAATTCCCACCTTCGGGACCGTGATGGCGCCTAACATTTCACTTGCTAGGCAAGCCAACGCTAGAATAATATTAGCCATTTTTAAATAATTTTAAATTAATTAATAACAAAGAAACCAATGCGGAAGTAAAGTTTTAAATGTAGTGATTAATCCATAAAAATAATGATGTCTAAATACCATCCTAGAATTAGTGTCACAAGTACACGAACTTCTAGAATAATACAAATACAGGTCTTAATAAAATAAAGTTGTTTGAAAGCAAACACACAGCTAAAATAAGGTAGACGGGAAATTCAGAATTGCGGACATTGTGCAGTTATACCTCAAGTCTCCTTTGAATAGCTGAAATCCGAGCAAGTATATGGTACGCCGCTGGGACCAACTACGAAATCTGCACAAGAAGTGCAGAGTGTAGTATCAGTACAACCGATCCCATGTACAGGTAAGTGTCGAGCCTAACCTCGACAAAGTAGTGCCGAGGCTAAGGCGGATCACTTACATTAACCTGTACGCAATAATAGTAATAACCACAATAATATAAATAAATCAGAGAACTCATTTTAATAGTTGAAGCCAACTCAGCAGTCATAACCAATTATTATTTCAATCAATTTCCATTGCAGCGTGCAACCCGCTCCCACAATATATTCATATTCAATTCTGTTGCGGCGTGCAATCCACTCCTCCAATATATTTATTTTAATCAAGTCTGTTGCGGCGTGCAACCCGATCCCCCAATATATATATACTTTTAAACAAGTCTGTTATGGCGTGCAACCCGATCCCTCAATATGGACTTTTAATAAGTCTGTTGCGGCGTGTAACCCGATCCCCCACTATGGACTTTTAATAAGTCTGTTGTGGCGTGCAACCCGATCCCCCAATATATATAGACTTTTAAACAAGTCTGTTTCAGCGTGCAACCCGATCCCCCAATATGGACTTTTAATAAGTCTGTTGCGGTGTGCAACCCGATCCTCCAATATATTCATTTACCAATTCTTATAAAAGAAATTGCCCCAATAAATGCAACAATTAATAGGAAATTATAAAATAACAAGAATACAATAATTATGATTTATTTATAAGACAAATAATGACAAGTAACAATTTATTGTGAAACTCGGGAAGAAAATAGGCAGTTTAATATTTAATATGCTAAGTGTCAAGTAGCAATTAAGATACATAAATCAAATAAGCATGTAACAATTATTGCAGGAATTCCAGAATTTATATTTGACAAAGAATAGGAGAGAAACAATTATTATAATAATTAATTCGTGTCTTAAAATAATTTAAGATGTTTAAATAATTAAGCAACCAATTAAATTGACAAAGTATAGGCACTTGTCACCTTGCCTATACATCGTTGCACATGAAATTCACATAACAAATAATTCAGGGGTTCTATTCCCTCAAGTCAAGGTTAACCGCGACACTTACCTCGCTTTGCAAATTCCAATCGATTACTCGACCATAACTTTTCCATTTGAATTTGTCTCCAAAAGCGTCAAATCTATTCACAAACAATTCGATATACTCAATATGAATCATAGGAATCAATTCCATATGAATTTACTAATTTTCTCGATAAAAATCCGAAATTCATTTTAAAAAATGACAGTGGAGCCCACGTCTCAAATCTCGGAAAAAATTATGAAATCCGATGTTAAATGAACCTTCAAATCTTAAATTTTTATTTTTTGAAGATTTTATAAAAATCTGATTTTTTTCTCCCATAATTTCACGTATTCATGATATAAATGAGTATGGAATCATGAAATATAATCAATATAGGATAAGGAACACTTATCCCAATATTTTTCCCGTGAAAATCGCCCAAAAATCGCCTTACCCGAGCTCAAAAATAGAAAATGGTTGAAAATGGAACGAAATCCCATTTACAGAACTTAAGTTCTGTTGCCCAGGTTTTTACGCTTCGCGAACTTTTGTGCTGTCCAAATTTTACCCTTCGCGAACGTGAGGGTTACCTCGTGAACGCGATGCTTGCCTGGCTTGGCCTTCACGAAAGCGAAGGAAAATTTTCCAGACCAGCCTTTCTCTCTTCACAAACGTGAGACCCCTCTCGCGAACGCGAAGAAGGAAACCTGAAGCAGATTTCTGCAGTTTTTCCAAGTCCAAAAATGATCCGTTAACCACGCAAAATCAACCCGAGCCCTCGGGGCTCCAACCCAAATATGCACCAAGTCCTAAAATATCATACGAACTTGCTCGCACGATCAAATCGCTAAAATAACACCTAGAACTACGAATTGGACACCAAATCAAAGGAATTTTTCATGTAAAGTTTAAAACTTATTTTTTTCACAACCGGACGTCCGAATAACGTCAAATCAACTCTGTTTCTCACCAAATTCGATTAAAAAGTCATAAATATTATAGTGGACCTGTACCGGGCTCCGGAACCATAATACAGACCCGGTATCAATAAGACCAAACATCGGTCAATTCTTAAAATCATCATACTTTCAAAATTTCATATTTCGGGCTAAGGACCTCGGAATTCGATTCTGGGCATACCCCAAGTCCCAAATAACGATACGGACCTATCGGAACTGTTAAAATACTGATCCGAGTCCGTTTGCTCAAAATATTGACCAAAGTCAACTCAGTTGGGTTTTAAAGCTCTATTTCACATTTTAATCCATTTTTCACATAAAAACTTTTCGAAAAATTATACGGACTGCGCACGCAAGTCGAGGAATGATAAATGGTGTTTTTTGAGGTCTTAAAATACATAGATAATTTATAAATTTAAAGATGACATTTTGGGTTATCACATTTTCCACCTCTAAAACAAACGTTCGTCCTCGAACGAAGTTAGAAAACGTACCTGAGCTGGTGAATAAGTGTGCATATTTACTCCACATGTCCGACTCAGACTCTCAGGTAGATGCCTCTACCGGCTGACCTCTCAAGTGCACCCAAACTAAAGGATAACTCTTTGACCTCAACTGTCGGACCTGCCGGGCTAGAATAGCTACCGGCTCCTCCTCATAAGTCAAATCCTTGTCCAATTGTACTAAGCTGAAATCTAACACATGGGACGGATCACCATAATATCTCCGGAACATAGACACATGGAACACCGGATGAACCGCTGATAAACTAGTTGGTAATGCAAGCTTGTTGGCTACTTCACCCACCTTTTCAAGAATTTTAATCCATTTTTCACATAAAAACTTTTTGAAAAATTATACGGACTGCGCACGCAAGTCGAGAAATGATAAAATAGTGCTTTTCGAGGTCTTAAAATACAGAGATAATTATTAAATTTAAAGATGACATTTTGGGTCATCACAATTTCTATCCGTATTCGCAAATCAATTCCCCAATGACTAGGTTCAAGATCGCACTCTATTCAATCCTATTGCAATCAAGAATTACCTCTTTCAAGTTCAACTCAAGATTCATATATAGTATTTTAATATTAGTTAGGCAGTAAAATAATTATGCTAAGGATATGAATAAACAACCCAACATGATAAATTAAATAATCAAATCAATATTCAAATATCAACATTCATGTAAAACCATTACCCTAAAATGAACGAGTTTAGCCATGCATAGTCATGGTAGCAATCTCAATTAATTTTCAAGAATACATAATAATCAATAATAGAAAGGAAAAAGAAGAACTCAAGATGAATTCCACGGTTTCCGAACTCTATTATGGATTCTCTCTACTTTCAAGTGTGTTCTTGCCTCCCCAGGGTCTTCTCTCTCTTAAAAACGTGGCTAACTATCATATTTATATGGTTTAGGGTTAGTTGGGCCGAAATTGGCTTTTCCTAATTCGGATTGGAAAAGCTGATATTTTTCTGCTCCGGTCCCGGTCTGGCAAAGTGACCCTCGCTTCGCTATCCGGGACTTTTCTGGTTTCTTCTGCTCTGGTCCCAATCTGGTGAAGCGAACCTCGCTTCTTTGTCCGTGACTTTTTTCTTAAGCTCTTTTTCACAAATTTTTCTCCCATTTGATCATTTTCCGTGCAAGTTTGTTCTGACACATAAGAAACATGTAATGAGCTTATTTTCACTTCAAAAACGGTGTGAACTCTCGCAATTCACACAAGAATTAATACACAAACACATTCAAAATATGCAGTTTTCACCCTTTATCATAGAGTAAAGATGTTACTTTGATTTTCTGAATATCTGCTTTGTGGACATATTGATAAAGGAAAGCGAGTCTTTTTAATAATGTAGATAATTATTCGACCTTGGAATATTTGGTGAGGTTGAGTACTTATACTGCTGTCTTGCCCAAGTATGAAAGTAAAATTTGGATCTTTTTTATTTTACTTGATTATTGGCTATGCAGCTATCTGCTCTTGTCAATTCTGTTTTTTTCTTTGCTGATGAGTATGCTTTCCGCTGTCATCCGTTAATAAGGCTGTCTCTTTTCAGGTGAAACATTTTACATTATTTTCTTCTATTCTGCTTGTTATTATGTATCCTCAAACCAGCCTCTTTAAAATCACTGCCAAAAATGCAAGTTGGTAAGAGGTATATCAAAATAGAGTAAAACAAAAATCACTATTTTTGTGCAAATTTCATAGGGAACACAATCAAAATGAGGTTTTCGTTGCTGAATTAAGTCTAAAGATAAGTTTATTTACTTACAATCTGATGATTTCGCATTTGTGAAATTGTTCCCCCTCGTCTAAAAGAGTTGCTCTAGAGCCTATTAGTTAAGGACTGGACGCTCTAAAACCAAGATGTTTGCTTCTAAGTTGTAGAGATTTTGAGTTATGTGCAATCCTAGGAATTTAACCTTAGAATATAAAAAAAGGATGTTAAATGATCATTATAAGCTTTTATTTTAATAACACGAGTTTTGCATTTGTCAGCAACTTTCCCAAAAATGATCGGTTTGATGAGTTGGATACTATGCTTTTTGAGATAACTTGCTCCCTCATTTTAGACATGTACAATGTGTCACAACAAGTATCAAAATGAGTATATAAAGGTTACAAGTTAATCCAAGGATTACATAACCTATTGTAATGATTCAACCGGTCGTTTTGACTTTTAGAACCCCGTCCCCCTAAATAAAACTTCATGTATGTGCTTTTACTAATTTATGACTTGCGGGGATGGTTGGTTCGGGATTTGGAAGTATTCGGGTTGAAATCGGAACACTTAAATCATTAATTTGGTTTTAAAAGGCCAAGTTTGACTTCGGTCAATATTTTTAGAAAACAACCTCGGAATCAGGATTTGACGGTTCTAATAGGTCTGTATGATGATTTTGGACTTAGGCATATGTTCGAATCGGGTTTCGGACGACCCGGAAGCATTTCAGCGCTTAATAGTGAAAATTAACTATTTAATGATTTAAGGTTCTTAAAATTTAGTTTGGAGTAGGTTTTGGAGTAAATGCAGTCCGTTTAGAATTTCGAGCCTTGAAATAGCTTTGTATGGTGATTTAAGACTTGCACGCAAAATTTGGTATCATTCCGAGTAGTTTAAGTATGTCTTCGGCGCGTTCAGAGCAAGTTTGAAGAATTTGAAATTTCTAAGTTGAATCAATTTGGTTTGGGGTATGATTCTTAGTTTTGATGTTGTTTTACACCTTCCGAGGGTTCGAGAGAATCCGTTTTATGATTTCAAACTTGTTGGTATGTTCGGGCGGGGGCCCGGGGGCCTCAGGCGTTAACCAGATGAGGCCCAGACCAATTTTGGACTTGGGAGAAAAGCTGAAGCTTTCTGCTTCTGTTACGATCGCACTTGCGCAAGGGCAGTCGCAGGTGCAAGCCACGAGCCGCAGGTGCGAAGAAGAGGAAGGGTCGCTGGCCACCGCAGATGCGAGAAAGGAACCGCACCTGTGAAGGTGCAGGTGCGAAGGGAAGAAGCGCAGGTGCGGAATAAGGCGCAGGTGTGACGTTTGACCGCAGAAGCGGTCTCGCAGGTGCGAGCCGCTGACCGCAGAAGCGGGAGAGCCGGCTGAGGGGGAAAACCGCATCTGCGAGGGTACTTATGCAGATGCGGAGCCGCAGAAGCAGCTTGCGAGCTGCAGAAGTGAAAGGCCTGTTGGGTAGAACGATTGAAGAACAGGGAAAATAGCCATTTTTGCCCATTTCTCTCCATTCTTGGTCGATTTTCGAGCTTTTAGAGAGGGGATTTCAACTAGCAACTTGAATGTAAGTTAATTCTACACACTTTGAGTTAAGTACATAGATTATGGATGGATTATAACCTGTAAATTTTGAAAAACAAGGGTTTAGAAGAAAAACCTAGATTTTTATAAAAATAAGATTTTAGCCACGAAAATGGTTATGGAATTGGATGAAAATTGTATATTTGAGTTCTTGGGATTATGGGTAACGATTTCCTCCGAAAATTTCTGGAATTTTACCATTTTGGGTAAGGCAATTAATTAATAGTCTAATTTCAAATTATTGAGCATGTATTAATTATTTTGTATAATATTTGGATAGTTTCGGATTTTTCGGCATCGAATTGAGACTTTAACGCGACATTGTGATCGGAAAGTGGACTTTGAGACGAGGTAAGTATCTTGTCTAACCTTGTAAGAGGAAATTTACCCCATAGGTGATTTAAAGTAATAATTGTTGCTAATTGTGGGGGCTACGTACGCACGATGTGACGAGAGTCCGTGCGTAGCTACTAACTATGCTATGACCGGATAGTTTAGGACTCGAATCTTGAATTACTTGTGATAATTGCATCTTTTATTTAATTAAATTATTGGAATTATATTGTGAATTGTTAGAAGAAATAGTAAAAGACTAAAATTTCGCATAATTTAATTTTTGTACAAATTATTTAACTGTTAATAGAAATTGTACATCCTTATGTGTTAGCCTTATAATAATGACTTCTCATTCCGGAGGTTCATAAGAAAATATCCTATTTTCTTGTGGAGCGGGCCGAACGACCTCGGCAGAAATTGTGCATCTATGGATCGTGCCGCATGTCCCTCAGCAGTGTACACGACACTCTGGATCGGGCCGAACGACCTCGACAGGAATCGTGCCTAATAATAATAATTACACGATACCTTGATGTTTTATTACAGCTTGTGAAGCTAATTGATAAATTGAAAATTATTGAAATTTGAGAATTTATTTGATTCTGTCTGTTAAGGAAATTACTGTTGTTTATATAAATCATGTTTAGTTAAATATTTCTATTTCTAATATTATTGACCCATAGTGAGTGTCAAAGTCGACCTCTCGTCACTACTTCTTCGAGATTAGGCTTGATACTTAATGGGTACACGTTGTTTACGTACTCATGCTACGCTTGCTGCACTTTTTGTGCAGGACCTGAGACAGGTGCTATAGGTGGACCTACCAGCGCTTACCCACGTTATCCCGAGGCTTAGTGGTGAGCTGACTTTCTGAGCCGTTCTGCAGTAACTAATGCCTCTTCTTGTATTTTGTATTCTGTCTATTTTATTTCAGACAGTATTTAAAATTTTTGTATAATCTACTAGATACTCATACACTTGTGACACCAGGTTTTGGCACAAACACTAGTAGAATTTTGGATTTAATTATTTTTTTTGTTTTTAATTTATCAGATCTTTCATATTTTTCTTAATTCTTGCAAGTAAGAAGAGTTTAATTACTCAGATAATTTTTAAAGAAATGAATATATGTTTAAATCACTAGTTGGCTTGCCTGACTGTGATGTTGGGCGTCATCACGACCTATAGGTTAAATTGGGTCGTTACACCTATGGTTTGGATTACAAAATTTGTTCACTTGTCGTGAGTATTAGGATTAGGTTTTATGAGTAAAGCCGGTAAAGATATATAATATTTCTCTCTGGAGTGCCTAAAGCATCTCATGAGGAGCTTATTTTGTAATGCATCTCGTGAGGAGTTTATTTTGTAAAAGTTCAAAATTACTCACTAATTACGTTAATATTTCAATCGAAATGATCAAATATTTTCATACTTCAATATGAGTAAGCGAATAAATATTTTCATATTATTTGAGGCTTATGACGGAAGGTTTAGCTAAGCAAGACTACTCAAGAAAATATCCATAAAATACATATTACCATCATTCTTTATACGGAAGTGATGAAAATACATAGCACTTTTATCGTATAAGTTTTAATAAGTTCATATGTAAAATGAAGGTAAACAAATATTTCCTATGATGCTTTAATTTTCTGTACATTCGAAGTTTGGTCTAGTTCTATGGATATTGTTTTGTTAGTCTTGTTTAGAAAATGACCTTACATCATCATAAGCCTTAGATAGTGTGAAAGTATCTATTCTCTTACTCATATTAAAGTATGAAAATATTTGAGCATTTCGATTTAAAATCTTAAAGTAATTGTTGAGTAATTTGAAAACTTTTACAAAATAAACTCCTCACGATTGATGCTTTAGATACTCCGGAAAATGTTATATATTTCTACGACTCTCCTTATAAAACCTAATCCTAATACTCATGACAAGTGAAAGAATTTTGTAATTAAAAACACCTAAACTTTAACTTGGAATAAATTATAACTTTTATAAACGCCCTCTTACACTTTATCTGACACATCAAATATCTCAACAATTACGTAAATAACATATTAGCAAAATAAAAAGTTATATTGATTATTTAATATTTTCTTTTTTGAAACTATTTTTTAACTTGTTACTCAAATAAAATGGTGGTCAAGTGCAATCCAATAACATAATTCTAATTAAGAAAAAATATGTATTGTCTAATTATGATCATTAAGGACTAGTGCTGTCGAGACAGAAATAATGAATGAAGGCCAAATGGGTTTGGTTCAAGTCCTAAAAAGAAAGAACATAAATTTTTGCACGCCCAAGTTATTTGATTTCATTTTCCTCAAACAATAGAATAGCCTAGTTAAACAACATCTTATCAAAACAAAAGGTTATACAGATCATTTAGTATTTTCTTTTTAATATTATTTTTCAACTTGTTCTCAAATAAAATGGTGGCCAACTGCAATACCCAAACTAAGAAAATATTTATTGCCTAATTATGATCATTAAACACTGGCGCTAGCGAGACAAAGAAACAAAAAATGGAGGCAAAATGGGTTTGGTTCAAATCCTTCAAAAAAAGAAACAACATAACTTTCTAGACTCCCAAGTTATTTGAATTCATTTACCTAAAACAATTACAATGAGAATGAAAAATAACAGTTTCTTACATAAAGCTCTTGGTGTTGAGACTCAAAATCACCAATTTCTTTGTTTCTCAAATCTCGAGTGTTTAATTAGCCAAGGCAAACAGGAGTAAGGGTCGCCAAAAGGTTGATATGGTGAAGATGCAGAACGAGAGTAATTTGCACACTATGTGGTGCTGAAGTCGTCCTTGTGGTGTTTTCCCCATGCAAGAAAGTTTACTCATTTGGCCACTCTTGTGTGGATTTGGTAGTGAATATGTTTCTCATAAGGAACTCTCAACCAAATAATGGCTATAACCAGCTCATTGTGGCTCATCGAAATGCTAGTGTTCGTGATCTCAATGTGATGATCCAAAAGGTCATTTTTAAATTTAATAATTAATTCTGTGTTCTAAGACCTCGAAAAGCACTATTTATCATTCCTCGACTTGCGTGCGCAGTCCGTATAATTTTTAAGAAAATTTTTATATGAACAATTGATTAAAATATGAAATAAAGCCTTAAAACACAACTGAGTTGACTTTGGTCAACATTTTGAGCAAACGGACTCGGATCAGTGTTTTGACAGTTCCGGTAGGTATGTATCATGATTTGGGACATGGGCATTTATCCGAAATTTAATTTGGAGGTCCCTAACTTGAATTATCGCCAGTTGGCGAAAACTAGAAGTCTAAAGGCTTAAAAAATTCAAAGTTTGACCACAAATTGACTTTTATTGATATCAGGGTCGGATTCGAGTTCTGAAAATTTTCATAAATCCATTATGTCATTTATAACTTGTCTGTCAAATTTGGTGAGAAACGGAGTTGATTTGACGTGATTCGAATGTTCGATTGTGAAAATAAAAGTTTTAGAGTTTTCTTGAAAATTTCATTTGATTTGGTATCCGATTCGTAGTTCTAGGCGTTATTTTGGTATTTTGTTCACGCGAGCGAGTTCGTATGAGGTTTTTGGACTTGTGTGCATATTTGGTTTGGAGACCCGAGGGCTCGGGTGAGTTTCGGATAGCATACATACCTTAATTCTTTGAAAAATCTGGTTTTTGGGACTTCTGCTGGTTTCTGGTGTCATGTGCTTCGCGAACGCGACGCCTTCATCGCGAACGCGAAGAGGAATTTGGGACAGGGGAATTTTCTTCATCAAGAACACAATAGCTGCGTCGCGAACGTGAAGCAATACGGGGCCTTATCCTTCGCGAACGCGTAGGCTTGTGATCTCGGGAGGGAATCGTTGTTTCTTCTACGCGAACGCGAAGACCAGAGGGGAGAAGCCTTTGCGAACGCGAAAGCCACTTGGGCTGCTACTCAACACGAATGCGACAGGCCCTTCGCGAATGTGAAGAAGGCCTGACGCCCAGACCTTAAAACAGAACCAAAACGGGATTTTTCCCATTTTTCACAAACCCTCAATTAGAACTCGGTTTAGGGGCGATTTCAAAGGAGTTTTTCACGATTTTGAACTGGGTAAGTGTTCTGTATCATATAGTAATTATATTTCATAAATCTAAGTCTATATTCATCATTTATTTCGGATTTAGATGGGAGAAATTGGAATTTTTGTAAAACTTTTCAAAAATGAAAATTTAAGATTTGAAGGCCCATTTGACATCGAAATTTGATAATTTTTGTATGGTTGGACTCATTTCAGAACGGGTGTTCGGATTTTGTAAGTTTTTCGAGATTCGAGACGTGGGTCCCACTGATAATTATTGAGATAAATTTTGGATTTTAATCCGGAAAATTAGTAAGTTCATATGGAATTAATTCTTATGATTTATATTGAGTATATTGAATTGTTTATGACCAGATTTGAGGATTTCGGACACGAATTCGCGAGGAAAAGGTTTATTGTATTCTTGAATTTGGTTGCAAAGCGAGGTAAGTGTCGTGGTTAATCTTGACTTGAGAGAATAGAACCCTTAAATTATTTGTTATGTGAAATGCATGTGAATGATGTATAGGCGAGGTGACGAGTGTCTATATGTTGTCAAATTAATTGTCTGCATAATTACTTGAAAAAAATATCATAAATTATTTTAAATCATGAATTAATTATTATATTAATTATTTCTCTCGTGTTCTTTGCTCAATATCATGCCTTGAATCCATGCTATAATTGCTACATGCTTATTTGATTTATGTGATTAATTGCCACTTGACGTTTAGCATACTAATTATTAAAATGCCTATTACATCCTTAATTTCCACAATTAATTGCTACTTGTTATCACTTATTTCTAATAAATCATAATTATTGTATGCTTGTTGTCTTATAATTTCATATTAACCGTTGCATTTATTGGAGTAATTTCTTTTATAAGAATTGGTAAATGAAAGTGAATATATTAGAGGAATGGGTTGTACGCCGCAACCGAATTGATTGAAATGAATATATTGGAGGAGTGGGTTGCACGCCCCAAAAGAATTGATTGAAATGAATATACTGGAGGAGCAGGTTGCACGCCGCAACAGAATTAAATATGAATATATTATGGGATCGGGTTGCACGCCGCAACGGAAATTGATTGAAATAATAATTGGTTATGACTGCTGAATTGGCTTCAACTGCTAAAATGAGTTACCTGATTTATTTCTATTATTGTTGTTATTACTATTATTGTGTACATGTTAATGTAAGTGACCTGCCTTAGCCTCGTCACTACTTCGTCGAGATTAGGCTCGGCACTTAACAGTACATGGGGTCGGTTGTACTGATACTACACTCTGCACTTCTTGTGCAGAGTTTGGAGTTGGTCCAAGTGGCATACTATAGACTTGCTCGGATTTCAACCACCCATAGGAGACTTGAGGTATAACTATACATCGTTCGCAGTTCTGAAGTCCCCGTCTACTTCATTTTAGCTGTGTGTTTTCTTTCAAACAACTTTATTTTATTCAGACCCTTATTTATATTATTCTCAAAGCTCATGCACTTGTGACTCCAGTTATGGGATGGTATTTAGATATTGCGATTATTATGGAATATTCACTTTATTACAGATTTTATTTTCGTAGTTGTTTTTTTGTTATTAATTAATTTAAAATTTTGTTTAAAATGGCTAATTATATTCTAACGTTGGCTTGACTAGCAAGTGAAATGTTAGGCACCATCACGGTCCTGAAGGTGGGAATTTCGGGTCGTGACAGTTCGTATCAGAGAACTAGGTTACATAGGTCTCATGAGTCACGAGCAAACTTAGTAGAGTTTGAAGGATCGGTATGGAGACATCTGTACTTATCTTTCAGAGGCTATGAAGTTTAGGAACAATATCACTTCTTTCTTATCCTATCATGCAATTTTATTCTATCATCGATAATTAAACCATTCTATTCTTATTCTCTCGCAGATAGCGAGAACACGTAATACATCTACCGACGGACAGGGACCAGAGCCCCTGGTGGCAACTATGGCCAGGGGTAGAGGTCGAGGCTGAGATCGTGCTAGAGGTCGAGGCAGAGGTAGAGCTCAGTTTAGAGCTCGAGCAGCCGCACCTGTTGTAGAACCTCAAGTGGATTTTCAAGAGGAGGTTCCAGTTCAGACCGTACCAGTTGGACCAGTTTAGGTCCCGGAAGGATTCATAGCTACTCCAGTGCTTCAGGACGCTCTAGTCTGTTTAGTAAGTCTTATGGAGGGCGTGCCCCGGAATGGTACATTTTCAGTGGCACCAGCCGTCTCGCAGGCTGGGGGAGGAGCACCAACTCCCACTACTCCTGCTCTGGAGCAGTTGGCTCCCCCGAATCAGGCTCCAGCAGCCCCGCCAGTTGGGGTGGTTCAGCCATTTGTTGTGGCATAGGCCGGTGATAGGCCCGCCATGTCTTTTGAGGCCTTATTGAGACTCGATAAGTTTACTAAGCTCTTTCCAGTTCACTTCAGTCGTACATCTTCTGAGGAACCACAAGATTATCTTGACCGTTGCCATGAGGTGCTGCGAAACATGGGTATAGTTGAGAGCAATGGGGTTGATTTTGCTGTATTTCAGATGATGGGTTCTGCCAAGAGGTGGTGGAGAGATTATACATTGACCAGACCAGTTGGATTGCCTGCATTGACCTGGGAGCAGTTTTCACGGCTATTTCTAGAGAAGTTCCTCCCTATCACACCGAGAAAGGATTACCGCAGGCAATTTGAGCGTCTACAACAGGGCAGTATGACTGTTACTCAGTATGAATCCCGTTTTGTGGATTTAGCCCGTCATGCTCTCCTTTTACTACCTACCGAGGGAGAGAGAGTGAGGAGGTTTATTGAGGGACTCACTCACCCTATCAGGCTTCAGATGGCCAAGGAGGCCGGAGGTAAGATTTTTTTTCAGGCGGCTACTAATGTCACGAGCAAGATCGATATGGTTCTTGCAAAAGAGAGAGGGCAGAGGTCTGATAAGAGGCCTCGCCAGTTCAGTGGTTTCAGTGGTGCCTCGTCTGGAGGCAAGGGTAATTTTATTAGAGGTCATCCTTCCAGACCGTTTCATTCAGCACTCCAGGCATCTCCCGGTGCTTCAGGAAGTCACAGTCCTATTATACCTTACTCTGGGCAGCCAACATTTAGTGTACATTCAGCTCCTATCAGTGCACCACCACTCCAGAGTCACTACAACGGTTATCCGGCCCGTTTGGGTCAGCTTCAGCTTCAACAACCATGACATCAGGATGGGTGTTATGAGTGTTGGAACATTGGCCACATCAGGAGGTATTACCCTAGGTTGTCGAGTAACAGATCTCCGGCAGGATTCTCGTGTTATCATACGAGTACTGGTTGCTTCACCTCCTGCTCAGCCAGCTAGAGGTAGGGGTCAGGCAGCTAGAGGTGGAGGTCGGGCCATTAGAGGTGGAGGTCAGGCGGTTAGAGGTGGAGGCTAGCTAGTTAGAGGCCATCCCAGAGACGTAGTTTATAGTGGTGGGGCCCAACCCTGATTTTATGCTTTTCCAGCTAGACCTGAGGGCGATTCATTCGATGCCGTGATCACAAGTATTATTCCAGTTTGCCATAAAGATGCTTTAGTTCTATTTGATCCAGGATCTATTTATTTCTATTTGTCCTCCTATTTTGCTTCATATTTGGTTGTGCCTTGTGATTCTCTGAGTGCTTCTGTGTGTATCTACACCGGTGGGAGACTCTGTTGTAGTAGACCATGTCTTTCATTCGTGTGTGATCACTATTGGTAGTCTGGAGACTAGTGTGGATCTTCTACTTCTTGATATGGTAGATTTTGATGTCATCTTGGGTATGGATTGGATGTCACCGTATCATGCTATATTGGATTGTCATGCCAAGACGATGACCCTAGCCATGCTGGGGTTACCTCGGTTAGAGTGGAAAGGAACTCTTGGTCATTCTACCAGCAGGGTTATTTCTTATATGAAGGCTCGACGTATGGTCGAGAAAGGGTGTCTAGCCTATTTGGCTTATATTCGGGACCCCAGTGCGGATGTTCCTTCTATGGACTCAGTACCAGTTGTTCCTGAATTTCCAGAAGTATTTCCTGTAGATTTACCGAGGATTCCACCCGACAGAGATTTGGACTTCTGTATTGATTTAGCTCCGGGCACTCAGCCCATTTCTATCCCACCATACCGTATGGCCCCGCCAAAGTTGAAAGAATTAAAGGAGCAATTACAAGACTTGCTTGATCAGGGATTCATTAGACCCAGTGTATCGACCTGGGGTGTACCAGTATTATTTGTAAAGAAGAAAGATGGTTCAATGCGAATGTGTATAGATTATCGGTAGTTGAACAAGGCTACTATCAAGAACAAGTATCCACTGCCAAGAATTGATGACTTATTCGATCAGCTTCAGGGTGCCAAGGTGTTTTCAAAGATCGACTTGAGGTCTAGTTACAATCGGTTGAAGATTAAGGCATTTGATGTCCCTAAGACAATTTTTCGAACTCGGTATGGGCATTATGAATTCCTAGTGATGTCTTTTGGGTTGACAAATGCCCCAACAACATTTATGGATTTTATGAATCGAGTGTTCAAACCCTATTTGGATTATTTTGTGGTTGTATTCATTGATGATATCTTGATTTACTCCAGCCGTCGAGAGGAGCATGAGCGGGATCTTCGGAGTGTGCTTCAGACTTTGAAGAATAATCAGTTATTTGCTAAATTTTCAAAATGCGAGTTTTGGTTAAACTCAGTTGCCTTTTTCGGGCATGTTATATTTGCAGAAGGCATAAAGGTTGATCCTAAAAAGATTGAGGATGTTCAAAATTGGCCTAGACCTACTTCAGTTATAGAGATCCGGAGTTTCCTCGATTTGGCAGGTTATTTTCGTCAGTTCGTGGAAGGGTTTTCATCTATAACAAACTCATTGACCAGACTAACCCAGAAAGGTGCCCCATTTAGATGGTCAGACGAGTGTGAGTTGAGCTTTCAGAAGCTTAAGACTGCTTTGACTACGACACCAGTGTTGGTATTACCCACATGTTCAGGATCTTATACGGTATATTGTGATGCATCTCACATTGGGCTTGGTGCAGTATTAATGCAAGATGACAGGGTGATTGCATACGCGTCGCCGCAATTGAAAGTTCACGAGAAGAATTATCCTGTTTATGACTTAGAATTGGCAACCATTGTTCATGCGCAGAAGGTTTGGAGGCATTACCTTTACGGTGTCTCGTGTGAGGTATTTACTGATCATCATAGCTTACAATATCTGTTCAAACAAAAAGGATCTCAATTTGAGGCAGAGAAGATGGTTGGAGCTGTTGAAGTACTATGATATCAATCTTTTGTATCACCCTAGAAAGGCCAATGTGGTGGCCGATGCTTTGAGTAGAAAGGCTGTGAGTATGGGCAGTCTTGCGTATATTCTGGTTGGTGAGAGGTCGTTAGCTGCAGATGTTCAGACTTTGGCTAATCAGTTCGTGAGGATAGATATTTCAGAAACCAGTCAGGTTCTAGCTTGCACAGTCACTCGGTCTTCTTTATATGAGCGCATCAGAAAGCGACAGTATGATGATCCTAATTTACTTGTCCTTAAGTAAACGGTGCAGCACGGTGATGCCAAACAGGTTGCTGTGGGCGAAGATGGAGTTCTGCGAATGTAGGGTCGTATTTGTGTGCCTAATGTGTGGGCTTCGTGAATTAATTCTAGAAGAGGCCCACAGTACCTGGTATTCTATTCATCCCGGTGCCGCCAAAATGTATCAAGATTTGCGAAAATATTATTGGTGGAGGAAAATGAAGAAGGATATAGTTGCATATGTAGCTCGGTGTCTAAATTGTCAGCAAGTCAAGTACGAGCATCAGAGACCTGGTGGTTTGCTTCAGAAGTTAGAAATTCCTGAGTGGAAGTGGGAGCGTATCACTATTTGTGGACTGGTTGAGCAAGTCAGCACATTTCATTCCAGTGGCAGTTACCTATTCTTCAGAGCGGTTAGCTGAAATTTACATTTGTGAGATTGTCCGCCTTCACGGTGTGCCCGTGTCTATTATTTCAGATAGAGGTACGCAGTATACCTCACACTCCTGGAGAGCTGTACAATGCGAGTTAGACACGCGGGTTGAGTTGAGCACAACATTTCATCCACAGACAGACGGACAGACAGAACACACCATTCAGATATTGGAAGATATGCTTCGCGCTTGTGTTATAGACTTTGGAGGTTCTTGGGATCTGTTCTTACCACTTGCGGAGTTTGCTTATAATGATAGCTACCAGTCGAGCATTCAGATAGCTCCATATGAGGCATTACACGGAAGGCGATACCGATCGCCAGTTGGTTGGTTTGAACCGGGAGAGGCTCGGTTGTTGGGTACCGATTTGGTACAGGATGCCTTGGATAAGGTCAAGGTTATTCAGGATCGACTTCGCACAGCTCAGTCAAGGCAAAAGAGTTATGCCGATTGTAAAGTTCGTGATATTGCATTCATGGTTGGGGAAAGAGTATTGCTCCGGGTTTCACCTATGGAAGGGTTAATGAGGTTCAGAAAGAAGGGCAAGTTGAGCCCTAGGTATATAGGACCCTTTGAAATTCTTGAAGGGGTGGGCGAAGTAGCTTACAAGCTTGCATTACCACCTAGTTTATCAGCGGTTCATCTGGTGTTCCATGTGTCTATGCTCCGGAAATAACATGGTGATCCGTCCCTTGTGTTAAATTTTAACTCAGTCCAATTGGACAAAGATTTGACTTATGAAGAGGAACCGGTAGCTATTCTAGCCCGGCAGGTCCGACAGTTGAGGTCTAAGAGTTATCCTTCAGTTCGGGTACTGTCATGACCCAATTTCCCCTCCGTTTTGGTATCGTGATGGCACCTAGTCTTAGGGACTAGGTAAGCCTAACATTAATTGAAACAACAACATTATTTAAATAACATCTAACAATTTGAAATAGAAATCTCTTAAAATTTACAATTCCCAAAACCGGTAGTACAAATCATAAGCTCTACAGAGTGTTTGATAGAAAACTTCTAAATACAACTGTCGAGAAATAAGAATAAACAGTGCAAAATGAAAACTTGAATATGAGTTCGAAGCCTGCGAGCACAGCAGCAGGTCTACCTTGAGTCTCCACAGTAACGACCCGCATAGCTACTAACGAACAAATACCTGGATCTGCACAAAAATGTGCAGAAGTGTAGAATGAGCACACCACAGCGGTGCCCAGTAAGTATCAAGACTAACCTCGGTGGAGTAGTGACGAGGAATAGTCAAGACACCCACTGGTCTAATAAACTGAACAAGTATAAGTATCGGAACAACAGAAATATGATATCTACATAAAGACTATGCAATATGACTAACAATACAGTAATATCAATAAGAAGGGAAACCACAAGTATCAGTGGGATACCATTAAAATGACACAGAAAAGTGAACGGAACACAACCTAAATCCGGAATCACAAATACAGCAAGGACAAGTAATAACTCAGCAACTACAACCGCTTTTACATTAGGTTTTTAGTCATCAAACTCCACAAGGTACCGAACCTCGAACAGATTACAACTCATGGGTCTCAATACCTGAACCCTAACACTTGGCATCCTGTGCCCTCATAACACCTCATAACCGCACTAACGACTCACGTGCCAATAAAGTCATTCTCACATAGAATGCAAGTAAACAAGGGTGAGCATCCATGCTCAACAATATCAAGAAAACCTCTTATCCGATAAGAGTGCTCAACTACGTGTAGGCTTGTGCAAGTGTCCTAACATAGTCCATACCAGCAAATAAGCATAAGGAAAAAGAACGGACAACATGTAGAATATTTTCTCATAATTTTCACAAGATAAAGCTCACACAGGTAAGTGTACTACTACACAAACATCAACAACAAGAATGCCCCCAGGCCATCATAAATCATGACAAATCAATCCTTGATACAACCCACATTGTCTCACCACGTGTGCAATAGTAAAGTAAATGCCCACCTTGTCTCGCCAAACGTGCATAATAATGTTCCCACCTTGTCTCGCCACATGTGCAACCCACATATATATATATATATATATCCCGACTTGTCACGCCGTATGTGAAAATATCAATAGTAAAAATAGCACGGCAAAAACGTCGTGCAACCCCATAACAATGAGATGTCAATAAAAGGGCACTCCCGAGATACCGTTTCGTAGTCCCAAAAGTAAATGCTCAATAGGGGATCTCCCGAGGTACCGCCTTATAGTCCCAAAAGTAAATATGCAAGACTGGGGGGGATCTCCCGAGGTACCGCCTCGTAGTCCCAAAAGTAAATATGCAAGAAAACAAGTACAATAGCAACAATAGCACTAATACAAGGGTACGACAAATAAATCAACTCAAGAACCTTCGATCGCAAGAAACGGTAAAACTAGTTCGCAAGGAATAGCCATAATAAAGAATAATAGGCGTAATAAGAACAACTCAACAGGGAAGAAAATAATATGTAACAATGATCCCACAATATACGGTTCAACAACAACAAAACTAACACGAGTCAAATAATTCCAAAATAAGGGCAAATCAACTAAGGCATAGGATATCCGAGCTTCTTTTAAGTTTGGAAAATTACGAAAGAGATGCAACAAATTCAAATAAAGGTAGGCGGCGGAAAGATAACCATAACCTCAATTAAGGGTGAACATTTATAAAAGGGATAACTACAACTTTAAATAAAGATAAGCAGTTAAGGGAAAGATAACATGGCAATAAAAGAGATAACAATTTCAGTTAAGGAACAGATGACTCAAATAAGCATCAAGGGCTGATCATGAAGCAATTAGTTCTAATTAAAACAGGTAGAGGTGAAACTAGTAATTTAGAAACGTAATCATAACGAAAACAACTGCATATTCAGTGAATACAATGACCTAAGAACCCTAAAAGGCCAATTTTCCACAGATAAATCTGAGCACGTACTCATCACCTCGCGTACATAGACTACAATTAGCATAGAAGACTCAAATCCTAAGGGCTGTTTCCCCCACACGAAGTTAGGTAAGATATTACCTCAAAGAAGACAGGGCGATACTCTAAAATGAACTTCTCGGGTGAAATCACCTCCGGGCGGCTCAAATCTAACCAAAATAACTTCAAAGCACAATAAAACTGATAAGAAACTATTCCGGATCATAAAGCATCAATCTTTATCAAAAATCTAAAAATCGACCCAAAAGTCAACCCCCAGGCCCGCACCTCGGAATCCGACAAATTTAACAAATCCCGAACATACATTCCGATACGAGTTCAACCATACTAAAATCATCAAATTCCGTTACCAATTCGTCCCTCAAATCATGATTTTTCATTTTGAAAAATTTCTTGAAAAACCACCATTTTCCTCAACTCAAAACACAAATTAAATAATATAAATAAAGATAAAATAATGGAATATTATTAAATTCTAGGTGAAGAACACTTACCGAATCGATTTGCTTGAAAAACCCACAAATAATCGCTCAAAATCGAGCTCTAGAATTCCAAAAATGGTAAAAATGGCAAACCCTCGGAATAGAGTACTATTTATTCTGCCCAGGTCTTAAAGCACCGCGAACGCGGAAGGGTGATCGCGTTCGCGAAGAAGAAAAATGTAGGCTTCCAGAAGACCCTTCGCGAACGCGAGCAAAAGGACGCGAACAAGAAGCACACGGGACAGGGACCTAAGCGAACGTGAAGAGGACACGGGAATGCGGAGAGGACACGCAAACGTGAAGAGTAAATGATCACCAGTTCTCGGGGCTTGGTTTCTACTACGCGAACACGGAAGGAAAGATGCGAACGCGAGTAAAGAAAAAGGTAGACCTTCTTGAACGTGAAAGCTTGAACGCAAATGCAAAGAACAAATATTCCCTCCTCCAAAATTACTCATTGCGAACGCGGAGGAGCAGACGCGAATGCGAAGGAGAAAACTAGATGACAGATACCAGTAGTCCCAAAATAGAAGGTAATGGCTCGTAGCCCATCCGAAACACACCCGAGGTCTCCGGGACCCCGTCCAAACATAACAAAAAGTTCCATAACCTAACATGGGCTCGCTCGAGGTCTCAAATCACATAAAACAACGCAGAAACTACGAATCAAATCACGAATCGAACTTATAAATCTCCAAATGTTCGAACTTCGAAAACTCGTGCCGAAACCAATCGAACCAACCCAAAATGATGTCAAATTTTGCAGGCAAGTCCCAAATAATATAACGGAGCTGTTCCAACTCTCGGAATCACATTCCAACCCTGATATCAAAAAGTCCACTTCCAGTCAAAAATCTCCAAAAATTCAACTTTTGCCATTTCAAGCCTAAATGAGCTACAGACCTCCAAAACACAATTCGGAAACGCCCCTAAGTCCAATATCACCTAACAGAGCTAACGGATCTGACGAAACTCCATTCCAGGGTCGTCTCCATACAGTTCCGACTACGATCAAAATCCTAAGCTTAAGCTTTCGTTTTAGGGACTAAGTGTCCCAAATCACTCTGAATTACTCGGTAATTGAATTCAACCACGCACCCAAGTCAATACACATAATACGAAGCTGCTCAGGGCCTTATGCCACTGAACGAGACTTAAATTCTCAAAACGATCGGCCGAGTCGTTACATCCATCCCCTCTTAAAGAAATGTTCGTCCTCGAACATGCTAAGAATCGCGTCGAAGTCCTCAAATCACTGAAAGCACATATCCAACATACACCCACGGGTGACCCCATGTCACCCCAATCCACATAGGCCTGACGACACCATCCCAACTGGAATTTATCCTTTCTATCAACACCGATAAGCCTTAGAGTCAAAATTCTCACCTTTCATTTATCTTCAAAAGACCCAATTCTAAATCCATAAGCGGTATCAATCTCAACTAGCTGTAACAACTCATGCCTACACCCACAAGGTACGACCACACAACATGACACACCACACATAGGCCCATAATAACATTGTTGATCCCAATAGCTGCCCGAAATCAAACCCAGCACCGACAATTAGCCTCATATCCGTTAGCAACCCGTTTCAAACCTCCATAACGCTGACAATTATAAAAGAAACACGAAGACCTCATAACTATACTCTCGAATCAACCAGTCACAACTGACACACCCCGCAAGCTAAAACTCAAGAAGCATATAATGAAAATGACTGAATGTGTAAAGATAAATACACAAGGGAAATATCAAACAAGCCCGACAAGCACAACTTTCTATCAGTACCAAACTACGAATAAATTTAAAAAGTAAGAATCAAGGTATATGAATAAATCACAAGGATCTCATCCTGATATAGCTTCCATCGCAGCACGCAACTCGACTCAAATATATCAAATCACATGGAATCGCGAGGGTCTCACCCTCAACTCAGAATCACAAGTCGAATACACATCATACCAATTGAAATCTTCCACAAACTTAATTCTGTCAATAAAGTCACAACACTTACTGAACTCTCATCTCGGCAGAGTATCAAATCACAAATCGTAACCAAATTACTCAGGAATCACATCAAACCTGCCATAACAGACAACATGAATTCACTTCTAGTATCGTAACTTTCAATAATGAATTAAGACAACGATAGACACGGCTATCACTCATAAAATCTCCCAACAGGGGCAAACACATAAACATAATACTAGGTCATGAACTCACCCATAGGTGGGACAACAAATAGGGGAACTCTCCCCGATAAGCAGAACAGAATCAAAATACGAATGGTGCCCCTCTGTAATAAATCAAAAGCATACCTGTATGACATCATCTGGTGCAGTGGCCTCAAGCATACTATATAAAATACATCAACAGGTCGAGCCTTCCCCTCTTGGGCGCCCTCTACTCGCCTAAATACTCCGTTGTGACATACCTGTCCGGAGTCTAGGATAATCTCTCACCCTGTGGCTGGTATGTCCACACTCGAAGCAACCTCTCTGCTGACGTGGTTGTGGGAATTGTGCGGTACGGGTACTCTGAGACCCATGAGCACCTGAACCACTATGCAAAGCCTGAAGTGCAAACTGAACTGGTTGACCCACAAAACCTCTACCATGTCGTACCTTGCCTCCAAAATAAGGACCAGTAGATATCTCCGGTCTACGAGGCCTCCTCGGCTCCCTATCCTCTCTCCCCTGATCTCGCATGTACTCTCTCTCATGGCCCTGCCTGTCCTCTCTCTCTGATCCCACTTGCCCTCTACACGGCGAGCGATCCCTACCACCTGCTGAAACGAAACATCTGACTCTAACTCCCGAGCCATGCTGAACCGAATGTCATGCCTGTGCCCCTCAATGAATCTACGGATACGCTCTCTAACTGTAGCAACCAAAGTAGGTGTATGTATGGTCAAATCACTGAATCTAACGGCATACTCTGACACTGACATAGTGCCCTAGCGCAACTGCTCAAACTCCGCGCGCCTTGCATCTCGAAGGGACTGAGGTACAAACTCTCTCACGAACATATCTGAAAATTGAACCCATGTAAGTGAAGCTGACTCGGCCGGACTACCCAACTCATGTGCCCTCCACCACTGATAAGCCTCTCCCTTAAGTTGGAACATAGTAAACGCAACCCCACTCATCTCAACAATATCCATAGTATGGAGAATGCGATGACACTCCTCCAGAAAACCCTGTGCACCCTCTGAAGCCAACCCACTGAATGAAAGAGGCTCATATATCTTGAACCTTGCAAGTCTAACCATGGGCTGAACTGGAACCACAGGCTGTGTCGCCATGACACCTGGAACCTTACCATCGTGGAATCGCTACTCTAGAGAGTGGGCGGCGGGAGTCTGGGTTCCTCTCCACGGTCTGTGAAATAGCTGGTGCAACCGGAATCACCCCCGCCTGAGCCAATGTACCAAACATGCTCAGGAATTGTGCTAAGGTCTCATGAAGTCCGGGGGTAACAACAGGTGCCTTCGGTACCTGCCCCCCAACTGGAACTACTGGCGGCTTCTCAACTGCTGTTCTGGTAGGTGCTTTAGCTGCAACACGTGCTCCTTTTCGGCCTCTGCCTCTGCCCCTAGCGACATGTGCTCTGGGGGCAACGTCTTAAGTAACTACAGCTCGTGTCCTCACCATATGTGAGAGAATGAAATGATAAAAGTTCAAACTTCTAGATCAATGAACTCGCACGATAGGAATGAAAGATGTGAAATTGTCCTAATAGTCCTGTAGCCTCTCGACGATAAGTACAGATGTCTCCGTACTGATTTGAAATACTCTACTAAACTCGCTTATGACTCATAACACCTATGAACCTAGAGCTCTGATACCAACTTGTCACAACCCAATTTTCCCTCCGTTTGGGTATCGTAATGGCACCTAGTCTTAGGGACTAGGTAAGCCAAACATTAATTGAAACAACAACATTATTTAAATAAAATATAACTATTTGTAATAGAAATCTCTTAAATTTTACAATTCCCAAAAACGGTAGTACAAGTCATAAGCTCTACAGAGTGTTTGCTAGAAAACTTCTAAATAAAAATGTCCAGAAATTGGAATAAACAGTGCAAAATGAAAACTTGAAGGTGACTCCAAAGCCTGCGAGCGCAGCAGCAGGTCTACCTTGAGTCTCCACAGCAACGACCCGCACAGCTACTAACGAACAAATACCTGGATCTGCACAAAAATATGCAGAAGTGTAGAATGAGCGCACCACAGCGGTGCCCAGTAAGTATCAAGACTAACCTCGGTGGAGTAGTGACGAGGAACAGTCAAGACAAAAACTGGTCTAATAAACTAACAAGTATAAGTATAGGAACATCAAAAATATGATATCTACATAAAGACTATACAATATGACTAACAATACAGTAATTGCAATAATAAAGGAAACCACAAGTATCAGCGGAATACCATAAAAATGACACAGAAAAGTGAACGGAACACAACCTAAATCCGAAATCACAAATACAACAAGGACAAGTAATAAGTCAGCAACTACAACCGCTTTTACATTAGGTTTTTAGTCATCAAACTCCATGAGGTACCGAACCTCGGACAAATCACAAGTCACGGGTCTCAATAACTGAACCCTAACACTTGGTATCCTGTGCCCTCCTAACACCGCATAACCGCACTGACGAGTCACATGCCAATAGAGTCATTCTCACATAGAAGGCAAGTAAACAAGGGTGAGCATCCATGCTCAACAATATCAAGAAAACCTCTTATCCGATAAGAGTGCTCAACTACGTGTAGGCTTGTGCAAGTGTCCTAACATAGTCCATACCAGCAAATAAGCATAAGGAAAAAGAACGGATAACACGTAGAATATTTTCTCACAACTTTCACAAGATAAAGCTCACACAGGTAATCATACTACTACACAAGCATCAACAACAAGAATGCCCCCGGGCCATCACAAATCAATCCCTGACACAACCCACCTTGTCTCACCACGTGTGCAATATTAAAGTAAATGCCTGCCTTGTCTCGCCACACGTGCATAATGATGTTCCCACCTTGTCTCGCCACATGTGCAACCCACATATATATATCCCAACTTTTCACACCGTATGTGCAAATATCAATAGTAATAATAGCACGGCAAAAACATTGTGCAACCCCATAACAAAGAGATGTCAATAAAAGGGCACTCCCGACATACCGTCTCGTAGTCCCAAAAGTAAATGCTCAACAGGGGGTCTCCCGAGGTACCGCTTCATAGTCCCAAAATTAAATATGCAAGAACAACAAGTACAACAGCAACAATAACACTAATACAAGGGTACGACAAATAAATCAACTCAAGAACCTTTGATCACAAGAAACGGTAAAACTAGTTCGCAAGGAATAGCCATAATAAAGAATACTAGGCGTAATAAGAACAACTCAACAGGGAAGAAAATAATATGTAACAATTATCCCACAATATACGGTTCAACAACAAAAAACCTAACACGAGTCAAATAATTCCAAATAAGGGCAAATCAACTAAGGCATAGGATATCTGAACTTCTTTTAAGTTTGGAAAATTACGAAAGAGATGCAACAAATTTAAATAAAGGTAGGCGACACAAAGATAACCATAACCTCAATTAAGGGTGAACATTTACAAAAGGGATAACTACAACTTCAAATAAAGATAAACAGTTAGAGGAAAGATAACATGGCAATAGAAGAGATAACAATTTCAGTTAAGGCATAGATGACTCAAATAAGCATCAAGGGCAGATCATGAAGCAATTAATTCTAATTAAAACAGGTAAAGGTGAAGCTAGCAATTTAGAAACGCAATCATACGAAAACAACTGCATATTCAGTTAATAAAATGACCTAAGAACCCTAAAAGGCCAACTTTCCACAAATAAATCCGAGCATGTACTCGTCACCTCGCGTAGACGGACTACAATTAGCATAGAAGACTCAAATCCTAAGGGGTAGTTCCCTCCACACGAAGTTAGGCAAGATACTTACCTCCAAAAAGACAGACTGATACTCCAAAATGAACTTCTCGGGTGAAATGACCTGCGGGCGGCTCAAATCTAACCAAAATAACTTCAAAGCACATTAAAACTCATAAGAAACTATTTCGGATCATAAAGCATCAATCATTATCAAAAATCTAAAAATCGACCCAAAAGTCGACCCCCGGGCGCACACCTCGGAACCCGACAAATTTCACAAAACCCGAACACCCATTCCAATACGAGTTCAACCATACTAAAATCTTCAAATTCTGATACCAATTCATCCTTCAAATCATGATTTTTTATTTTGAAAATTTTCTTCAAAAACCACCATTTTCCTCAACTCAAAACACAAATTAAATGATAAAAATAAAGATAAAATCATGGAATATATTAAATTCTAGGTGAATAACACTTACCCAATCGATTTACTTGAAAAACCCCATAAAGAATTGCTCAAAACCGAGCTCTAGATCTCCAAAAATGGTGAAAATGGCAAACCCTCGGAATAGAGTACTATTTATTTTGCCCAGGTCTTAAAGCATCGCGAACGCAGAAGGGTGATCGCGTTCACGAAGAAGAAAAATGATGGCTACCAGAATACCCTTCGTGAACGCGAGCAAAGGGACGCGAACGCGAAGCACAAGGGACATGGACCTACGCGAACGAGAAGTGGACACGCGAACGCGAAGAGTAAATGATCACCAGCGCTCGGGGCCTGGTTTCTACTACACGAATGCGAAAGGAAAGATGCGAACGCGAGGAAGGAAAAAGGCAGACCTTCGCGAACGTGAACACAACGAAAAAATATTCCCTCCTCCAAAATTATTCATCGCGAACGCGGAGGAACAGACACGAACGCAAAGGAGAAAACCAGATGACAGATATCAACAGTCCAAAATTAGAAGGAAATGGCCCGTAGCCCATCCGAAACACACCCGAGGCCCCTGGGACCACGTCCAAACATACCAACAAGTTCCATAACCTAACACGGACTCGCTCGAGGTCTCAAATCACACCAAACAATACCGAAACTATGAATCGCACCACAAATCGAACTTATAAATTTCCAAATCTTTCAACTTCACAAACTTGTGCCGAAACCAGTCTAACCTACCCGGAATGACGTCAAATTTTGCAGGCAAGTCCCAAATAACATAATAGAGCTGTTCCAACTCTCAGAATCACATTCCAACCAGGATATCAAAAAGTCCACTTTCGGTCAAAAATCTATTTTTTTTTAGCTCTCACCATTTCAATCCTAAATAAGCTACAGACCTCCAAAACACAATCCGGACATGCCCATGAGTCTAAAATTACCCAATGGAGCTAACGAAATTGATGAAACTCCATTCCGGAGTCTTCTCCACACAGTTCCGACTACGGTCAAAATCCTAGGACTTAAACTTCCGTTTTAGGGACTAAGTGTCCCAAATCACTCCGAATCACCCAATAATTGAATTTTACCACGCACGCAAGTCAATACACATAATATGATGCTGCTCAGTGCCTTATGCCGCCGAACGAGACCTAAATTCTCAAAATGACTAGCTGGGTCATTTTAGGTACAATGGAGAGGTCAGACGGTATAAGCATCTACCTGAGAGTCCGAATCGTACATGAGTAGTAAATATCCACACCTTTTCACCAGCTCAGTTACTTTTTCTAATTCCGTTCGAGGACGAACGTTTGTTTTAAAGGTGGAGAATGTGCTGACCCAACAGGGCATCTTTAAATTTAATAATTAATTTTGTGTTCTAAGACCTCAAAAGTGCTATTCATCATTCCTCGACTTGCGTGCATTGTATGTATAATATTTCTAAAAGTTTTTATATAAAAAATTGATTAAAATGTGAAATAGAGCCTTAAAACTCAACTGAGTTGACTTTGGTCAGCAGTTTGAGAAAATGGACTCGGATCAAGTTTTTGACAGTTCCAGTAGGTCAGTATCATGATTTGGAACTTGGGTGTATGCCCGAAATTTAATTTAGAGGTCCCTAGCTTGAATTATTGCCAGTTAGCGAAAACTAGAAGCCTAAAGGCTTAAAGATTTTAAAGTTTGACCACAAATTGACTTTTATTGATATCGGGATTAGATTTAAGTTCTGAAAATTTTCTTAGGTCCGTTAAGTCATTTATGACTTGTCTGTCAAATTTGGTGAGAAACAAAGTTGATTTGACATGATTCGGACGTTCGGTTGTGAAAATAGAAGTTTTAGAGTTTTCTTGAAAGTTTTATTTGATTTGGCGCCCGATTCATATTTCTAGGCGTTATTTTGGTGTTTTTTTCATGCGAGTGAGTTCGTATAAGGTTTTTGGAATTTTTTGCATATTTGGTTTGGAGCCCTGAGGGCTCGGGTGAGTTTTGGATAGCCTACGAACATTAATTCTTTGAAAAATCTGTTTTTAGGATCTCTGTTGGTTTCTGGTGTCATGTGCTTCGCGAACGCGAAGATGAATTTGGGACAGGGGAATTAATTATGAATTAAATCATGAATTAATTATTATATTAATTGTTTCTCTCCTGTTCTTTGCTCAATATCATGCCTTGAATCCGTGCTATAATTGCTACATGCTTATTTGATTTATGTGACTTAATTGCCACTTGACGTTTAGCATATTAATTATTAAAATTCCTATTACATCCTTAATTTCTACAATTAATTGCTACTTTTCATCACTTATTTCTAATAAATAATAATTATTGTATGCTTGTTGTCTTATAATTTCATATTAACTGTTGCATTTATTGGAGTAATTTCTTTTATAAGCATTGGTAAATGAAAGTGAATATATTGGAGGAACGGGTTGTACGCTGCAATAGAATTGATTGAAATGAATATATTGGAGGAGCGGGTTACACGCCGCAACAAAATTGATTGTAATGAATATATTGGAGGAGCGGGTTACACGCCGCAATAGAATTGATTGAAAAGATATATTGGGATCAGGTTCCATGCCGCAATAGAATTGAATATGAATATATTGTGGGATCAGGTTGCACGCCGCAACAGAATTGAATATGAATATATTGTGGGATCGGGTTGCACGCCGCAACGAAAATTGATTGAAATAATTATTGGTTATGACTGCTGAGTTGGCTTCAACTATTAAAATGAGTTACCTGATTTATTTCTATTATTGTGGTTATTACTATTATTGCGTACAGGTTAATGTAAGTGACTCGTCTTAGCCTCGTCACTACTTCATCGAGGTTAGATATATACGGGATGGATCTTCCTTGGGCTGGATTGGTCATATACAGTACTGAGTGGCTGGGTAATCTGTGATCTATTTTACTTGTACGGAGTTTAACTGTTGAACTTGAAAGCATGCCTACATTTCTGTACTGTTATTTCTATACTGGACTGTACCTATTGAGCTCATCACTACTTACAGTCCAAAGGTTAGCCTTGTTACTTATTGAGTTGGTTGTACTCATACTACACTCTGCACCTCGTGTGCAAATTCAGATGCTTCCGGACATGGCGACTGTTAGATTTTAGAGCGTTATCAGTTGGAGACTATCAAGGTAGCTGCCTGGCGTCCGCTGACCTTGACTCTCTTCCTTTCAGTTATTGCACTATTCTATATTTTCGGACAATACTTTTATCAGTCAGACTTTGTTATTATTTAGATGCTCATGTACTCAGTGACACCGGGTTTTCGGAGTATTTTTTATCATTATTTGCGAGATTTTTATATTGAATGTAAATATTATGTTTTCAAACTTAAAAGAAAGTGTGATTTATTGAGGTTGTAGGCTTGCCTAAATTTGAGATAGGCGCCATCACGACAAGCAGATTTTGGGTCGTGAAAAAAACCTAGCATGCGTAATTGAATTTTTGAAAATAACATGCTTAATTATTAAAAGCTTGATTATAAACGTCTAAGTTCAATTTCCATTTTAGTTATCCGATGTGTGTCTTTTGTGTCATCATATAATGATCATTAGTTATAGTTCATGTTACTAGGAATTCAAAGAGTTCAAACAATAGCTATATAAGTGATCAGTCGAGTGTGTTGTCGTAAGGGTGGAGTTATTTATAATAGTATCAGTACGTTTTATATTTGTCCTGCTATTCCATCCTTTTGTGCCTTATAAGTTTTCTATTTTTAAATGGCGTTACTCATTTCTTTAACTTACCATAAAGTGGTAGAGTGCCCTAGTTTAAATTCCAACAAGAATCAACCATACGGAGACATGGTGTTGTCAGGACCCAAAATCCACCTAGTCGTGATGACATCTAACCCAACCCATCCGGTAAGCCAATTAATAACTATCCAATTTAGATGAGATTTATCAAGAAAAGAAATGATAATAAAACTACTTTTATACAAGAATTCCCAAGGACTGATAGTACAAATCATGAGCTTCAAAGATTAAAATTTATAAAGCTGGTATGAAATAAATACATCGTCTGTTCAAAATGTACATAAACTGAATTTTTATAAATTTAAGGCTACCATGAACAAGATGTAGCTACAACCGGAATACAGGTACGTCTTCAAATCCCGCTCCCGTCGATCACAACAACATCAACATCCTATATCTGCACGCAAGGTGAAGAAGTGTAGTATGAGTACAACCGACCCCATGTAGTCAATAAGTAACAAACCTAACATTAGGTTGAAAGTAGTGACGAGCTGGAACACATGTCAAAGTCCAACACCAATAGCCAACAACTGCTCATAACAATATAATAAAAGTGGTACAAGAAATAACTCAAAAATAAGATGTTCAGCTCGTTTACAATTCCAGAAAATAGACATGCTTTTCAAGTATAACAGTATAAGCCAAAATCTATTACCGAAAACACCAAAATATGAGTAAGTTTGTAAAATCGTGATTTTCCTTTCCAAAACTTTTCAACAGGTAAATGTTTCATTATCAAATGGCATGAGGAAAAGTACATCTCTATGCCTACATGTCAATGTGTATGAGAAGTCATGAACGACGTGATACCGTACAACATGAGGAAAAATGCATCTCTATGCTTGTATGTCAAGTATGCATGTCAATGCAGTACAACATAGTGAACAACCATATGCATACTCTCAAAGTATCAATCCATTTAGTCCTCCCAATCACTCTGCACTCGCACTCGCACTCAATAGGTACATGCGCTCACTGGGGGTGTGTGCAGACTCCGGAGTGGCTCCTTCAGCCCAAGCGCTATAATCCGCACGGACAACTAACGTTGCACGGACAACTCACGTGCTATAGTATCAATATCTGGATCAGCACGGATAACTCACGTGCTATAGTATCAATATTTGGATCCGCATGGACAAATCCCATGCTGCACGGACAACTAACGTGCTATAGTATCAATAACCTCACAATCAGGCCCTCGCCCTCACTCAGTCATCAATCTCTCCAGTCTCTCGGGTTCACTATGTCATGAAACTAGCCCAAAATGATGATGATGTGATATGCAATGAATGTATATGACTGAGTATAAAATTATAATTTAAAAGTATAATTCGACAACATAAATGATCTCAGTGGGTCTTAATAATACCAGTATTTATCTAAGCATGATTTCGAACACGAGTTACAACTCAGTTTCTCTAACACATTACAAATACATGGAAAGATACAAGTTAATTGACTACACAACTCTACAGAATCGACTGAGACTCAATTTCTACGGTGCACGCCCACACGCTCGTCACCTAGCATGTGCGTCACCTCCAAACAATTCACATAACACGTAATTCGGGTTTTAATACCTTCAACACCAAGTTTAGAAGAGTTACTTACCTCGAACAAGACAAATCCAATACTGAGCAAGCCCAATGATGCTCTGCGAATTCCATCTCGCTCATACCGACCTCCGAACGGCTCGAAACTAGCCAAAGCAACTCAAATACATCAAGTAAAGCCCAAGGAAATAATTCCAATAATAAAGGTCGAATCTTAATTAAAAAAACCAAAAATTGACCCAAAAGCCCAACTCGGGCCAGCGCCTCGGAACATGATGAAACTCACAAAATCCGACAAACCATTAAATTATGAGTCCAACCATACTAGTTTCACTCAAATACGACTCCGAATCGGCATTCAAAACTCAAAAACTCACTCTATGAAACTTTAGGCTAAAATCCCCAATTTTCTCTTTAAAGCCCCTAATCCAATTACCAAAAATGAAGATGAAATCACGAAATATAATCAATACCGAGTGTAGAACACTTACCCCAATCCTTGTGATTAAATTTTCCTCCAAAATCGCCTCAATCTGAGTCCCACATCTCAAAATATGAACAAAATGACCAAACCCTCAATATATAGCTTCTGCCCAGCATTTCCGCATATGCGGTCACATTGTCGCATCTGCGACCTCCGCTGCTGGGGACAATTTTTGCTTTTGTGAATCCCTCTGAAGACCATACTTCCACACTTGTAGAGCTTTCCTCGTTTCTGTGCACACGCAGGTGCAACAAACAAATTCCACTTGTGCGCCACACGCCGCTTCTGCGGCTAGTCTTATGCTTTTGCGGACGCGCAGATGCGCCCTTACTTTTGCTTCTGCGATATTCCTCATCAGCTCGCACCTCGCTTCTACGACTCCTCTGTTACTTCTACGACCATCGCACCTGCACAACCCAGCCGCATGTACGATAACACAAGTTCTGCCACCAGCATCTTTAGCCAAAAATGATCCAAACAAATCCGAACCTCGTCCGAAACTCACTCGAGCCCCTCCGGACCACGTCCGAACATACCAACAAGTCCCATAACATAATACGGACCTACTCGAGGCCTCAAATCACGAATAACAACATCAAAACAATGAATCACACCTCAAATCGAACTTAATGAACTTTTCACCTTCCTAAACGAGTGCCGCAACATATCAAATCAACCCAGAATGAACCCAAATTTTGCACACAAGTCCCAAATGACATAATGAAGCTATTCTAATGCGTGGAACAACAAATCCGAATCCGATATCCTAAAAGTCAACTCTCGGTCAAACTTATGAACTTTCCAAGCCTTCAAATTCCAACTTTCGCCAATTAGCGCCAAATCCTTCTACGGACATCCAAATGTAAATCCAGGCATACGCCCAAGTCCAAAATCACCATTCGGACCTAATGGAACCATAAAAACTCCATTCTGGGGTCAAATTAACAAAAGTCAAACTTGGTCAAATCTTCCATATTAAAGCTTAAATCATGAAATTCATTCTTCCAAATTGATTCCGCATAACCTGAAAACCAAAACCGACGATTCGCATAAGTCATAGTACATCATACGGAGCTACTCATGCCCTCAAACTTAAATCTTGTAATTTGCTTTAAATCTAAGACCTTGTTATATTTTCCATTGAAACAAGGCCGTTTTATGTCTAACTCTCCTCCATGTGCCCCCCCCCCACCCACCCCCCCTAAAAAAAGAGTTCTAACCCTGTACTTGGGGCTAGCGCACAATATATAAATTTCTATCTGATATATAGAGGGTCGTTTCTTCAAATTTAATGTTGCTTTTTAATTTGACAGGAGTATAAATCTTACATTGTGTTTACCCTTAAAATTAGATAACAATTAAACTTATAATGTGGTTCTCAGGACACGTGATTTCACTTAATACCAATTGATAAATATGAAGATTAATAACAGAATTAAACTATAAAGTAAAGAAAATCAGTGTTAGTATGGAACTCGATCGCTGCAGGCCTCGATCTCGACAGATACCTCAAATCCCGAACTTGGTACGTTGTACTCGTACCTTGGTCTGATCAACTACGTGGCCAACCTTCGATGCAGCTCCTTGGTCCCGGTCAGATAGAAATATTGGATGGTCTCGGTTTTAACCGTATACAGATAGTCCCCTCATATTTTGGAGTGTAATGACAAGAAATGAATTGAGCCTTCGATTTTTACCTCGACCTGCCATGACATCACCGTCGTGATGTAAGCGACGAAAGTGACCAAAATGTCCCGTTCGGTACAGTTCCCCAAGTCATTAATGAGTGTCAGTTGGTGGTCGGTCACTAGTACCTTTGAACCGTCACCGTGAATCTAATAAATAGACCCCTTCCTTCTAATCTCCAAAGCTTTTACATCTCTTAAGTTCTTCCCTTTTACAAATCATCAGGTTTTGTTGTTAATCCTTTCTTAAACGCCAAGTCCTATTATCTTCCTCTCCTTTAAACTTACACAAAAATGGCAAAAACATAGAAAATGGTACCACAAAAAGAAGCTGCTTCATCTTCTCAACCTGCCGGTGGGAAAACACCGGTGGAACCCCGTCTTGAGGAATGCATTCCTGGGGGGTGCGCGCTAAACTCTTATTTCAAGATCGATAAAGCCTTGTCGATTCCTGGTCGATACGAGCCAGTGTCGAGGTATATATGCTCGATAACTGAGGGATAACTTAGGCATGAAAAGAAAGACTACAACTGGGAGGGCAAAGATATGGTGATCCCGACCCCCGAAGAAGACATCACCACCCATATGGAAGGGTTTCTAAGTGTTTACACTTACCCTTTCACATTGGGCCCCCTCGACCCCGTCATCGTTGATTTTTGTCGTCAATATCGAATAACCCTAGGCCCAATCCATCCTTTCTTTTGGCGAATTGTTATTCTGCTCCGATTCTTCATGAGCAAAATTGAAGGGCTCCCTTCCACCCTCAATCACCTTATCAGATTGTATATCCCCCGCCTCTATCGAGGCGGGTTAATAAAACTCCAACGTCGGGCTACCAAAGTGTTGTTCTCGATCATAAACAAGGACAAAGATCGAGGCTGGATGGTCCGGTTCGTTCAAGTGAGGACTTTCGACCTAATCCCAGCCGAGAAGATGCCATTTCCTTAGAAATGGAACATGAATCGTAAGTACCGTCTCACTGTTAGCTTCCATGTATTATTTGTTCCTTTGTCTTTTCTCATTGATATCTTTTTCCATGATGTAGCGGTCTCTTGGATGCCCCATGTGATTCCCGACCTCGAGAGCTGGGTTCGAAACCCGGCCTCGACCTCTACATACACGGAGAGCTCATGGCACATTTTGTCAAAGGGCCGATGGGAGGCCAAGACTCATGGTAAGCCCACTTTTTGTGTATTTGAAGATTCGATTAAGATGCTCATCTTGTATTTATTCAATTTTCTCGTGTACAGGCTTGAGCAAGGATGCGGTCATGAGGCCTCTATCTTGTAAGGAAAAAAAACATCAACCTTCGAGGATTCAGAACCTAAGAAGAAGGTGGCTCGTAGGACGAAAAAGAACATCATCCTTTTGACAAAAGACTTTGTTCGGCATCTAAGGCAGGAATACGAAGAAGAGGAAGAAGACGACTTCGGGTTGGTGGCCCGAGTGGGAATGAGCACCGAGGACCCAAAGGCCACTGAATCGGTGAAGGCTGTAGAGACTCTATCTCGAGATGAGGGGATCTCGGGAAGAGACTCGGGCGAAGTCCCCAAGTCATCGAGGATTGAAGATGCCTCCCACCATAATGAGCCAATGGTGGGTACGGCTGTAGGGGCTGGTCTCGAGGCCCCTCGAGATGGAGAGAAACCCTCAAATGATCCACTTGGGGTAATAGAAATTGGAGGCTCCCCGCTGCTCCCCTCAATTTCTGAGGAGATGATTCGAGAGGCTCGGGCCTTGAAGACCCCCTCTATCGAAGGAGCCCACGGAAGGGAGGACCCCTTCCGTGATTACTTTACCGGGGTCGAAGATGATACCGGCTTGAGCGACTTGGAGGTCTCTAGGAAGGACTCAGGCGAGGCATCGAGCCTTTTCAACGAAGCGCAGAAAACTCTGAATCGGGTAAGCCTTAAGTCCTTTTGTTGGTATTACCCTTGTGTTCATTTTTCTTTTCCTGTCTAACTTATTTTCTTCTTTCTGCGTAGGCCTCAACGCTTCTTCGAGAAGCATTTTCTCGGTCTCGAGCTGAACTGAGTCGGTACGAGGCCGACATTCAAAGGCTTACCAAGGAGAGGAATGCCCTCAACCTTCTCGGTAGGCAAAAAGAAGAAAAGATCAAGGACCTCCAAGCCGAGTTGGCCACGACTCACAGAGATCAGACCGACCTGATCGAGCAGGCAATAAAAATCTTAAAAGCTCATGGGCTC
Organism: Nicotiana tabacum; assembly: GCF_000715075.1. Lineage (NCBI taxonomy): Eukaryota > Viridiplantae > Streptophyta > Magnoliopsida > Solanales > Solanaceae > Nicotiana > Nicotiana tabacum. The sequence continues at coordinate 93,277,497 of NC_134098.1, read as the reverse complement.
GATTCAGGAATTGTGGCTAACATTTCAATCTCACATCTACAACAGAAGGTCGAGAGGATCGAGCGATTCTGCGAGGAGGTCAACATGATGAAGGTGGAGACCTTGGTGTGGAAATAAAGTATGGACCACTTTGCTGCTGAAAAAAAGGCTGCTCGAGCCCAATTGTCGTCAGTCAAAATTCAGCTTCGAGGCATGAAGGAGAAGAGCTCAGCTCAGGCAAAGAAAATAGAGGAGCTCGAGGCTCGGTTGGCTTCCGAACTTGCAAAGGCCAAATCTGAAGCCGCAAAGGCAAAGGCCGAGGCAGAGGTGATCGTGGCTATTACCGAGTCAATGCTGAAGCCGATCAAGTCCAAGCAAGAGAGGCAGCCGAGACCGCTCAAACTCAAGCACATTGGATTGTTGAACTAGCCAAATGCGAATCTTGTAGGGAAACCCTCGAGGAGATCCATGCTCGAGGTTTCAATCTTACCGACGGGATAATAAAGGCTAGAAAGCATGAAGCTGATGCTGGAGCGCTGGCCTCTTCCGATGATGATGATGATGATGGCAGCAAGAGTGGGTCCGAGAATGGGGAGGACCTCGATGGAGAAAAAGCTGCCCCTGAGGAAAATTAGGAATCTTGGACTTTTTCTTTTTTGATTTTTTGTGCGGGACCCTGATCGGTCCTTGTAAATATCTTCGTCTATATATAAAAGATCTTTTTTTCTTTTTGACTTGTCTTTATTCTATTTCCTGCCTCGTCAAAATTCTATTTCCTTCATGCCTTCATGTCTTATGGAGATTTTACTCATAAGTTTGGGACTTTAGGAAACTAGACCGAAGTCGGACTAGTGTAGTCTTAATCGAATGAGTACTTGATCAAACTTGGAGTAGGGTGACCCTTAGGTTTTAATTGAGTGAGGATGATTTCTCAAACTCAGAAATAAAATTGCCCTTTAGGCTCTTGATTAGGCCGATACGGCCATAGTAAAAAGAATGGCTTTCTCCCACTTTTCGGTTTGAAAAGTTTATTGTTTAATCATATAAAATCTGTTGTACCTTAGCATGAAATAAGGGATTTACTCAAGAGTTCAAATGATTCCGTACCCATTTAGGGTTTTCAAGGGTAGATATTAGCGAGACCCTTTGTTTCATAATGCCTTAGCATAAAATAAAGAATTTGTTCGAGAGTTCGAACGACTTTGTACCTATTAGGGTTTTTGAGGGTCGATATTATCGAGACCCTTATTAATTTAGCTGAGGATAGCCTTTTTAACCGATTTATGAAAATATCTGAAGGTCTATTTTATAACGAAAATCGGACGTCTCCGAACCGTGTTAATTTGGCCGTAGCCTTTAGCTTAGGATTTGCCTTTTGGGCTTGTTCCTCTATTATACTTCGAACTTGTTCACAGTATCAGTCCCCGAGTGGGGTAGCCATGGCCTATATAATTGAGGGTTACCTTTTTAAGGTCCTACGATCTTGAGGTTTTAGTAATTCGATCATGTCGATTTTTTAGATGGATGCCCTGAGTACGAGGTCAATTGTTCGAACTTTAGTTGTGACAGCCAACCACGAGACCCAGATTTTCTGTCTCGACCGGAAGAATTCTCAAAAAGATATTTCCCAGCAAAACTGAAGTCAAAGCAAAATCTAATCAGCCACATCTTCATGCTTTCAAATGTATTAGGAACAAGTTCATTAAAGCCAACGGATCATCCACCGGAGTTATTCAACCTCATGGATCCCTTTGATCCGTCAATTATAATGAAAAATGAACTTATTATGAGCTCCAAGTTTTCCGGCAACATGGAGGATTCATTCTCAAGCCTTATGGGGTCAATCCAGAATACCCGTTTTGCCATATATTCATAGCACAAGTCAAAGATTTTCCACAAGAACTATTATGGTTTTTCTGGTACCTACGCCATCAGTACTACATTTTCATGGAATTCAAGTGCAACGTCTTCAAAGATTATGAAAACATTGTACCAGCTCTTAAAGTATTTTTAATATGGTTCAAGCCTAGAAGATATTGGATAAAATGTTTCAACGATTCCTACGAAGCAAAGGTATTCATGTTTCATAGGCCAGTGAAGATTATTAATGGAAAAGTTCAGGCACAAGCAGAGGCGTCATTCTGGTGAAAATTTCCCGTGTCCATTTTATCAATGGAAGAAGAATATAGTGAAGCACAAAGAATTATCTTCCAGCAAAACAGGTGGAAATTTCCTGGTCTTTTTCGTGTGAAATATACGCCTCTTGGACCTTGATTTTTTATTTCGAATTCTAGGCCATCTAAACCTCCTGAAATCTTTTCGCCGCCTAGATATGTGGCAGGAACATCTTGATCCAGTGATCAGATCGGATCTGCGGCATGCTTTGTAATGTCGGTTGTAGTCAGGATTCCATTTGACGCTGTGTTAAAATCCTTAAAGTGCGACACCCATTGATCTTCAGGGAGAACAGCAGGATTCATGAGTGAACAAGAAGCTCGAGTATCAATGAAAGCAATAACTCGAGTTGGTTTATCCCATTTGGATGAATAAACCTTGAGTTCTACTTGAGGGATGACTAAGAGAGCGTTGATCTCCTCTCGGGCTTCGGCCACAGGTTCGGAAATTTGGTAGTGGTCATCGCCTTGATCGTCATATATATCAAGAGAGAATAAAGTTTCTTCAGTGGGTTCATCATCCACAGAGAATATGGATTCAAGGTCCTCTTCTTTTCCGAGACGTATGCCAGTGTAATCTTCAATCTCTTCAAGGAGTTTGATAGATCTTCTTGATTGCGGAAAATTTCTCGCGAAATGTCCAATCTTGTGGAAAATAAAGCATCTTTTTTTCTTTTGAAAATCTTTTTGAGAATTCTTCCGGTCGGGACAGAAAATCTGCGAGAATATTATTCTTTCCTTTCAGGTGCTTGACTTGAAACTTATATGGAGAGAACCATTGGGCTCATCTGAGAATTTGAGGATTAGGAATAATCTTTGCATTTATTTGGATCATATTTGGAAAGGCCTTCATATCCATTTCTATCAGAAATTCTGTGTGAATTAGGAATAAATTGAATTTCTTGATTCCGTTTTTTACTGCAATAATTTCCTTGAAGGTGGAGTAATAATGTTGCTCGGCATCTTTGAACTTTCAGCTGGCATATCCGCATATTTTCCTCTGGCCATCTTTTTCTTCAAATAGAATAGCACTCCAATATTTGTTGCTGGCATCAGTTTGCCGTATTTTCTTACCTTTTGAATGGATGTAGAGGGACTTGACATTTTTAGATATCTCCTTTATTTCCCTGACTGCTTCATCTTGTTTTTTTTCCAATGATGGAGCATTTTTCTTTAGCATCCCTGTGAGCGGAGAAATGTACGTAGTGATATTTGGGATGAAATCTCTTACATAATTTACTAAACCCAAGAATTATTGGATTTGTTTTGTTGTGGGGCTGGTATCTGAAAATTTGAGTAGTTCTTGACATATATGTGGTCCTGGACTATATGCACCTTGGACAAAATGAATTCCAAGAAAATCAATCTCTTTTTGGGGAAGAACCATCTTTTTTGCTGAAAGCATGATTCCATAGTGTGTTATCAGTGCTTCAAACTGACGAAGCAAGTTGACATGTTCCTCCAATGTGTCACTAAATAATAGGATGTCATCAATGTAAACTAAAGAGGTATGGAGGATGGGTTGGAATACTTTTATCATGGCTTTTTGGAACAAGGAGGGTGCAGTTTTTAATTAGAAGGGCATGACTTTCCATTGGAAGTGATGATTAGGGATGCAAAATCCCGTTTTGGGTCTTTCTTCAGGGTGGATTCCCAATTGCCAAAATCCAGATTCTAAATCAAACTTGGAAAAATATTTGTCCTTGGCTAGGTGGGAGAAAAGAGTGAGTTTATTTTGGATGGGGAATTTATCATCTTGGAGGAAATGGTTAAGTGGCTGGTAGTTAATGACTAACCTGAGTTTTCCTCTTGTCCGCTCATCTCCTTTGTTGACATAAAATGCTTTGCATGCCCATTGTGAATCTGATGGCTCTATTAGATCAAATTCCAAAAGTTCTTTGCATTCTTTATTTGCAAAATCCAGTCATTCAGGCATGAATCCAGATTATCTTCATCTTGCAAATAAAGAATGCAAAGAACTTTTGGAATTTGATCTAATAGAGCCATCAGATTCAGAATGGGCATGCGAAGCATTTTATGTCAACAAAAGGCTGAGTAAGGATTTATAAGGGGTAGTTCAGTGGAAGATACTTTTTGTTCGTCGGGTAGGATATCTACTTCATAGAGGTAATCATATTTTTGGGATAAGGCTTTATATATAGTAGGAGACATATTCATTTTTGCAAGGGAAGAGGATGATGGAAATAACTCAGACATATTTAGTAAATTGTTCCTCCCTCCGAAAGGAAGGGCTGGCTCTGATACCAGCATAGAGAACAGAGCAAGAGACTCCAAGAAATCAAATTGTATCATAAATACGAAAGTTTCCCTACAATAAGTGCTGGCTATTGCCAAGCTACACTAACAGTTAGTTTTCTAAGGATTCTTGAGAACCGCGAAGTTAGTTCTGATAGGATGATATACTTTTCTCGTTCAACCAAATTTTTGGTCACCATCCAAATATAGAAGTCTTGAATCCTTTGAGGCCATTTTGAAATCTTAACGTCATCTAAGGTGAAAGTGTGGAAGCCAGTTCCAACTGGTTTTGACGCCATGGATTCATGTCTTCTTTCTGGGATTGGTTCATCCGTCATGCCTTCTTGATCCTCCTCTACTTCAGATATTTTTGGGTCTCGTAGTTGGCTCACAAATATTGGGGGATCGACTTCTACGGAAGAGTTTGCTGTGGATTCATTATTATTTTCCATTGTATCATCGTCTGATGAATTCAGAAATTCTGACCATGTGGTTTCTCCTTCTGACATATTTCTTGGCTAGAAGACATAGAGGTCTGGAGTCTTCTGATCAGAAATCATCAGATTTTTAGGGGTGGACCCTTTTGAACTTTCGCCGTGATCTCGTATTTTCTTGGTTTGTTTCTAGGCTGCATGAGCATCTTTCCTTTCCCAAACCATTTTTTGCAATATCGAATTTAGGTTCTTCTTTTAAGGGTTGGGTGAATGAGATAGGATTCTGTGAGGTAGTAGAAAAAGTAGAAAAGGTGTAGTCCAATTTTGGTGGGGAATATGCTTGTGCTGACATGGGGTAGAAGGTAGATTTTGAAGGAAAAAGTGGGGTTTTTTGTGACTCAAAGCGGTCATTTCTCAAAAGTATAATTTGTTCCTTGATTGAAATCGTCTCCTTTTGTTGTTGTTGGAAGAACTAGAAAAGTGAAGTTCCTGGCGGACAAATCTCATATTGTAAATTTGCCAATCTTTGCTCCAAGGCTTTGATTAGTCCCGCATGGTGAGACAATGTCTGCTCCACCTTTTTCTCAATTGTTTCCAAGAAAAACATAGTACTACCTTCTGGAGAAAAACCCCCCAACAAGTGACATCGAAGCAACAATGAACTAGCAATCAGAAAATTCCATCTGCCAAAACAAAGTGCTCAACAATATTGGCAATACCATAAAATATGTGGTCCACACACAAAACAAGATGAAGCAGTCAGAGAAATAAAGGAGATATCTAAAAATGTCTAGTCCCTCTACATCCCTTTAAAAGGTAAGAAAATACCGCAAACTGATGCCAACAACGAATATTGGAGTGATGTTCTATTTGAAGAAAAAGATAGCCAGAGGAGAATATGCGGATATGCCAGCGGAATGTTCAAAGATGCCGAGCAACATTATCACTTGACCTTCAAGGAAATTCTTGCAGTAAAAAATGGAATCAAGAAATTCAATTTATTCCTAATTCACACAGAATTTCTGATAGAAATGGATATGAAGGCCTTTCCAAAGATGATCCAAATAAATGCAAAGATTATTCCCAATCCTCAGATTTTCAGATGGGCTGGTTCTCTCCATATAAGATTCAAGTCAAGCACCTGAAAGGAAAGGATAATATTCACGCAGATTTTCTATCTCGATCGGAAGAATTCTCAAAAAGATTTTCCCCAGCAAAACTGAAGTCAAAGAAAAATCTAATCAGCCACATTTTCATGCTTTCAAATGTATTAGGAACAAGTTCATTAAAGCCAATGGATCATCCACCGGAGTTATTCAACCTCATGGATCCCTTTGATCCGTCAATTATAATGAAAAAAGAACTTATTATGAGCTCCAAGTTTTCCGGCAACATGGAGGATTCATTCTCAAGCCTTATGGGGTCAATCCAGAATACCCGTTTTGCCATATATTCATAGCACAAGCCAAAGATTTTCCACAAGAACTATTATGGTTTTTCTGGTACCTACGCCATCAGTACTACATTTTCATGGAATTCAAGTGCAACGTCTTCAAAGATTATGACAACATTGTACCAGCTCTTAAAGTATTTTTAATATGGTTCAAGCCTAGAAGATATTGGATAAAATGTTTCAACGATTCCTACGAAGCAAAGGTATTCATGTTTCATAGGCCAGATTATTAGTGGAAAAGTCCAGGCACAAGCAGAGGCGTCATTCTGGTGAAAATTTCCCGTGTCCATTTTATCAATGGAAGAAGAATATAGTGAAGCACAAAGAATTGTCTTCCAGCAAAACAAGTGCATCCCGAAAGAGATATGGCCAAAAGATTGGGCAAGCTGGAATTATACCAGCACTCATCCTCACTAGGAAAAAGTCCGAGAAACAACAAAGGAATATCAAACTCCGTATGAAGTCATCCGGGAAAAGATCACTCATGACATCTCCATAATAAGGTTGTAGATCACATCCCTCAATGCAAAGGAGAATGAACATAGCGAAGAAGAACCATCAAGTTCCAGGCGTTACTACACAAGATCTTTGAAAAGATGCCTATAAGAGAAACCGAGAAAATCAGTGGAAGATAATTATCCAAATCCCTGCTAATCCCACCATAATCCCACAAGGATTTCATGAATAAAGGAAAAATCCAGTCATTCAGGCATGAATCCAGATTATCTTCATCTTGCAAATAAAGAATGCAAAGAACTTTTGGAATTTGATCTAATAGAGCCATCAGATTCACAATGGTCATGCGAAGCATTTTATGTCAACAAAAGGCTGAGTAAGGGTTTATAAGGGGTAGTTCAGTGGAAGATACTTTTTGTTCGTCGGGTAGGATATCTACTTCATAGAGGTAATCATAATTTTGGGACAAGGTTTTATATATAGTAGGAGACATATTCATTTTTCCAAGGGAAGAGGATGATGAAAATAACTCAGACATATTTAGTAAACAGTTCCTCCCTCAGAAAGGAAGGGCTGGCTCTGATACCAGCATAGAGAACAGAGCAAGAGACTCCAAGAAATCAAACTGTATCATAAATACGAAAGTTTCCCTACAATAAGTGCTGGCTATTGCCAAGATACACTAACAGTTAATTTTCTAAGGATTCTTGAGAACCGCAAAGTTAGTTCTGATAGGATGATATACTTTTCTCGTTCAACCAAATTTTTGGTCACCATCCAAGTATAGAAGTCTTGGATCCTTTGAGGCCATTTTGAAATCTTGACGTCATCTAAGGTGAAAGTGTGTAAGCCAGTTCCAACTAGTTTTGACGCCATAGGTTCATGCCTTCTTTCTGGGATTGGTTCATCCGTCATGCCTTCATGTTGAGCCCTTCAAGTTTCAGTAATACCCAAGATTTTCCTTCACTTCAACCTTTTGAAAAAGAGGGTATCTGCCATGCTCCAAAAATCCCCAAGAAAAACATAGTATTACCTTCTGGAGTAAAACCCCCAACAAGTGACATCGAAGCAACAATGAACTGGTAATCAGAAAATTCCATCTGCCAAAACAAAGTGCTCAACAATATTGGCAATACCATAAAAAATGTGGCCTACACACAAAACAAGATGATGAGAAAAGTGGAAACAATTGAGAAAAAGGTGGAGCAGACATCGTCTCACCATGCAGGATTAATCAAAGCCTTGAAGCTAAGATTGGCAAATTTACAATATGAGATTTGTCCGTCAGGAACTTCACTTTTCCAGTTCTTCCAACAACAACAAAAGTAGACGATTTCAATCAAGGAACAAATTAAAGTTTGAAGAAATGACCGCTTTGAGTCACAAAAAACCTCATTTTCCCTTCAAAATCTACCTTCTACCCCATGTCAGCACAAGCATATTCCCCACGAAAATTGGACTACACCTTTTCTACTTTTCCTACTACCTCACAGAATCCTATCTCATTCGCCCAACCCTTAAAAGAAGAACCTGAATTCGATTTTGCAAAATGGTTTGGGAAAGGAAAGATGTTCTTGCAGCCCAGAAACAACCCAAGAAAAGGCGAGATCAAGGCGAAAGTTCAAAAGGGTCCAACCACAAAAATCTGATGATTTCTAATCAGAAGACTCCAGACCTCTATGTCTCCCAGCCAAGAAACATTTCAGAAGGAGACACCAAATGGTCGGAATCTCTAAATTCATCAGACGATGATACAATGGAAGATAGCTCTCAATCAAGAAATGAATTCACGGCAAACTCTTCCGAAGAAGTCGATCCCCCAATATTTTTGAGCCAACCACGAGACCAAGAAATATATGAAGTAGACTTCAATTTGACTTCAGTTTTGCTGGTTTCCATAATAGATCACAAGCATGACATTGTAAAGTAAAACTTTCTCTAAGCCATGAAATATCTGGCAAGGAAAAATACTTTTTTGAAAATATTAACATGCGTATATGTTTGCCATTAGGGATCGAGTAATCTACATGGTCTTGGTTCGTTCGACCGTTTGACCCTTACAAACTCTATCTATCGAGAATCTATCGGTACAGAGTATTTTCCCTATATCTATCTGAGGGTGATGCCCCCCAGTATTTGAGGTTGATTGTAAAGGAGCCTCGGATACTGCTAAATTGCTCTAAGTTTAGCACGAACAATGGCTTCCTCATTAAAAACCTCGCCGGATAAACCCATTTAGGACAAAAACTGGTCTAAGGGAAAAAGAGTGCAACGTGTGCTTTCAGACCTAAGGACTTTGTGTTTGAAGAATCCTTTGATGTCTTAGATTAAACACCAGCAAATGGTTAGTTTAAAATATAAACGAAAGTGGAGAAGGTCGTACCTTAGCAGTAATATCGTTTGAGGAGTGATATGTTCCAATTGTTTAGTAATTGTTCGCCATTCATTGTGCCAAGTTTGTAGGATCCCTTTCCGATGATATCGAGGACCTGATACGGTCCCTCCTAGTTCGGGCCAAGTTTTACTTCATTTGGGTCTCGAGTATTGAGGGTGACCTTCCTCAGAACCAAGTCCCCGATTTTAAAGTGTTGAAGATTGGCTCTTCGATTGTAGTACCTTTCGATCCGCTGTTTCTGTGCGGCCATTCGAATGAGGGCGGCTTCCCGTTTTTCATCTAGCAATTCGAAGCTTGTATTCATAGCCTCGTGATTTGACTCTTCCGTTGCATATCGAAACCTAATGCTGGGTTCCCCGACTTCAACCGCAATCAGAGCTTCCGCGCCATATTAAAGAGAACGGTGTTGCCCCCGTACTGGATTTTGGTGTTGTTCGATATGCCCAAACGACTTCGGGCAATATTTCTCTCTATTTTCCCTTAGCATTCTTCAATATTTTCTTTAGATTTTGAATGATGGTCTTATTTGTCGATTCGGCCTGTCTGTTCCAACTAGGATGATATGGCGTTGATAGGATCCTTTTTATTTTGTGATCTTCAAGAAACTTTGTCACTTTGTTGCCGACGAATTGCTTTCCATTTTCGCATACGATCTCGGCAGGCATCTTGAATCGGCATATAATGTGGTCCCAGATGAAGTCTACGACTTCTTTCTCTCTAATTTTCTCGAAAGCCTGTGTTTCAACCTACTTAGAGAAATAGTCAGTCATAAACAAAATAAATTTAGCTTTACCTGGGGCCGATGATAGAGGGCCGACGATATCCATTCCCCATTTCATGAATGGCCATGGGGAAAAGAGTGAGTGGAGTTGCTCTCCGGGTTGGTAAATCATCGGCGCATACCTTTGACATTTGTCGAACTTTCGAACAAACTCTTTTGTATCCTTTTCCATATCGACCCAATAGTATCCTGCTCTGATGACTTTGTGAACAAATGATTCGGCACCGAAATGATTTCCGCAGGTGCCCTCGTAGATTTCTCGTAGGACATAGTCGGTATCTCCTAGTCCCAAACATACTGCCAATGGTCCATCAAACATCCTTCTATATAGTGTTCCATCTTCGGCCAATGTGAATCATGCGACCTTCACACATAGATTCCTCGATTCCTTAGGATCCGATGGAAGCTTCCCGTTCTTTAAGTACTCGATATATTTGTTCCTCAAATCCCAGGTCAGACTTGTGGAGTTGATTTTGGCATGGCCTTCTTCGATTACTGACCTTGAAAGTTGTACGACAGTCCCCGGGCTAATCTCGTCCTCTTCGACTGATGACCCCAAATTTGCAAGGGCATCGGCCTCGCTGTTTTGTTCTCGAGGCACATGCTATAGGGTCCATTCTTCAAAACTGATGTAGAGTCACCTGTAATTTGTCCAAGTACCTCTTCATTCGATCTTTTCGAACCTCGAAGGTTCTGTTGACTCAGTTTACCACAAGCAGGGAGTCACATTTGGCCTCGATGACCTCTGCTCCCAAACCTTTAGCTATCTCGAGACCTACAATCATGGCCTCATACTCGGCCTCATTGTTAGTTAACTTGGAAGTTTCGATAGCTTGTATAATTGTATTACCCGTGGGCGGCATCAAAATGATTCCTAGCCCGGACCCCTTCACATTTGAAGCGCCGTCTGTGAAGAGGGTCCACACACCCGATGACATACCCGACTTTAATAATAGTTCCTTTTCGACCTCGGGTACGAGGCTGGCATAAAGTTGGCTACGAAGTTCACTAAGATTTGAGACTTGATGGTCGGGGTCGATACTCGATATCGTACCTACTAATCTCGACGGCCCATTTGACCAATCGGCCTGAAAGTTCGGGCTTATGCAAAATATTGAGAAGGGGATAAGTAGTTACCACACAGATCGGGTGACACTGAAAATATGGTTTTAATTTCCTAGAGGCGCTTATTAGGGCAAGCGCTAATTTTTCTAAGTGTGGGTACCGGGTCTCGGCCTCATCTAAAGTTTGACTAATATAGTAAATAGGAAATTGCATACCTTGCTCTTCTCGAACTAGGACCCCACTTATCATGATTTTCGAGACTGTTAAGTACAAGTAGAGTTGCTTGTCCGTTTTTGGAGTATGAAGCAGTGGCAGGCTCGAGAGGTACCGCTTTAATTCTTCCAATGCTTGTTGGCATTCCGGGGTCCATGCAAAATTGTTCTTCTTTTTGAGCAGTGAGAAGAACCTATGACTTCTATCTGAAGACCTCGAGATGAATCGGCCTAGGGTGGCTATGCGCCCTGTTAATATTTGTACGGCCTTAACATTGTCCACGACTGTGATGTCTTTGATTGCCTTGATCTTATCGGGGTTGGTTTTTATCCCTCAATTTGATACCATAAAGACGAGGAACTTGCCCGAGCTGACCCCGAATGCACATTTCTCTCAGTTGAGTTTCATGTAGTGTTTACTTAGTATATCGAAGGTCTCTTGCAAATGTATCAAATGGTCCTCTTCTCGCAGGGACGTAACTAGCATATCGTCAATACAAACCTCCACTGATTTACCTATTTGTTCTTTGAACATTCGATTTACTAAGCATTGATAAGTGGGACTAGCATTTTATAGTCCAAACGACATTACATTATAACAATATCTATCGTACTTAGTGATGAATAAAGTATTTTCATGATCCTCCAGATTCATTTATATTTGATTGTACCCGGAGTAGGCATCGATAAAACTAAGGATCTCGTGGTCGGTCGTGGCATCGATCATGCGATCGATATTCAGCAGAGGAAAAGAGTCTTTAGGACATGATTTTTTTAAATCTTTATAGTCTACGCACATTCTAAGTTTATTTCCCTTTTTAGGGACTACGACTATGTTTGCTAACCATTCGGGATATTTTACTTACCGAATGGATCCTATTTTGAGAAGTTTGGCTACCTCGTCCTTGATGAATGCATATTTTACCTCGGACTGGGGCCTTCTTTTTTGTTTTACCGGGCGGAACTTTGGGTCCAAGCTCAGTCAATGTGTAGTGATCTCTGGCGGGATCCCTGTCATATCTAGGTAGGACCAAGCAAAACAATCCATATTATTGATAAGAAATTTGATGAGTTTTTCCCTTAGCTCAGGGGTTAACCCCGTACCCAAGTATACCTTTTGATCAGGTAGATGCTCGATCAGTATGACTTGCTCCAGCTCTTCGACTATCAATTTGGTGGCGTCAGAATCCTCGGGGATTATGAAGGATCGAGGGATCCAGTAGTCACCGTCCTCATCCGTTCCATGCTTCTCCGACTGAGTCGAGGCAAGTGGCTGTGGTTGCTATTTCACTTCATGTTTTCCTTTAGACCCCGATCCCTTTGTTGACAAAAGCGCCGATACCGATATTACTTCATCGACTGCGAACATCTCTTCGGAAGCATGTTGTTCCTCCATACACCGTTTTTACTCCATCCGGTGTTGGGAACTTTAGTATTTGGTGAAGGGTTGAGGGGACCGCCCTCATGTTGTGAATCCGGGGTCTTCCGAGCAGTGCGTTGTATCTCATATCGCCCTCGATCATATGGAACTTTGTTTCTTGAATAGTTCCGGCTACATTTACTGGTAGGATGATTTCGCCTTTGGTTGTTTCACTCGCCATGCTGAAGCCATTGAGAATCCGAGCTGCGGGTATGATCTGATCTTGTCGGCCGAGCTGCTCCACGACCCTCGATTGAATAATATTGGCCGAGCTTCCTGGATTAATTAAAACACGTTTAACCTAAATTTTATTCATAAGGATAGAGATTATCAAAGCATCATTGTGTGGTTGCGAGAAAACTTCTGCTTCCTCATCATTGAATGATCAAGTGCCTTCTGGAACACAGTCTCGAGTTCATTTTTGCCCGGTGATTGATACTTTAGTGCGTTTGAACACGGGCCCTTGTGGAATATCGACCCCACCAACGATCATGCGAATCACGTGTTGTGGTTCTTCCTGCTCATTTTTCCTGTTCGCATCCCTGTCTTTGAAATGGTTCTTAGCTCGGTCGCTCAAGAATTCTCGAAGGTGACCCTCATTGAATAGACGGGCCACCTCCTCCCTTAGTTGTCTGCAGTCTTCGGTTCTATAACCATGTGTACCATGGTATTTGCATATTTGATTGGGGTTTCTTTGGGATTGATCGGTTTGTAGGGGTCTGGGCTATCTAGTATCTTTTATTCTCCCATTGGCTGACACAATACCTGATGCGTCGATACTAAAGTTGTATTCTGATAATCGTGGTGCTTCTGTGGGACCAGCATGTTTATCGAAGCCACTTTTGCTCATGAGCCCTCGAGAGCTCTGTCCTCGATCGTTCCTTCGATCATTTCGGATGAGATTGCGTCCTGAGCCACTGTTTCTACGATCTGCATTGTATGGTTGATACTGATCTCTGTTCGACTGAGGTTCTCTGTCGATATCCCTTTGAGTTCTGCCGATAGGCCTGTTTGGATAAAAGGAACCGGACTCGACCCTGATATGTGATTGGTACCGATTATGTACATCGGCCCAGGTTACCTCTGGATATTCAATTAAATTCTGCTTTAGAAGTCTTGATGCCACCGAACTTCGTTCGTTCAAACCCTGAGTAAAGGCTTGAACAGCCCAATCGTCTGTGACCGGTGGTAGTTCCATGCGTTCCATTTGGAACCGAGATACGAATTCCCTCAACATTTCGTTGTCTTTTTGTTTCACCTTGAAGAGGTTCGACTTCCTAGTTGCAACCTTTATTGCTCCGACATGTGCCTTTATGAAGGAGTCTGTAAGCATGGAGAAGGAATCGATAGAATTAGGCGGCAAATTATGGTACCATATCATTGCTCCTTTCGACAAGGTTTCTCCAAATTTCTTCATTAAAACAGATTCAATCTCATCGTCTTCCAATTCATTCCCTTTTATTACGCATGCATAAGAAGGCTTATGTACAAAATGCTTTGAATCCATGCCCTTTAGAATCGGTAGTGCCCCTGGTATTTGGTCAACCCGGGAGTTGTATGTCTCTACTTTCTTGTAATTTGCCTTGATTTTCTTTTCTCCCGATTCAATCCGTTTAGTGAGCTCCTCAAGCATTTTCATAATGGCGGGGCAGTCCCCAATTCATTGGTGTTCGACCTTTCCGGAATAGGCTCGGTCCTGTGGACGACTTCTGGTTCGAACCTACTCGGTGCTCGGTGCTGATTTTGTAGTTGTGCTATAGCGGCTTGTTGAGCCTGTAACATTTCAAATATCAATTGGAGGCTAACTCCACCATCTTCTCCTGCCCTGCGTACCTCGATCACTTGATCTAACTTCCCTGCGTATGCTACCTTCGGGATCTACGCCCAAATTTGCATTTAGGGCGACATGTGAATTGACATCGACGGTATTTGCAATTGGTTCTCCCTTGAGGTCAGCCTGAGGCACCTCATCCCTGGGGCAGCTATATTGTCATTTTCCTCGTGAAATCCGAGGCTGTTGTCACTGTGTGTAGGCACTGTTTTTGAGTTTGACATGTTTATCCCGAAAATAAAGATTCTTACGAGAACAAGTGTAAAGCAGTGTGTGTTACCGGAATCAGTATTAAGCAATCACTATTATCCTTAGCCCCACGGTGGGCGCTAAACTGTTTACCTTTAAAATTGGATAACAATTAAACTTATAATGTGGTTCTAAGGACACGTGATTTCACTTAATACCAATGTATAAATATGAAGATTAATAACAGAAATAAACTATAAAGTAAAGCAAACCAGTGTTAGAATGGAACTCAGCCCTCAAGTTTGGATACCCTCGAACTGGTTGATGTAAGAGCAATAAAAATATAACAAACTGATGAATAATAGTATAAACGAGAAAAAGAATTATATAACTTTGATATCTGTTAACAATATGTCCTTTCAAATGGTTAATACTCTCCTTTATATTGTAGAAGAATTCTACTTGTGGTATAACTCTAATTACAGAAGAAAATCCCATCATTAGCTAATTAACCGTTCCTAATTTGATCCGTTCCGAGATTTTCGCCATGATCTTCGACCAATCACGGATATTTCGCCTTTCCGTTATTATGTTATCTTCGATCTTGCTCGATGCCTGTCTTATTCGGTCTCGATCGCTGCTGGCCTCGACCTCGACAGGTATCTTGAATCCCAAACTTGGTACTTTGTCCTCGTACCTTGGTTTGATCCACTACGGGGCCGACCTTCGACGCAGCTCCCTGGTCCCGGTCAGATAGAAAAATTGGGTGGGCTCGGTTTAACCGTATACACATTGCCATCTTATTTAGATGACATATAACTTTCAATGATTCTAATAAGAATATTACAAAAACGGAGATAGATAATTCAAAGAAACTAATAAATAATTAGATAAGCATAACTTACATGTTCTTTCCAATTTTTCCCGCAAGTAGGCATTTGCCATATTAATTGGTTTCTTTACACAAATAGTCGTTAGATTTACTGTTTATTTTTTTTAGTTGGTATACATAGATTATACATAGATTATACATGATTCGTCACATATTATACATGGATTGTACTTGTAATATACTTCCGCCATCTATTTTTAGTTTAAGTAATTGCGGGTGAGGGACTATTTAGGTTAATTCTTCTTTACCAAAAAAGGTATTCCAGCATCAGTTAAAAATAATTTTGATCCAAACTTATATTCTGTAAGGCCCTAGTAACCTCACTGATAACGAAATTGTTTATAAGACTTATTATTGTGACATGGATATATCAAGAAACCACAAATAGTATAATTTCAAAGGTTGTTAAGGTTTTTTTTAAGTAGTACTTGCCAATAGATAAGAAAGCTATTTTTTCAATTGCAGTCACCCACACCGAACACTTGCTTTTGGTAAAAAAGAAATATATGAAAATATATTGGTTATTTTTATAGTATTCGAAGGTTTAAACAACAAAAGGTTTAATTAGTTCTATTTACATTTTGAATCATCTCAATTTTATTTGATAATATTGGTATTGGAGTTACCTTGCACGCATATTTAAGTGTGAATATTGACATGAAATTGTATTTTCTTATCAATACATGTTTGAAGCATCTAAAACTTATAAATCCTAATAAGCTTTTATTGATGGTAGGGAGTTGAATCAAGAGATATTATCACCTTTAACCCACGCCAAAAACTATTTACATATGATAACCGAAAAAGTATATAATGTGTGTGTGTGTGTGTGTGTGTGTGTGTGTGTGTGTATATATATATATATATATATATATATATATATATATATATATATATATATATATATATATATATACAAAATATACACATTTTATACATTTTTTCGGCCATTATTTTTATAGCGGCTATATAGTGTCATTTTCCCTTGAATTAAACTAATAAAAGATCACAGTGACTCTAGGTCTTATATCATAGTCAATTGATAATAAAAGAGACTACAATGTATTTAGTAGAATGGGAAAAGGAAGGAAAGAAATTTACCCACCGAGTTTTGAACGTCGTCATTGGTTTTACGGGGATTTCTCCATTAAAAGAAAAGAAAAAAGAATTATAGTACTTGCTTCCCTGAAACTATATTTCTAATTATGCCTATAAGTTAGAGGAAAAAGCTTGATTATATATCCATATATTGGTACTTGTACCAAATTGCATCCATTTATATGGTTCAATAATAAATTATCACGACCCAAAATCCGTTAAAGGTCGTGATGGCGCCAGACACCACCGTCAGGTAAGCCAACACTAATTAGTTAATTAAATTATCATTTTAATATTTTTGAAATCGATAATTTACTTCAATCTAGTAAAAGATGAATTTACAGAATAATAACAATGTTTTCCAATTTCCATACTGAACATCCCATAATCATCCCAGAACCCGGTGTCACAAGTGCACAAGCATTTTCTAAAAATTTAAAATAAAATACAATAACTGTCCGAAATACAAATTTGGACAGGAATGAAAGTACAATACTCTGAAAGAGACTCTGGTGGCTGCGGGTCGTACATAAGATGCAACTCACCTAAGTCCCTGTAATAACCGCGCCTCTGCTCCTTCAAGGCCACTAGTCACATATGTACCTGCACAAAACGTGCAGTAAGTGTAGTATGAGTACGTAAATCAACGCGTACCCAGTAAGTGTCCCGCCTAACCTCGAAGAAGTAGTGACGAGAGGTCGACTCCGACAACTTACTGTGGCCATCAATAGTGTAAGGTTCAGTAACGAAGTGAATGAATATGAGACAGAGTAAATATATGAAACAAACAAGTATAAAATATGTGGTACAATTTCCCTCTTTACAATTTACTAAAGCTCTCAACTAGCGAGTTCCCTCCGTAATTGGAGCATATATATATAGATATAGTGGATCTCATCAAAGAGGTGGTTGTCATAATTCAAATAAGGGAAAAATCCTCGGATACACTGGCTCCTTGCCAAATGTTACGCATGATTCCACGAGGATAATGTATATATAGGAAATGCCGAGGCATACGGCCCGATCCAACATAAAAGTAAATTGTGCACTGCTGAGGGTCGAACGACGCGAATCATAGATGCATCTATTAACTGGTCGAGGTGAACGGCCCGCTCCCATGAGAGTGTGGTACATAAATCCTGCCGAGGCGAACGGCCCGATCCCATAAGAGTGGAAGAAGTAAATACTTCGCTCGCGAATCATACGTGCGACGCGGTCAAATATAAATTTAAAGAATTTCCCCGCTCGCGAATCATACTTGCGATGCGGTCAAATATAAATTTAACATTTAAAATATTATCTCTTTCTTGATTCTTTTCAAAATAAGGGAAATTCAGCTTGTAGCTCTTTAAGAAAATTACCCCGCTCGCGAAACATACATGCGACACGGTTACACATAGATTTCTTAAGTTATTAAGTTGTTCCTCAATTCTTTTCAAAAATACGAAGTTCAAATGTAAACCTTTAAGTTCCCAACATTTCCTCAATTTCAACTCCTTTCGAAATGTTTAATAAGATAACTCAATCTCACTTCCTTTCAAGGCAAGCAATAAACATAAATTCAACAACAATAGCAACAAGGCATGATGTAAGCCTAAAACTACCCGGACATAGGCATAGCTAGTAGCAACATTCGGACTCTCGTCACCTCGTGCGTACGTAGTCCTCACAAATAGAAGAACATAATAATTTAGTTCACCTATTGTGTTAATTCCCTCTTACAAGGTTAGAAAGGAGACTTACCTCGCTCCGAAATTCCATAACCGGCTCCAAAGCCGCTCCGACAATTCAAACCGATGCCCGTCGCTCCAAAATTAGTCAAATATGACGCAACCGAATAAAAATATACACTAATACTCATAATTAATCATTTTATAACAATTTCCAACTTCGTCCGAAAAGTTGATAAAATCACCCACGGTCCCACGTGCCCGGATTCTGAAAATGTTCGAAGGTAAACTTTACCCATAACCCCACAAACTCAAATATATAATTTATTCTCCATTTCATGCCCAATTTCGTAATCAAAATCCAAGAATACCAATTTCTAGATTTCCTACCAAAACCCCACAATTTCTACAAATTTCCATGTCTAAATCCATATGTAAACCATGTATTTTACTCACAATGCGCGGGAATTACTTACCTCATAATAGATGATGAAATCAACTCTTCAAAAGCTCCAAACATCGCCCAACCAAAATGAAATGTGGAGGAAAATGGCCAAATCCCTTCTTCGCGATCGCGAAGCCCAAAGACACACTGCCCCCAATTTCCTCTTTGCGTTCGCGTTCCTCACAACACGTTCACGAAGCTTTCCGCCCTCACTGCTTCGTGTTCGCATACCCAGCCTCGAGTTCGCATAGGCCAAACATCCTCAGGCCGAGTCTTCCTTTCCTTATACGCGTTCGCGACTTCTCACTCGTGTTCCCGTAGGTTCCTCAAGTTCTTCACCGCGTTCGCGTCTCAACCTTCGCATTTGCTAAAGCCAAATCCCAGCAGCCTCAAAGTTCCTCTTCGCGAATGCTGGACTCCTTTCGTGTTCGCAAAGAAGGAAACCAGATACCAGATACAGCAGCAGTAAATCATTCCGTTTTGGTCCGAAATCACCCCGAAACACACCCGATGCCCCCGGGACCCCGTCCAATCATACCAACCAGTCCCACAACATAACACAAACTTGCTCGAGACCTCAAATCACATCAAACAACATAGAAATTATGAATCGCACCCCAATTTAAACTTAATGAACTTTAAAACTTCAACTTTTACAACTGATACCAAAACCTATCAAATCACGTCCGATTGTCCTAAAATTCAGCACGCAAGTCACATTTGACATTACAGACCTACTCAAACATCCAGAATCGGATTCCGACCCGATATTAAAAAGTCCACCTCCGGGTCAAACTTCTCAAAAACCTTCAAATTTCTAGCCTTAGCCAAATGACTCCAAAATGACCTATGAACATCCGAATCCACTTCCGGACGCGCTCCCAATACCAGAATCACCATACGGAGCTATTCCCACACTCGAAATCCCAAAAGGACATCAATAACATTGAAATGCACTTCAACTCAAATTTATGAAATTCTTCCAAACCTGCCAACTTCCACGATAGGCGCTGAAACGCTCCCGGGTCATGCAAAACCCGATTCGGACATACGCCCAAGTTCGAATTCATCATACGAACGTATTGGAACCTTCAAATCCTGATTTTGAGGCCGTTTACTCTAAATTCCAATCTTAGTTAATTCTTCCAACTTAAAGCTTTCGAAATGAGAATTTTCTTTCATGGCCTCAAAACACCGAACGACGCGCTATAGCTCAAAATGATCGGTCGGGTCGTTACATTCTCTCCCACTTAAACATACATTCGTCCTCGAACGTGCTAAGAACTGCTCTGGAGTTGTCTGAAATCACTGCTTAATACCTCGTGCACTTACCCGTGCTGCCACAACTAAGTTGAGTATACTAGCTTGAGCTAGTCTAAAGATTCTCCCTTTTTACTTAGCCAAATAAGCCTTAGACTCCAATTCCAACATCCGAAATTCTCTGCCAGGCTTGTTCATATCATACAAAAATCGTATGAATCACTACACGATGCACCAATACATGATTGCATACCTTTGCTGAATTCACACTATGCACTGCATAATTCACATGACCATAATAACATCCTCTAATAATAATAGCCGAAATTCCACGAATCCGATGCTCGCAATGCACCTCATGACATATATAAGTCTTGTTCCAACTCTTGCAATACCGCCATGACGGAACAGATGTGTAGAAATTCATAACTAACTGCAGAGTCAATAAATCACTAAATCTCTCCCTTTGGCTAGATTCATCACCCCATTATGAACCAAATAATGGTATTTGCTTGTTAATATACTTCATATAATCCGATCGCACTGATCCCAGATCCCAAAAATCTCATCTCACCCAGTATAAGCTGCT
The DNA here is from genome assembly GCF_000715075.1 of Nicotiana tabacum. Lineage (NCBI taxonomy): Eukaryota > Viridiplantae > Streptophyta > Magnoliopsida > Solanales > Solanaceae > Nicotiana > Nicotiana tabacum. The sequence goes on along the minus strand of NC_134098.1, from coordinate 93,256,898 downwards.
CAGGCAACAAACCACCCCACACATGACCAAAAGTGTCATATGATGCCGCAATGTGCCAATAAGCTACTAACTCGAACATGATACATAAGAAAAACGAATCTCTGGAAGGGACTAATCAACCCACACAACTAATTAGACAACCGAAAAAGGTGTTATGAACCTTCCCTAGAAAATGGAAAACAAAACACACGAAAATAGATATAGGGGACTGTAATCAACATCCTACTGTTGCGGCGTGCAACCCGATCCAAATAACATACCCGTGGCGGCATGCCACCTGATTCACACATAATAACCTGTAAGGAATTAGTTACCGAGCTAAAATGTTCATTATTACAAAATACCCGAATATCGGCCACAAGCACGCTAAGTGCATAATACCATCCCTAGGGAGACAGATAGTGCCATACGCTGCGAAAGTCAAGCACAACTAAGGTGCGATATATGATCTGAATCTCGAGAGCCATCTTGCTCACATAACATCATTTCTATGCAGAACTTCATAACATGTTAAATTTATCAAGCCGTTTCTGATCGCACTGTACCAGGCTAATACACTTTCAAGAGTCCATAATAACCCTTTTTCCCATAACACTCAAGAACAACTATCATAACCGGAACAAACTTCCATAGTCCACAACCAAGTGAACCGAGCGCCCTCCAGGCATAGATTCTCACATGAACAATAGTACTGCAATCTCCATACTTGGTTCCAATCTTCGATCAATCTAATGACTATATGTCACACTTATACAATCTCCCCATGGGACGTGCTCGCACGACCTTCCACACCAGATAACAAGTCTGCACATCCATACCACCAGCCGCACAAATGTTGTAAAGAAAATCAAAAATCCGAAATCATTACTCAAAGCCTCTTACACAGGACACTCATCTCAGGTGACGCTAAAAATAATGCCAGTTGGCTCTAACCATCTGAGTCCTTTCTCGCTCATCCGAGCTCATGACATTCTTGCCAACACCGAACCGCAACCTTGATCCTCAACTTCCAAATCCCATGCAGATCACTGCACTTAATCATGCCAATGCGCAATAGCACAAAAATTTTGTCTTAACTTCCGAACTACTAATAGGGTAAACACTTCATCACATAGAAAACTTTTTCTTAACTCATTCCAAGAGAACCATTGCAACACGCGACTGAATCCCCATATACGCAGAAAATACCAACCTCAAGTATTGGTCTAAACCACCATAACTCTTCCGGGATCCATCTGCACATAACATGCCATAATACTCGAAAGCCTCCAAATAAGATCAGTTACGGTGACCGTCAAACCTCACATGTACCGTCACCAATCACATGAATAACCCAACACACTGAAGGTGCTGATCATTGCCATCACTATGCCGATTCGACCATTGCTAACCGAACCCGACTTCTCCTAATTTACTCTGGATCTTCCTTAGAAATAACAACATCTCCTTTATCAATATAACAGACTTAATCCACACTCATCCTGAGTGACCCCATCTCACGAGACCACATTGTCCCCAAAACCCACGAACTATCTCACACCCTCCTTGTGCACACATCTGCATCTTCAACTGGTACACCCATTCTGATATTTCCTTTACGATTCTGAAGTCATTTTCTCCCATTCTTCCATTGCTACACCGCATACCGAAGATAACATAGAACACTCCAAGCCACTTTTATAATCTGCCGCAACAGCTCAATACTTAACCATACTACGGACTCGAAATCCTTAGGCCTATCCAAAATGGCCACTGGCTCCTCATCATAAGTAAAATTATCCATATGCACCGAGCTGAAGTCCAGCATATATGATGGATCCTCGTAATACTTTCGAATCATGAAAACATGAAACACCAGATGAACTCTCGAAAGACTAGGAGGAAAAGAAAGTCTATAAGCCACCTCACCAACTCTCTCTAAGACCTAGAATGTACCAATAAACTTTGGGCCCTTCATAGGCAGAACTGTAAATAGAAGCTTCTCACCGTCCGTGAATGCCACATCACTAGTCCTCCAACTAGCATAACTCTTCTTCCCGGACAGCACGGTAAGCCTCTCTTGAATCATCTTTCCCATATGCAAAGCATCACAAATAAAGTCAGTACCCAACAACCTATCCTTACCAGGAACAAATGAACGAACCAGAGAATGACATCGTCTCCCATGTAAGACCTCGTACGGAGCCATCTCAATACTAGACTGGTAGCTATTATTGTAGGCAAACTCTGTTATCACGCCCCGACCTTGTGAAGTGAGACACGTGCTTAACAGGGGTAAACCAGTCAAGCAAGCCTACCGGTGCCTACCCACCAACCTTTCCCATAATTAATCAAATAATAAATATGAAGAGATAGTGAATCGAGAGGATAAAATATACAATGCCAATTTCATAAATTAAGAAAATTCATTTATCGAAGTCAAAAATAATACAAGTTCATAGTTTGTAAGTGAGGTCAACTGTCAAGAACATTGCTTATAGTTTCCCCATCAAAACACAACCCGCAGTATGTCTATGGAGTCTCTACATAATCATGAGAATAGTATGGAAATGCCAGTGACAAGGCCCTGAAAAAAATCAATAATATTAAATGCGAAGTTAAAACATAATCAATTTTCAAATAAGCTTTAACATTTTTTGTTGGGAGATCATTAGCCACCGACCACCACCATGCACGTGGTATGGGGTCCGATCACCACTCGATCGGCTAAGCAATCTAACCAATATGAATACGGATAGACATGGTAATATATATCAAATACAATAATAGGAAGGACATACCACCATGCTCATGGAATGGAGTCAAATCTTCGCCTGATCGGCTAAGCCGTCCATGAATGCATATAGATCGACATGGTGATACGAACCTAATATAATAGTAGAAAGGAGGAACCACCATGTGCGTAGCACAGTGTCTGATCTCCACCAGATCAGCCGAGTCGTCTCCCCACAATGCCATGTGGGTCGACATGTGCATGGACTGATGCTAGCAATAAATACATCCAAATTAAGGGTAATAATCTATTCATTGTACAAAGAAATTTGTGTCTCAATCATCTCCTACACCGGCACATGTAGTTTCGGGTGTGGGCCTATACAACCCACGCTTCCTCGGTGCCCTAACGAGACTCCCAAAATTATTTTGTACTATTTTGAAGATATATATATATATATATATATATATATATATATATATATATATATATAGATTCATCTCATATCCTTTCATATCCTCTTTTATTTTATTGGCACTTTTAACCATTCATAACATCTTCATTCTTGGCATAGTGGCCATATGTTAAATGATTTCTTTTATTCATAACATTTGCCTTAGTTCGTTGGAAATCATAGAAATGTATTCAAATCATTAAAAGACCATAACTTCATATTCACGTGCATATGGCAATTCAAAAGTAAGTGCTAAAACATTTTCAAGGAAAAGAGCATTACGTTGGCAATTAAGACATGTCTAGAGTTTTATGAGCATTTGGCAAATCAAATATATAAAACATTATTTTTGTAAACATATGAGTACACGAGAACTTAACATTTTGAGATAAACTTCAAAGAATAGGCCATAATTGTGGAAAATTGAACAGAATTTAAGATCATAAGGAGAGTGATATGTTTAAGTCCTCGTGTTTACACGAGTACGCGAGTACTTAAAACCACACCTTTATTGTGTATTGGAATCCTTGGTCGGATGGGTGGTGGAGAGAAAAGCCATAGCCTTGAAATGCCTTTTGTTTCTCTCTCCCCGCTCATGTATTAATAGGTTAACTTTTGAATCCACTAGGACCGTTGCTGAGACTCACCCACTCTGACTTGGTCCCGAATATAATCAAACTCTCAGGCTCCACTAGCACATGAACGCCCTTTCAAGAAGCATCCAGCTGAATCACATTCCTTGTAAATCACCTTTACACGAAGCATAAATCTTGAATCTTCCCAAAACCTAAAAATGAGTCAATAAGGCCTACTATAGCCGACATTCCTCAATCCTTTGCTCAAATTACCGCTGATGTTCTCTTTTCCTTAGACATAATATCCCACCAATATGCCGATAACCAGAAATCTCACAATTAGCCGACTATGCAATCCTACCGTAGGCGGTGGAACTCTTCCACTTAGCTTGAAGCTACCATTCCATAACTCTAGAACCCGCCAAGATTCTTTCTTCATCGTTGAACTGATCTTGCACAACCAACTCGCCAAATTCCTCGAAATGCTTCCATTTGACCTTTCATGAACACTCTAAATCACTAACCACATTCACATATTTGACCTCTTGCCGGATAACCAGTAGAATTATGTCGTGACAGCCCCATCAACACCACGCAATCGCTAACCTGCTCACTGGAGATAACTCACCTGTGGAAATTCCATGCCGACATCATCCAATGTCACTGCACTTGGTACAATAACTACGAAATCAGTAACTGTCACGACCCAAAATAACCCTGTCGTGATGGCGCCTATCGTGGAACTAAGCAAGCCGACTCATTTTCCAAAACAAACCGATATTTTCATTTCAAAGATAATTTCAAGGCTATTTAACATAAAAACCTTCGTACAGGAGTTCAAATCAAAACAAAAGTGCGGAAAAAAAAAGCCCAACATCGGGGTGTCACTAGTCATGAGCATCTACTACAATTTGTCCGACAACATCAAGACTAACATAGTCTAGAAAATAGATAAATACAACTAAAGAAATATTAGAGGGAGAAGAGCAGGGCTGCGATTGACAGGCAGCTACCTTGCTATCCCCGAGAAAACATCTGCAACCGGATTAGTCAACAACCGCTACCATGTCCAAATACACTTGGATCTGCACACAAGGTACAGGGAGTAATGTGAGTACGCCAACTCAGTAAGTAATAACAGTAAATAAAGACTGAGAAGTAGTGACCTGCAATAATGTAAGTAAAATTCATATCACAAAAATATTCAGTAAAATACAACATGCTTTTAAAACTAGGGTTTGAATAAAATCAGATATTTAAAATCCAGTTCCAGTAAAATCATTTAAAGACATCTTTCAATAGATTTCAAACAAAGGCTCAATGCAAAGGTGAGCAAAAATAATAAAATCATAATCAGTCCCCGCGGCCAACATCACTCATATACAGCTATGGATGGAATACCGCGAGTTGTGGGCCTCCTCAAGAATCAAATCCCGAAGCCCATCTACATTAGACACATATATCCAGCCCTACATCCTCAACACACCATCATCACCAATAGTCACATCCCTAGCATCACATCTCTGAACCCTGTCCTAAAGAACGAGCAATTGGGGGTCATCATACTGACTCTCCCTAATACGGTCATAAAGAGAAGACCTAGAGACCACGCAAGCCAACACCTGAATCGGCTCCGAAGTATCCAATCTCACAAGCTGGCCCGCTAAGGCCTGAACATCCAATGCCAAAGGTCTCTCTGCTGCCGGAAGATATGCTAAACTCCCCAAACTCTCCGCCCGGCGACTCAAGCATCGGCCACCGCATTGGCCTTCCCTGGATGATACAAAATAGTGATATCATAGTCCTTAAGAAGCTCCAAGCATCTTCTCTGACACAAATTAAGATCCTTCTGCTTAAACAGATACTGCAGACTCCAGTGATCAGTATAGATCTCACAATGAACCCCATATAAATAATGACGCCAAATCTTCAAGGCGTGAACAATGGCTGCTAACTGAAGATCATGGACATGATAGTTCTTCTCATGGGTCTTCAACTGGCGCGAGGCATAGTCAATCAACCTACCCTCCTACATCATAACACATCCAATGCCTATCCTCGAGGCATCAAAATACACGGTGTAAGCACCTGAAGCTGATGGCAGAACTAAAATTAGAGCTATGGTCAAGGCAGTCTTGAGCTTCATAAAGCTCTCCTCACACTCATCCGACCACCTGAAGGGAGCACTCTTTTGGGTTAATTTGGTCAAGGGCGATGCAATAGATGAAAATCCCTCCACAAAGCGACGGTAATATCCCACAAAACCAAGGAAGCTCCTAATCTCTGTGGCTGAGGATGGTCTAGGCCAACTCTGCACCGCCTCTATCTTCTTCGGATCCACCTGAATACCTTAACTAGACACCACGTGCCCCAAGAATGCTTCTGAACCGAGCCAAAACTCACAGTTGGAGAACTTTGCATAAAGTTTCTCCTCCCTTAATCTCTATAATACAATCCTCAGATGCTGAGCATGCTCCTCCTGGCTACGAGAGTACACCAAAATGTCATCAATGAATACAATAACGAATGAGTCCAAATAAGGCTAGAATACACTATTCATCAAATGCATGAACGCCGCTGGGGCATTGGTCTGCCCAAAAGATATCACCAAGAACTCATAATGGCTATATCAGGTCCTGAAAGCTGTCTTAAGGATATCCGAATCGCGAATCTTTAGCTGGTGATAACCGGACTTCAAATCAATCTTGGAGAACACCCTCGCTCCCTGAAGCTGGTCAAATAAATCATCAATACAAAGCAAAGGATACTTATTATTGACTATGACCTTGTTCAACTGCCTGTAATCAATGCACATTCTCATGGAACCATCCTTCTTCTTCACAAATAGAACCGGTGCTCCCCAAGGTGACACACTAGGCCGAATAAACCCTTTATTAAGGAGTTCCTGAAGTTGTTCCTTCAACTCCGCCGGTGCCATACAATACAGTGGAATAGAAATGGGTTGAGTGCCCGACACCAAATCAATACCGAAGTCAATATCCCTGTCAGGCGGCATGCCCAACAGGTCTACAGGAAACACATCCGGAAAATCACGTACCACCAGAACAGAATCAATGGCAGGAGTCTCTGCACTAACATCCCTCACAAACACCAAATAAGATAGGAAACCCTTCTCAACCATACGTTGAGCCTTGAAATATGAAATCACTCTACTAGGTACATAATCTATAGAACCGCTCCACTCAAACCTCTGTAATCCCGGCATTGCCAATGTCACGGTCATAGCGTGACAATCTAGAACAACATGACATGGAGATAACCAATCCATACCCAATATCACATCAAAGTCAACCATACTGAGCAGCAAAAGGTCCACTCGGGTCTCCAGACCCCCAATAGTCACCACACATGACCGATATACGCGGTCTACAACAATAGTATCGCCCACAGGAGTAGATACATGAATAGATGAAACTAAAGACTAATGGGGCATATCCAGAAATGAGCGAAATACGAGGAGACATATGAATAAGTGGAACCAGGGTCAAATAATATAGAGGCATCTCTGTGACAAACTAAGATAATACCTGTAATCACAGCATCTGGTCTGGCAGGGAGGGCATAGAAACGGGCCTGACCACCTCCTGATCTGCCTCTCCCTCTAGGGTGACCCCTAGCTGACTGACCTCTACCCCAAGTTGACTGGGTGGGTGGTGAAGTAACTGGTGCTGAAGTCGAAGGATGACCCCTCTGTTGTGATAGACCTCCATGATGACGAGGGCACTGGATCCATATATGCCCAAACTCCCCACACTCAAAACAACTCCCTGGTGCTGGTGGCAGGGACTAAAGGGAACCTCTAGCACCGGGATAACTGGTAGAAGAACCTGGCAGGGAGGAGTCCTGAACTAATAGAGCACGGGACGAACTCTGAGCTGTGAAGGCACTAAGTGATGTGTGGCCCTGATGAGAACTGTGAGAACCATGGCCCGATAATGCACCACAATGAACTGGGCAAGCTGACTGAGCATGCATGAATGGACGGCCTCTACCGTGCTGAAACTGACCCCCATGAGGAGCACCACTAAATCCACCCTGTCATGAGGCCTCTTGGCCTCCCCCTCAACCCTCTCCTAACCGCGAACCATCTCAATCTATCGAGTAATGTCGACAACCGCATCAAAAGTAGCAGCAAACACTCTCTCTCTGGTCATAAGCAACCGAAGCTGAAAACCGATGCCATCTATAAACCTCCTGATCGTCTCTCGGTCCGTGGGAACTAGCCAGATCGCATGACAGTACAACTCGGAGAACCGTATCTCATATTGTGTCATGACATATCACCCTGACGAAGCTGCTCAAACTGTCTGCGTAGCTCCTCTCTGCAGGACTGAGGCACAAACTTCTCCAAAAAAACCACGGAGAACTGCTGCCAAGTAAGGGGTGCTGCGCCAATAGGCCTACGCCTCTCGTAAGTCTCCTACCATCTGAGTGCAGCCCCAGAAAACTGAAAAGTAGTGAATGAGACCCCATAACTCTATAGAATACCAGCTGTATGGAGTATCCTCTGACACCTATCCAAGAAATCCTGGGCATCCTCTCTCTCTCTCTATGCCACTAAAAGGTGGAGGCTGGAGTCTCCCAAACCTCTCCAACCTACGATGATCATCCTCAGGCATAGCAGGAACCACATAGTCCTGAACAGCTACAACCGGCTGAGCTGGTGGTGCCCCCGGTGTCTGGAGTCCCTAAAGAACCTACTCGAGTGTGCAAGCGGCGGGAGTCTGAGTGCCTCCCCCGGCCTGAGAAGTGACTGCGGTCTTCGAGATAGAGACCACGTGAGCAAGGACGATATATGCTGTCAGAATCTGAGCTAGGGCCTCCTGAAGGCCTGGAATCACAATAGGCACAGGTGGTGCCTGAGCTGGTGCATCAACAACTGGAATCTGGTCCTGATCTGGGGCAATTGGTGGATCCGCAGGTACTGCCCCAACTGCGGTGCGGGCTGCACCTCTGCCCCTACCACGGCCTCTGCCGGAGCCTCTCGCGGCCCTGGCTGGTGGTAGTGGTGGTTGGCCCTCTTCACCGTAAATATGAGGCCTCGCCATCTGTGAGAGAATGAAACAACAGATGTTTAGTTACTAGAATCAACAGATTTGCATGATAAGAATTCAAGAATGTGGAGTTTTCTAAGGGTTCTGCAACCTCTCGAAGATAAGTATAGACGTCTCTGTACCGATCTGCAAGACTCTATTAAACCCGCTCAAGACTCGTGAGACCTATGTAACCTAGGCTCTGATACCAATTTGTCACGACCCAAACTAACCCTGTCGCCGACAAATTTTCCAAAACAAACCGATATTTTCATTTCAAAAATAATTTCAAGGCTATTTAACATAAAAACTTTCGTACAGGAGTTCAAATCAAAACAAAAGTGCGGAAAACAAAAGCCCGACATCGGGGTGTCACTAGTCATGAGCATCTACTACAATTTGTCTGACAATATCGAGATTAACATAGTCTAGAAAATAGCTAAATACAACTAAAGGAAGATAAGGGGGAGAAGAGCAGGGCTGCGATCGCCAAGCAGATACCTTCTTCTCCCCTAGAAAACATATACAATCGGATTAGTCAACAGCCGCTACCGTATCCAAATACACCTGAATCTGCACACAAGTTGCAAGGAGAAACGTGAATATGCCAAATCAGTAAGTAACAACAGTAAATAAAGACTGAGAAGTAGTGACGAGCAATAATACAAGTAAAATTCATATTACAAAAAAATTCAGTAAAATACAGCATGCTTTTAAAACCAGGGTTTGAATCAAATCAGCTCTTTTAAATCAAGTTCCAGTAAAATCATTTAAAGAAATCTTTCAACAGTTTTCAAACAAAGGCTCAATGCAAAGGTGAGCAAAAATAATGAAATCATAATCAGCCCCTCGGGCAACATCACTCATATACAACCCCTCGAGCAAACCTCACAATCACTCGTATACATCCCCTCGGGCAGACTTCATCATCACTCATGCCTCCCAGTCACTCAGCACTCGGCACTCGCACTCAGTAGGTACCTGCGCTCACTGGGGGTGTGTACAGACTCCGGAGGGGCTCCTTTAGCCCAAGCGCTATATCAAGCCAATCATGGCATAAATCAATGAGGCCCTCAGCCTATATCAAACATGCTGCGGCATGCAGCCTGATCCCATAAATATCCTCACAAATCAGGCCCTTGACCCCACTCAGTCATAAACCTCTCCAACCTATCGGGCTCTCAGAAAACAAAGTATTCATCCCAAACAACATTTATATGATGCATCAAAATAGAGTAATAGAGACCGAGTTATGCTGTAAATATGTGTAAACATGACTGAGTATAGATTTTAATCAAAAACAATGAGAGGATAGCAAGAAAAGACCTCTAAGGTTCCAAACAACACTGGCATAAGGCCTAAACATGGCATCCAGCCTGACTTACAAAAATTCCTTCTAAAACACATAAGAATCATATAGTTTCAAAAACATATTCAACTTTACAGTTGATACAGGATGGACCAAGTCACAATACCCAACGGTGCACGCCCACACGCTCGTCACCTAGCATGTGCGCCACTTCCAAATAGTAAAATGATACAAAATTCCAGGGTTTCATACCCTCGGGACCAGATTTACAATCGTTACTTACCTCAATCTGAGCAAATCTCTACTCCGCAATGCCCTTCCTCTCGAATCGGCCTCCAAATGCTCCGAATCTATTCACAATCAGTACAATACCATAAATATAGGCTAAAGGAACCACTTCCACAAGAAAAATACCAAATTATAGCCAAAATCTGATATCGGCCCAAACCGGCCCCCGGGCCCATGTCTTGTAATCCGACAAAAGTTACAAAACCCGAAAGCCCATTCACTCATGAGTCTAGTCATACCAAATTTACCAAAATCCGACAGCAAAATCCCCTTCAAAACCTCAAAATTCCATCTCAAGAACTCTTCCACTCTTTCCCCAATTTTTCACCCCAAATCACAATTTAGATGATAAAAATCAAGATATAATCAGGAGTTTAACCAAAATCAAGTGAAAAACACTTACCCCAATCAACTCCCTGAAAATCCCTTCAAAAATTGCCTATATCCGTGGTCTCTAGCTCAAAATATGAAAAAATGGGTTCAAACCCTCGATTTTGAAATTTAACACTGCTGCCTAGATTTCCTTCTTCGCGAACGCGGAAGTACCCTGCCGACCCCGATATCAATTTTTCCAATGCCGACCGAATTCGCCAAATTTCAACTTTCGCCAATTCAAGCCTAATTCTACTACGGACCTCCAAATCACATTTCGGACGCACTCCTCAGTCCATAATTACCTAACGAAGCTAATGGAACCATCATAATTCAAATCCGAGATCGTTTACTCATAAGTCAACATCCAATTGACTTTTCCAACTTAACCTTCTATTTTAAAGACTAAGTGTCTCAATCCACTCTGAAACCACTCTGGACCCGAACCAACTAACCCGATATATGATAATATAGCTGAAAAGCACAAAAGGAAGCAGAAATGGAGGAAACAGGGCTATAACTCTCGAAACGACCGGCCGGGTCGTTAAAGTAACCCATCCTGAGGCCGTGCTCATTCACCAGTTGTACAGGTCTGTTCACTCCTCATGGACATCAACTAAAGGTGCGACAATACATTCCAATCAAAAGTCATGTTGTATCCTTCTTCATATAAAGCAACTCCCTCCTGTCACTCCCAATCTTCCTCAATATAGCAGCCAATACTCCAATTTAGGTCTATAGACCTAGTCACGGTCCACCATGAATCCCAAACCACTCTAAACTTTCTCAAGGAATATAGTCATCCTGCCACAGAACCCATATGCTACCCTGCCCCAAAGGCGAATTGAAGAAAATCATAACACCGGTGAACTTAACATATTCAATCAATGACAATGACACCGCACCGCGGATGAAGATTCCATCACACTAGAAAATACCAAGCCTTGTTACTCCATCAACCCAAATATGAACATTCATAGACCAATTGCTTTTTCTCCGCCGAAATAAGATACTGAATCTCGGAACCATGCACTAAGTAAACCTCCTTCCAAGTCATTCACTGCCCCGACACATAGGAAAGCATCCTACAATAACATCAATACTGTGCGATAACAACTCCTGAGCATCATAGCGACCTGTGCATAGCCTCAAAGCTCTTAGAAGTACATTTACTGGGCTGAAATGACAGAATATCCTTCCACAAGGCGACAACAATAGTCCAATCAATTACGCAAGGAGAAACATCCCGCACCACATCTATAGTACCATTTACAATTCCTCAATTCCCGATTTACAACCAGCGCTTCACATTGCATAAGAGTGAATGGGAAAGAAATGAAGGTATAAGCCTCAAAGGAATCAATTCGCACGATGAGGAATCAAGAAGGGAAGTGCTCCTAACAGCCCTGTAGCCTCTCGAAGATAAGTACAAACGTGTCTGTACTGATCCGCAAGACTCTACTAGACTCGCTCATGAGTCGTGAGACCAAAGTGAACATAGTGCTCTGATATCATGTTGTCACGACCCAAAATCCGTTAAAGGTCGTGATGGCCCCGGACACCACTGTCAGGCAAGCCAACACTAATTAGTTAATTAAATTCTCATTTTAATATTTTTGAAATCGTAAATTTACTTCAATCTAGTAAAAGATTAATTTACAGAATAATAACAATGTTTTCCAATTTCAATACTGAACATCCCATAATCATCCCAGAACCCAGTGTCACAAGTGCATGAGCATTTTCTAAGAATTTAAAATAAAATATAATAATCGTCCGGAATACAAATTTGGACAGGAAAGAAAGTACAATACTCTGAAGGAGACTCTGCTGGCTGCGGGTCGTACATAAGATGCAGCTCACCTAAGTTCTCGTAATAACCACGCCTCTGCACCCACAAGGCCACTAGTCATATATATACCTGCACAAACGTGCAGCAAGTGTAGTATGATTACGTAAATCAATGCGTACCCAGTAAGTGTCCCGCATAACCTCGAAGAAGTAGTGACGAGAGGTCGACTCCGACAATTTACTATGTCCATCAATAATATAAGGTACAGTAAAGAAGTGAATGAATATGAGACAGACTAAATATATGAAACAAACAAGTATAAAATGCGTGGTACAATTTCCCTCTTTACAATTTACTCAAGCTCTCAACTAGCGAGTTCCCTCCGTAACCGGAGCATATATATATAGATGTAGTGGATCTCATCAAAGTGGCGGTTGTCATAATTCAAATCAGTCAAAACCCCCAGATACACTGGCTTCTTGCCAAATGTTACGCACGATTAGATGAGGATAATGTATATATAAGAAATGCCGAGGCATACAGCCCGATCCAACATAAAAGTAAATTGTGCACTACCGAGGGTCGAACGGCGCGAACCATAGATGCATCTATTAATCTGCCTAGGCGAACGGCCCGCTCCCATGAGAGTGTGGTACATAAATCCTGCCAAGGCGAACGACCCGATCCCATAAGAGTGGAAGAAGGAAATACCCCACTCGCGAATCATACGTGCGACGCGGTCAAATATAAATTTAAGGAATTTCCCCTCTCGCGGATCATACTTGCAACGCGGTCAAATATAAATTTAACATTTAAAATCATATCTCTTTCTTGATTCTTTTCAAAATAAGGTAAATTGAGCTTGTAGCTCTTTAAGGAAATTACCCCACTCATGAAATATACATTCGACGCGGTTACACATAGATTTTTTAAGTTATTATGGTGTTCCTCAATTCTTTTCAAAAATATGAAGTTCAAATGAAAACCTTTAAGTTCCCAACCTTTCCTCAATTTCAACTCCTTTCGAAACATTTAATAAGCTAACTCAATCTCGCTTTCTTTCAAGGTAAGCAATAAACATAAATTCAACAACAATAGCAACAAGGCATGATGTAAGCCTAAAACTACCCGGACATAGGCATAGTTAGTAGCTACGTACGGACTCTCATCACCCCGTGCGTATGTAGCCCCCACAAATAGAATCACATAATAATTTAGTTCACCTATGGGGTTAATTCCCTCTTCAAGGTTAGAAAGGAGACTTACCTTGCTCCGAAATTCCATAATCGGCTCCAAAGCCGCTCCGACAATTCAAACTGATGCTCATCGCTCCAAAACTAGTCAAATAAGATGCAACCGAATCAAAATATACTCTAATACTCATAATTAAGCATTTTATAAGAATTTCCAACTCCGTTCGAGAAGTTGATAAAATTACCCTCGGGCCCACGTGCTTGGATTCCGAAAAATGTTCGAAGATAAACTTTACCCATAACCCCACGAACTCAAATATATTATTTATTCTCCATTTCATGCCCAATTTCGTGATCAAAATCCAAGAATAACAATTTCTAGGTTTCCTACCAAAACCCCACAATTTCTACAAATTTCCATGTCTAAATCCATATGTAAACCATGTATTTAACACACAATGTGCGGGAATTACTTACCTTATAATAGATGATGAAATCTTCTCTTCAAAAGCTCCAAATATTGCCCAACGAAAATGAAATATGGAGGAAAATGGACACATCCCGTATATACAATTTCGCTGCCCAGGTCCGCCCTTCTTCGAGATCGCGGAAAGACCATCGCGATCGCGAAGGCCAAAGACACATTAGCCCCAATTTCCTTGTCGTGTTCGCTTTCCTCACGACGTGTTCACGAAGCTTTCCTCCCTCACTGCTTCGCGTTCGCATACCCAGCCTCGCGTTCGCGTAGGCCAAACATCCTCAGGCCCAGTCCTCCTTTCCTTCTACGCGTTCGTGACTCCCTACTCGCGTTCGCGTAGGTTCCTAAAGTTCTTCTCCACGTTCGCGTCTCAACCTTCGCATTCGCGAAGTCCAAATACCAGCAGCCTCAATGTTCCTCTTCACGAACGCGGGACTCCCTTCGCGTTCGCGAAGAAGGAAACCAGATACAGCAACAACAAATCATTCTGTTTTGGTCCGAAACCACCCCGAATAAGACCCGAGGCCCCCGGGTCCCCGTCCAATCATACCAACCAGTCCCACAACATAATACAAACTTGCTCGAGACCTCAAATCACATCAAACAACATCGAAATCATGAATCGTACCCCAATTCAAACTTAATGAATTTTGAAACTTCAACTTCTACAACTGATGCCGAAACCTATCAAATCACGTCCGACATTACGGACCTATCAAATCACGTCCGAAACTTCAACTTCTACAACCCAATTCAAGATTTTGCACACAAATCACATTTGACATTATGGACCTACTTCAACTTCCGGAACCGGATTTCAATCCCGATATCAAAAAGTTTACTTCCGGTCAAACTTCTCAAAAATCTTCAAATTTCGAGCCTTAGCCAAATGACTCCAAAATGACCTACGGACCTCCGAATCCACTTCCGGACGCGCTCCCAATACCAGAATCATCGTACGGAGCTATTCCAAGACTCGGAATCCCAAACGGACATTGATAATATTGAAATGCACTTCAACCCAAATTTATGAAATTCTTCCAAACTACCAACTTCCACGATAGGCGTCGAAACGCTCCCGAGTCATCCAAAACCCTATCCGGACATACGCCTAAGTCCGAATTCATCATACGAACATGTTGGAACCTTCAAATCTCGATTCTGAAGCTGTTTACTCTAAATTTCAATCTTAGTCAATTCTTCCAACTTAAAGCTTTCGAAATGAGAATTTGCTTTCCAATTCAACTCAAAACTTCCCGAAATTCAATCCCGACCACGCGTACAAATCATAATACGTGAAGTGAACTGCTCATGGCCTCAAACTGACGAACGACGCGCTAGAGCTCAAAACGACCGGTCGGGTCGTTACATAAATTGAGGTGATTATATATATTAATTAACTATGTTTACATGATTAAACTGTATGTAAATGATAACTGCCATGTAACCTTCACTGATTTGATGTAAATATTAAAACATCTTATAATCTTGCGTGACAACTCGAATATTACCAAAAGTAGAAAAATAATAATAAAAAGAATATAAAGTAAAGCGATGGTAAACTGAACTAGGAATATCGAAACATGTCCTAATCTTTCGCGACAACTCGAATATTACCAAAAATTGAAAATAACTAAAAAGAGAACAGAAATAAAAAGATGTCATAGTTTACAGCGACAACTCGAAAATTATGAAAAATTTTGAAACTAAAAAAGATAATATAAATAAAAATAATGGTAAACTAAACCAGGACACTTATTCATTCATTTGAAAAATTAAGAGATGTTATTAAGAGAGTAGCAAATACTAATAATCTTAGGATAATCTACGTGGTTTATCTATTAAAAATACCAGTTAACACCATATACTTTTATAATATTTATTTTACATTCTACACCTACTTTATCAAACTTTATTTACTTCTTAATTCTTTAATATCATTATATGCCATTAAACATATCCCACCTTTTAAAGGACTAGATTATCTTTCACTCTAACTTAATAAATTCCTTAAAACACTCCATCATCCCACAGAATTATGATTATACATTTTCACCAAAAATAATCGAACCCTAATAATTTCTCTTGTTCTAGATAAACAACCCTCTCTATTCTTTTCTATGACATGGGGACGCAAAAGGAAGAAGAATATTAAAATAGAGCATTTGTTATGTACAAGACATTACCTCTTTATCATTTATTTGTCAGACGAAGTGTTTCATTTTTTTGTTTTTCTCTTCTATCTATGTGATCAAAAGAAAAGTTAAAATACTGTAAAAATATTTTAATTTGGGATACAATATCTAAACTAAATATTTTTTTTAGAATATACTACTATTCAAACTAATATATACACCACAATATTCTAATGAAAAATGCAATTTTCAAATGAAACATGTCATAATATTCTAATTAATGTGGGATATATTATCCAAACCAAATTAAACGTAACAAATTACAATAGATTAATGAAGAATATAGTATTCAAACATCATACCATAATATTCTAATACAGAATACCATATTCAAAATCAAACATATCACAATATTCCAATTTGAAATACAGTACTCAAACCAAATATACGACAATATTCTAATTTGAAATACAATATTCAACTAAATATAGCGCAGTATTCTAATTTGGAATACAATATTCAAATCAAACATACTTTTATTTTTATTTATTGTGTATATATTGTTTTACTTGGAATATTAACATACTTTAACAGTATTCAATGACTAGTTTACTGTATAATGTTTTATTATATACAATAAAATAAGGACAAAGGCTCCCATAATTAAAAATAATAAAAAATTAATGGATAATATTTTTTTATTCTTTAATTTTATGTCCAAGTTTAAAATGGATGTAGTAAGATTTTGGATTTGTTTCGTATATATATAATTTTCTTTAATTTAGGTGACAAATTTGTTAGGTAGTTATTGCCCTTTGGCTAATTGAATATGTGGAGCAATTAATTAATGTGTACTACATGTAATTTTATAACTGAAGTATATAGTGTTGAGGTTTCTTTAGAGGGGGTATACCTTAATAACTGGATTCATCTGTATAAACTACCAAAACTGAAAAGCCAAAGATATTGGAAAAACATTATAAATACTAGGCTTCTACAATACAAAATTCATATCACATAGTACCTCTTAGTAATAATGTGATGACCTAAAATATCATATTTAAATTTAATAAGTAATTATGTGTTATAAGATCTCGAAAAAAACTATTTATCATTCCTCGAATTGCGTGCGCAGTGCGTATAATTTTCGTAAAAGTTTTTGTTTGACTTTGGTCAACATTTTGAGCAAACGAACTCGGATCAGTGATTTGACAGTTCCAGTAGGTCCGTATCATGATTTGAGACTTGGGCGCATGCCTCGCATCGAATTCCGAAGTCCGTAGCCCGAAATATGGAATTTTGATAAAAAAAATTAAAAGTTTGAAAGCTTAATGATTTTTTAGAATTTGCTGATGTTGAATTTATTGACACCAGGTCCGTATTTTGGTTTCAAAGCCTGGTATAGGTCCACTATAATATTTATGACTTTTCGGCCAAATTTGGTGAGAATCGGAGTTGATTTGACGTGATTCGGACGCCCGATTGTAAATATATAAGTTTTAAAGTATTCTTGAAAATTTTCTTTGATTTGGTGTCTGATTCGTTGTTTTAGGTGTTAGTTGGGCGATTTGATCGTGCGGGCAAGTTCGTATGATGTTTTAAAACTTGTGTGCATGTTTGCTTTGGAGCCCCGAGGGCTCGGGTGAGTTTCGGATAGCCTACGGACCATTTGAACTTTGAGAAAAATTTGGTTTTTAGCTTCTGCTGTCATCTGGTGTTTTATGCTTCGCGATCGCGAAGCATTTCCTGCCATCGCGGAGAGGAAAATTGGACTGGCACAATTGTGATTCACGTTTGCGATTGAGGGCGCGTGTTCGCGAAGAGGAAATGAGGCAGAAGCTGGGGTACTCAAATTTGTTCTTCGCATTCGCATGAAACGGTCCACTATCATATAGGTCTAAGGGGTTATGCTTCGCGTTCGCGTGTGTGATGTCGCGTTCGCATAGAGCAAAGTGGCAGCCTGTGCAAAATGTCCTTCGCGATCGCGAAGCCATTCCCGCGATCGCGAAGAGTAACATGAACTTGGGCAAAGTTATTCTACGCGATAGCTAACGAATTTCCGCGATTGCGCTGAATAAAAATCTAAAAAACAGAACTTATGTTCTGGAAATGAGATTTCGACCCGTTTTCAACCATTTCCAATTTTTGAGTTCGGGTAAGGCGATTTTTGGGCGATTTTTACGGGAAAACATTGGGGTAAGTGTTACTTATCCTATATTGATTATATTTTATGATTCCATACTCATTTACATCATGAATCCATGAATTTATGGAAGAAAAATTAGATTTTTATAAAATCTTCCAAAAACGAAAATTTAAGATTTGAAGGTCCAATTGACATCGGAATTGGTTAAATTTTGTATGGTTGAACTTGTATCGAAACGGGTATTCGGATTTCGTGAGTTTTTACGGGATTTGAGACGTGGGTCCCACTGTCGAATATTTAAATGAATTTCGGATTTTTATCTGAAAAATAAGTAAATTCATATGGAATTAATTCCTATGATTCTTATTGAGTATATCGAATTGTTTGTGAGTATATTTGAAGCTTTTGGAGACAAATTTAAAAGGAAAAGTTGTGGTCGAGTAATTTATTGGAATTTGAAAAGCGAGGTAAGTGTCGTGGTTAACCTTGACTTGAGGGAATAGAACCCTTAAACTATTTGTTATGTGAAATGCATGTGAACGACGTATAGGCGAGGTGACGAGTGTCTATACGTCATCAAATTAATTGTTTGCTTAATTACTTGAAAAATCATAAATTATTTTAAATCATGAATTAATTGTTATAATAAATGATTCTCTCCTATTCTTTGTCAAATATTAATTCTTGAATTCCTGCATTAATTGTTACATGCTATTTTATTTATGTGTCTTAATTGTTATTTGACATTTAGCATATTAAATATTAAACTGCCTATTTTCTCACTGATTTCCATTATAAATTGCTATTTGTCATTGTTTGTTTCATAATTAAATCATAATTCTTGTATGCTTGTTGTCTTAAAACTTTTATATTAATTGTTGCATTTATTTGGGAAATATCTACCATAAGAATTGGTAAATGAATATATTGGAGGAGTGGGTTGCACGCCGCAACAGAATTGAATTGGTAAATGAATATATTAGAGGAGCGGGTTGCACGCCGCAACAGAATTGCTTGAAATGAATATATTGGGGGATCGGGTTGCATGCCGCAACAAACTTATTAAAAAGTCTATATTTGGGGATCGGATTGCACGCCGCAACAGACTTATTTTAAAGTCTATACATATATACTTGATTAAAATAAATATATGAGAGTATGGAAAATGAATATATTGTGAAAGCGGTTTGCAAGCTATAACGGAAATTGGTTGAAATAATAATGGATTATGACTGCTGAGTTGGTTTCAACTATTATAAATGAGTTTCCTGATTTATTTTTATTATTTGTTGTTGTTACTAATATTGCGTACAGGTTAATGTAAGTGAACTGCCTTAGCCTCGTCACTACTTCGTCGAGGTTAGGCTCAGCACTTACCAGTACATGGGGTCGGTTGTACTGATACTACACTAAGCATTTCTTGTGTAGATTTTGGAGTTGGTCCCAGCGGTGTACCATAGACTTGCTCGGATTTCAGCTACCAGAGGAGACTTGAGGTATAACTGCACGGCGTCCGCAGTTCTGAAGTCCCCGTCTACTTTACTTTAGTTGTGTGTTTATTTCCAGACAACTTTATTTCATTCAAACCCTTATTTGTATTATTCTAGAAGCTCGTGCACTTGTGACACCAGATTTTGGGATGGTATTTAGACACCGTTATTTTTATGGATTATTCATTATATTTCAAACCTTACTTCTGCATTTATTTCTTTATAATTAATAAATTTAAAAATTATTTAAAAATGGCTAATATTATTCTAACGTTGGGTTGCCTAGCAAGTGAAATGTTAGGCGCCATCATGGTCCGAAGGTGGGAATTTCGGGTTGTGACAGTTGGTATCAGAGCACTAGGTTACATAGGTCTCACGAGTCACGAGAAAGCTTTGTAGAGTCTGAAGGATCGGTACGGAGACGTATGTACTTATCTCTCAGAGGCTATGAAGTTTAGGAACAATATCACTTCTTTCTTATTTTGTCGTGCGATTTTATTCTATCATCGATGATTGAACCATTATACTCTTATTCTCTTGCAGATTACGAGAACAAGTAATACCTCTACCGATGGACAGGGACAAGAGCCCCCGGTGGAAACTATGGCCAAGGGTAGAGGTCGAGGCCGAGGTCGTGCTAGAGGTCGAGGCAGATGTAGAGCTTAGTCTAGAGCTCGAGCAGCAGCTCCTGTTGTAGAACCTCGGGTGGACCTTCAGGAGGAGGTTCCAGTTTAGGATGTACCAGTTGGACCAGTTCAGGTCCCGGAAGGATTCATAGCTACTCTAGTGCTTCAGGATGCTCTAGTCCGTTTGGTGAGTCTTATGGAGGGCGTGGCCCAGAATGGTACATTTCTAATGGCACCAGCCATCTCACAGGCTGGGGTAGGAGCAAAAACTCCCACTACTCCCGCTCCGGAGTAGATGGCTCCCTAGAATCAGGCTCCAACAGCCCCGCCAGCTGGGGTAGCTTAGCCAGTTGTTGCGGCACAGACCGGTGATAGGCCTGCCATGTCTTTTAAGGCCTTATTAAGACTGGATAAGTTTACTAAGCTCTTTCCAGTTCACTTCAGTGGTACACCATTTGAGGACCCACAAGATTATCTTGAACGCTGCCATGAGGTGCTACGGAACATGGGTATAGTTGAGACCAATGGGGTTGATTTTGCTGTATTTCAGATGATAGGTTCCGCCAAGAGGTTGTCACGACCCAAATCAACCCTCCGTAAGGTGTGGTGATGGCACCTAGTCTTTACGACTAGGTAAGCCTAATATTACGAAAAATGTAAAGAAAACACAACATCTTAAAGATAAACAACATATTGTGAATAGCCAAAAAGTAGTACCACTCGACATATACAAAATATTTTCCCAAGACCAGGAATATCACTAAGTCACAAGCTGCTATAATCTATGTAGCTCTATACAAAATTCTGAAGATAATAAAGAAAGTCTCTAGGCGAGGGAGTAGAAGGGGACTCCGAAGATCTGCGGACGTGAGCAGCAGTACCTTGAAGTCTGCTAGAATCAGCAGCACGCGCTAACTCCAAGGCTGATAGCCCGTACCTGGATCTGCACACGAAAACATGTGCATGAAAGGGCATGAGTACAACATAATGGTACCCAGTAAGTTCCAAGCCTAACCTCGATCGAGTATTGACGAGGTCAGGTCAAGGCCCTACCGGAGTAAATATAATAAATTAAACAGTAAAAGATATAAGTAAACTTTACGGTAACATAGTTAAAGAAATTCTTGAAAATTTAACAGTTAAGGGAGCCCTCGGCTCAGAACAAGGTAAACACAGTGGGAAATCTCTCGGGATACCGTCCCGAAGTTTCAAATGAATATGCAGTACAGGGGGATCTCCCGGAATACGTCCTTAGTCCTAAAGTAAATATGCAGTGCTAGGGGATCTCCCGGAATACGTCCGTAGTCCCAAAGTAAATATGCAGTATAGGGGGGATCTCCCGGAATACGTCCGTAGTCCCAAAGTAAATATGCAGTACAGGGGGATCTCCCGGAATACGCCCGTAGTCCCAATTTAAATATGCAACGCAAGATGAAATGGCAGGTATGGCATCGAGTTATACAGTTTATACTGGACATAGATAAGGCAAATAAGCACTTAACTAAACATGACGCACAGAATGTCAATTAGGCAGTTAAAACCAGTAAGCATGCTTCTCTAGTCTAAGTTTCACAATTAAATGTATTAGTGCAATTTAATAAGGAAAAATAATTTACGATTTAGAAAGGAAAAACAGGATTTTTGCAATAATAGCCCGTGTACGTACTCGTCACCTCACGTACACGGTGCCCACACATCAATTAATATCAAACAACTTAAGGGAAAAAGTCTCCAACACAAGGTTAGGCAAGCCACTTACCTCGAACCGCTCAAATCAACTCGATATCACGTTCTTGCCACGAATATCCGACTCCAAATGGCCCGAATCTATTCAAATTAATTGCATAATGGAAATATAACTACAAGTAACTAATTTAGCTAATTAATTCGAAGCTAAAGCATGAAATTAGGGAAAACGCCCAAAAAGTCTCCCCGGGCCCACGTCTCGGAATCGGGTAAAATTACAAATTATGAACACCCATTCACTCACGAGTTCACTCGAATAAAAGTCATCTAAATCCGACGTCAAATTCCCATTCAAATCTCAGATTTTTAATTGGAGAACCTTTTCCCCCATTTCCAAACTTCTACCCTCAATTTCCTTAATTAGACGAGGAAAATAACAATAGATAAATGTATTATTATCAAAATAGAGTTAGAATTTGTTACCCAATAGTTCTCCTTCAAAAACCCTCGAGAAATCGTCTCCCACCGAGCTCTAAATTGAATTTTGTGTTATGAAATTTCAAACCCTCGAAATCCGCTCATGGGGCCGCATCTGCGGTCACGTACCTTCGAAAAAATCATTGCAGGTGCGAAGGTCACTTATCCGGGCTGGGTCTGCACTTGCGCGCTTGAGTCCGCACCTGCAGAGGTGCTTCTGCACTCAATCGCCCGCTTCTGCGAAACCTTGGGTCCTTCTCCCCTCCGCATCTGCGACTGCCCTTCAGCAAATGCATCTTCGCTCTTGCGGGTCGCTCGTCAAATCTGCGACCACTGACTCCCTGGCCTAAAAGCGCACCTGCGATCCAAGCCTCTCTTCTGCAAGGCCGCACCTGCGGACTCCCTACCGCAAGTGCAAAAATACCAGAACCAACAAAAATCAGAAATTCCTCTAAGTCCAAGCTTTCACCCGTTAAGCATCCGAAACACACCCGAGGCCCCCGGGACCTCAACCAAACATACCAACCAATCCTAAAACACTCTACGAACTTAGTCGAGCTTTTAAACCACGTCGAACAATACCAAAGTCATGAATTAAGCACAGATTCAAGCCTAAGAATTTAAAATTTTCCAAATTCTACAAACGTCGCCGAACCACATCAAATCTAGTCCGAATGACCTAAAATTTTACACACAGGTCACAAATGACATTACGAACCTACAACCATTTTCGGAATTCCATTTCGAGCTCGTTATCAAAATTTCCACTATCGGCCGAAATCGCCAAAAAACTAACTTTTGCCAATTCAAGCCTAAATCTACTACACACCCCCAAAACACATTCTGGATGCGCTCCTAACCCCAAAATCACTCAACAGAGCTAACGGAGTCAACAAAATTCCATTCCGGATCCGTCTTCACACAGTTCCGACTATGATCTAAACTCTAAGGCTTAAACTCACAACTAGGGACCAAGTGTCCCAAAACTCCCCGAATTCCATAACCAAATACTCCGGCAAATCCCAAAAGCAGAAACAAATATGGGGAAATCATATATTAGGGGATCAGGGCTCAAATTCTCAAAATGACCGGCCGGGTCGTTACATCCTCCCCCTCTTAAAAAAATCATTCGTCCTCGAAGGAGTAATAAGATATACATGAAACTGTGAAAAGATGAGGGTACTGGCTGCGCATATCCTGAGCTGAGGGTTCGGTCTCCCAAGTCGCCTCCTCAACCGGTTGACCCCTCCACTGGACCTTTACTGAAGAAATATTCTTTGACCTGAGCTTTCTGACCTGCTTGTCCAAAATGGCTACTGGCTCCTCAACATAAGATAGATCTTTGTCCAACTGGACTGAGCTGAAATCCAATACATGAGTCGGATCACCATGATACTTCCAGTGCATAGACATGTGGAATACCGGGTGAACTCCTACTAGGCTGGGAGGCAAAGCAAGCTCATAAGAAACCTCCCCAAATCACCACAATATCTCAAAAGGACCAATGAACCTCGAGCTCAGCTTGCCCTTCTTCCCGAACCTCATGACGCCCTTCATAGGCGATACCCGAAGCAAGACCCGCTCACCAACCATAAATGCTAAGTCACAAACCTTCCGGTCCGCATAACTCGTCTGCCTAGACTGGGCTGTGCAAAGTCTCTCCTGAATCACCTTTACCTTATCCAGGGCATCCTGCACCAAATCTGTACCCAACAATCGAGCCTCGCCCGACTCAAACCATCCCACAAGGGACCGGTACCGCCTACCATACAAAGCCTCATACGGTGCTGACTAAATGCTGGACTGATAACTGTTGTTGTAAGAGAACTCTGCAAGTGGCAAGTATTGGTCCCATGACCCTCCGAACTCCATCACACAGGCACAGAGCATATCCTCAAGAATCTGAATCATGCGCTCGGACTGCCCGTCCGTCTGAGGGTGGAAGGCTGTGCTCAGCTCCACCCTAGTACCCATCTCCTACTTTACGACTCTCCAAAACCGGGATGTGAACTGTGTACCTCTATCTAAAATGATGGATACTGGAATACCATGAAGGCGAACAATCTCTCTGATATAAATCTCAGCCAATCTCTCTGAAGAGTATGTAGTCAACACTGGAATGAAATGGGCTGACTTGGTCAGCCGATCCACGATCACCCAAATAGCATCAAACTTTCTCAAAGTCCAAGGAAGTCCAACCACAAAGTCCATGGTGATCCGCTCCCACTTCCACTTTGGTATCTTTAACCTCTGAAGTAATCCACCCGGTCTCTGATGCTCATATTTAACCTGCTGACAGTTGAGACACTTGGCCACAAACCCAACTATATCCTTTTTCATTCTTCTCCACCAATAGTGCTGCCTCAAGTCCTAGTACATCTTTGCGGCACCCGGATGAATGGAGTACCGCGAGCTATGGGCCTCCTCAAGAATCAACTGCCGAAGCCCATCTACATTGGGCACACAAATTCGGCCCTGCATCCTGATCATACCGTCATCACCAATAGTCACATCTCTGGCATCACCTCGCCGAACCCTATCCTGAACAACTAGAAGATGAGGATCATCATACTGGCGCTCCCTGATAAGGTCATAAAAGGAAGACCGAGCAACCACACAAGCTAATACCCGGCTAGGCTCTGAAATATCCAATCTCACGAACTGACTGGCTAAGGCCTGAACATCCAAGGCTAAGGGCCTCTCAGCTGCCGGAAGATATGCCAATCTCTCCAAACTCTCTGCCCGGCGACTCAAGGCGTAGGCCACCACATTGCCCTTCCTTGGGTGGTATAATATAGTGATCTCATAGTCTTTAAAGTAGCTCCAACCACCTCCGCTGGCGCAAATTAAGGTCCTTCTGCCTAGATAATGTTACACCCTATATTTTCGTACGTAAAAATGCGTCGTAAGCAAACTAATGTAGGACAAAAAAATGAGATAATATTTAAAAGTTTATAAAGTAAGTTAATCATGTTACCTCTGAGGTTACAAATATTGAAGATCATGAACAACAAGTACAAAGAGGGTTGGACAGTTCAGAAGCTAAAGCAATTAAATAAAACAATGTTTCATCGAAAGTCGACAAGTTGGAAATGTTATAACATGTACCTTTGGGGTGAGACTAGGGTGATTAACATGATAAGGAGATTATGTTATGATTTATATTATTTGTATGACATTCGTGTGTTATGTTTTGATGTCAAGCGAGTTGTGGAACAAAAGTCGATGAAAGTCATCACAAGTTACATTCATAAGTTTTACTGAAACTTTGGGTCAAATGTAACTGCGATTTTCTCCCAATATACTTAGAGTTATGGGGTGTTCCACCCATCAAATTAAATATCTATGAGTCTAGTTTCCAATTCATTAAACCATTTGTCAATACGACATCGGAGTAGAGAGATATGTGTATTTTTGCGATACTGCGCAAGCTGCTAGGTGACAAGTAGGTGTGTCACCTACTTGCTTAAATGAAAGCCCAAAATGGGCCATTTCGGGTCGTCCAAAGAGGCCTTTTAAGGGCCTATTTTCTTCATATATTAGAATTAAAATAGAGCATAATAACCAGACATAAGCTCTGCAAAGAATCCTCCCAAAAATTTCCCACAAACCCTAATTGATTTTCTCTCCCTTTCAAGTTCCAATTGGAGGTAAAACTTAGAGTTTGAAGAACCAAGATAGGAGCTGAGTTATCCAACAAATAAGGTGAGTTTACTGCTCTCTTTAATCCATTTTTCTGCTGTAAATTCATGGTAAGTCGTTCTATACTTGTAAGAACTCACGGGACGGTGATCGGAAGCCGTGAGTTCGAGTTATTCACTTGTAGCGGACTGTTTTGAGGACTGTTTTGTGTTTCTGTTGGGCTGAGTGTTTTACTACTATTTTGTGGTGTTTTGGAGGAGGAAGGGGGTTTATAAACACCATATAAATTTAGGGTGGTTGGCTTGTCGTTCGTCATAACATTTTCGGGTCGTTTGACACTACTACGGTGATCGTTTTGTGTACGAAGAGATTGGGGTGTGTTGGGCTATTTTGTAGTATTTGATGGTGTATATAGGGCTGGAAAATGATGTATATATGTTGTTATTGTTCTGTTCTTGTATTTTTGGTGTTATCTTGAAGTTGGAGGAAGGGCATATTATAGGGGAGATGCTGCCCGTTTTAATACAAAATAGGTTTGTCGTTCGTTGTGCGATAGTTGTACCTTTCGTAACTTAACGATAGTATTATTATCATTCTTGTAGATTAAGGTGCGAAGAGGTGAGTTCAACTTGGTGATTGGAAAGATTGTGATAAGGTATGTTAAGTCTAAGCCTTCCTTCATTTTGGCATGATCTCGTAGCTACATGTGTTAATAATGAGACATAAAGAGAAGTTCGTATTCATGAATTTATTCACATTATTCTAGTCTCATAAGTTACAATATTATTCCTTATCGGGACTTCATATTCAGTTTAGTTTTGTCTTTATTCAGTCAAGAGAGCAGAGGGTCTATATATATATATATACAGTATTACACTATTTTCACCACCATCGAGCTATAATCGGTGGGCAGGCCCCTATTGGGCAACCTCTGATCAGATGGAAAGTTATATACCGAGCCTACTGTGGCCGAGCGCCTATGAGCGAGCCCAGCATGGTCGAGATACATAGCCTAGTATGGCCGAGCGCCTATGAGCGAGCCTACTATGGTAGAGCAGTTATATATACCGAGCCTTATAAGGCCGTATAATTATTTTACTTACTATATTGAAGGAGTTGAGTCAGTATCAGCAGGTAAGTATATCTCCAGATCATCTTTGACTCCCAGTTAATTTCAGTTATCATATTATCAGTTCAGTTTCAAATTTCAGTTATTTTATTGCCTTACATACTCGGTACATTATTTCGTATTGACGTCCCTTTTTTGGGGGCGCTGCATTTCATGCGTGCAGGTTCAGACAGACAGACGGGTAGACCTCCTCAGTAGGTGTTTCCCGAGTTCCGCCTGATCGGTAAGCTCCACGTCTTTCGGAGTTGCCAGGTCTAGAGTTTTGTGTACATCTTATGTATATCTGTATATATGTTATGGGTAGGTCGGGGCCCTGTTCCGATCACAGTACATCTATCAGTAGAGGCTTGTAGGCATATCCTGTTGGTTAGTGCAGTATGTTGGGTTTGTATAAATTGGTGGTTTGTCAGCTGTAGTAGCTATGATGGCCTTGTCGGCCTAGCTTTATATTGATATTTAGTTAGCGCTAGTTTCCATTCAGTTTTATATTTTGCTTCGCAAATTGTCTTGCAAGGTGGCCCCATGGCCAAAGTATGACATTATGTGTTCAGAGTCCCTTAGTCGCAATTTGGTACGCCAGGTTAGGTGAGGCACGGGGTGCTTGTCTCGCTCCTAGGTTCGGGGCGTGACAGATAAGTACTGAAAACTCCGGTGATTAGTGTAAATCTCACAGGGAACACCGCACAAATAATGACGCTAGATCTTCGGGGCATGAACAATAGTTGCTAACTCGAGATCATGAACCGAATAATTCTTCTCATGCACCTTCAACTGTCTAGACGCTTAGGCAATCACCCTACTGTCATGCATCAATACCGCTCCAAGGCCAATCCTCGAGGCATCACAATAGACAGTGTAGGACCCCAAACCTGTAGGCAATACTAATACTAGGGCTGTAGTCAAAGTTTTTTTAAGCTTCTGAAAGCTCTCCTCACACTCCTCGGTCCACCTAAATGGAGCACCCTTCTGGGTCAGCCTGGTCATAGGTGCTGCAATGGATGAAAATCTCTCTACAAAGCGACGGTAATAACCCGCCAAACCAAGAAAACTACGGATCTCCATAGCGGAGGACGGCCTGGGCCAACTCTGCACTTCTTCAATCTTCTTCGGATCCACCTGGATCCCCTCACTCGATACTAAATGACCCAACAATGCCACTGTGTCAAACCAAAACTCACACTTTGAAAATTTTGCATATAACTTCTTTTCTCTCAAGGTCTGAAGTGCAGTCCTCAGGTGCTGCTCATGATCTTCCCGAGACCGGGAATATACCAGGATGTCATCAATAAATACAATGACGAAGGAATCAAGATAAGGCCGGAACACACTATGCATCAAATGCATAAAGGCTGCTGGGACATTGGTCAGCCCAAATGACATGACAATCAATTCATAGTGACCATATCTGGTCCTGAAAGCAGTCTTCGGGATGTCCGGCTCCCGAATCTTCAATTGATGATAGCCAGAACGCAAGTCAATCTTGAAAAACACCCTGGCACCCTGTAACTGATCAAATAAATCATCGATGCGAGGCAAAGGATACCTGTTCTTCACTGTAACTTTGTTCAACTGCCGATAATCAATACACATACGCATAGAACCATCCTTCTTCTTCACAAATAAGACTGGAGCACCCCAAGGTGATACACTGGGCCTGATGAAACCCTTATCAAGCAACTCCTGCAACTACTCCTTTAACTCCTGCAAGTCAGGAGGAGCCATAAGATAGGGAGGAATAGAAATGGGCTGAGTGCCCGGCAACAAATCAATGCCAAAATCAATATCTCTCTCGGGCGGCATGCCCGGAAGATCAGCTAGAAACACATCAAGGAAGTCCTTCACTACTGGAACTGACTAGACTGTAGGGATATCAATACTGACATTTCTCACATAGGCCAAATACGCATCACACCCCTTATCAACCATTCACTAAGCCTTAAGAAGTGAAATGAACCTACTCTCAGGTACCTCTCTACTCTAATCTCGGCAAGCCTGGCATATCCAGCGTCACGGTCTTAGCGTGACAATCAAGGAAAGCATAATGAGGCGACAATCAGTCCATGCCCAAGATAACATCAAAATCTACCATACTAAGTAATAACAAATTGGCTCTGGTCTCAAAACCACTAAGAGAAATCAAAAATGACCGATATACGTGGTCCACAACGAGAGAATCTCCCACAGGAGTAGATACATAAATAGGGGAACTCAAAGAATCCCAAGATATCCCAAATGTGAAGCAAAATAAGAAAACACGTATGAATACGTAGAGCCTGGGTCAAATAATACTGATGCATCCCTATGACAGACAAGGACGATACCTGTGATAACTAAATCTGAAGCAACAGCCTCTGAACAGGCTGGAAGGGCATAGTACCTGGCCTGGCCTCCCCCTCTAGGACAACCTCGACATCCCCAACCTCCACCTCCGGCTGGCTGATGAGGTGGGGTAGCAGCTAGTGCTGGAAGAATGGCCGGAGGACCCGGTGGAGCACGTGGAGGCTGATAAGTCTATGGAGGTGCATCCCTCCTGGCTCTGGGGAAATCTCTAACCAGGTGACGAGTGTCACCACACTCAAAACAACCTCTCGGAGGACGCGGTGGCTGTGACTGACTCGGGACTGGCCTGCTGGACTGGCCGATAATAGCACCTCGAGTAGGAGGCATACTGGATACTGGAGGTGCATAATAAGGATCCTAAGGTCTAGGAGGACCTGGAACACCGATGGCTGCTGGAAGAGTTGATGGAACAGGGCGACACACATAACCCCTACCATAGCGTGCTGCTGGCGCATGTGCTCCTGAATAATGACCAGTCTCCCTCCTGAATAATGACCAGTCTCCCGAGACCTCTTGGCCTCCCTCTCCTCTCTGTCCCGAGTAAACATGCCCTCCACTCTCCTGGAAATGCTCACTACCTGCTGATAAGTGATGTCCATCTCCAACTCCTTGGCCATACTGGTCTGAATATTGGGGTGGAATCCCTCAATGAAGTGACAAACCCTCTCTCTAACTGTAGCAACCAGAGCCGGTGCATGGCGAGCTAACCCACTAAAACGGACTGCATACTCCGACACAGTCATAGAGCCCTGCGCGCCAAGCATCCCAGAGGCTCTGAGGAACATACTCACGCAAGAACACCTCTGAAAACTGAGTCCAAGTGAGTGAGGCTGCCTCGCCCAGACTACTCAGCTCATAGGCATGCCACCACTGATATGCTGCTCCCCTCAGCTGAAAAGCGGTGAAAGAAACCTCACTCGTCTCCACAATGCCCATAGTGCGGAGAATACGATGACACTCCTCAAGAAAATCCAGAGCATTATCTGAAGCTAGTCCGCTAAAAGTAGGTGGGTGGTACTTCTTATATCTCTCAAGTCTGAGCTGCTCAGTCTCAGAAGCAGCTACCCTGATCTCATGTTGAACCTGAGCCACTGGGGGTATAGGAATATACTCTGGGGCCTGATCAACCTGGACCCTCTACTCAGGAGTGCGGGCTGCGGGAGTGTGTGCCCCTCCCCTGCCCTGAGATGTAGTGGGAGCTATCGAAAATAGTCCAGCCTGAGCCCGAGTGCTGAACATGCTCAAGAACTGAGCTAAAGTCTCCTGGAGGGCTAGAGTAGCAATAGGGATCTCCGGCGCTAGACCTCTAGCTGGAGCTGCTGGGGGCTCCTCTAACGCAGCTCTCGCAGGTGCTCGGGCTGCACCGCATGGTCATCCTCTACCCCGACCCCGGGCTCTGGCAACTTTGGCAGGGGACTCGGGTGCCTGATCGCCGGTCCTCCCAGTATGGGTCCTCACCATCTCTGAGAAATAATAGAAGAGAAGCTTAGAATTTATTTTTTTTTGGTGTCAATAAATCGCACGACAAGGAAATCAAAGAAATATGATTGTTCATAACAGTTACATAGCCTTCCAAAGACAAGTACGGACGTCTCCGCGAGACTCTAATAAACAGGCTTGTGACTCGCGACTCCTACGAACCTAGTGCTCTGATACCAACTTGTCACGACCCAAATCAACCCTCCGTAAGGTGTCGTGATGGCACCTAGTCTTTATGACTAGGAAATCCTAATATTATGAAAAATGTAAAGAAAACACAACATCTTAAAGATAAACAGCATATTGTGAATAGCCAAAAAGTAGTACCACTAGACATATACAAAATATTTTCCCAAGACCCGGAATATCACTAAGTCACAAGCTGATATAATCTATCTAGCTCTATTCAAAAGTCTAAAGATAATAAAGAAAGACTCTAGGCGAGGGAGTAGAAGGGGACTCCGAAGATCTGCGGACGCAAGCAGAAGTACCTCGAAGTCTCCTAGAATCAGCAGCACGCGCTAACTCCAAGGCTGATAGCTCATACCTGTATCTGCACATGAAAACATGTGTAGGAAGGGGCATGAGTACACCACAATGGTACCCAGTAAGTGCCAAGCCTAACCTCGGTCGAGTAGTGACGAGGTCAGGTCAAGACCCTACCGGAGTAAATAAAATAAAATAAATAGTAAAAGATATAAGTAAACTTTACGGTAACATAGTTAAAGAAATTCTCGAAAATTTAACAGTTAAGGGAGCCCTCAGCTCAGAACAAGGTGAACACAGTGGGAAATCTCTCGGAATATCGTCCCGTAGTTTTAAATGAATATGCAGTACATGGGGATCTCCCGGAATACGTTCGTAGTCCCAAAGTAAATATGCAGTGCTAGGGGATCTCCCGAAATACGTCCGTAGTCCCAAAGTAAATATACAGTATAGGGGGGATCTACCCGGAATACGTCTGTAGTCCCAAAGTAAATAAGCAGTACAGGGGGATCTCCCTGAATACGTCCGTAGTCCAAATTTAAATATGCAACGCAAGATGAAATGGCAGGTATGGCATCGAGTTATACAGTTTATACTGGACACAGATAAGGCAAATAAGGACTTAACTAAACATTGATGCACAGAATGTCGATTAGGCAGTTAAAACACGTAAGCATGCTTCTCTAGTCTAAGTTTCACAATTAAACGTATTAGTGCAATTTAATAAGGAAAAACATTTTACGATTTAGAAAGGAAAAACGGGATTTTTGCAACAATAGCCCGTGTACGTACTCGTCACCTCACGTACACGGCGCCCACACATCAATTAATATCCAACACCTTAAGGGAAAAAGTCCCCAACACAAGGTTAGGCAAGCCACTTACCTCGAACCGCTCAAATCAACTTGATATCACATTTTTGCCATGAGTATTCGACTCCAAATGGCCCGAATCTATTCAAATAAATTGCATAATGTAAATATAATTACAAGTAATTAATTTAGCTAATTAATTCGAAGCTAAAGTGTGAATTTAGGAATCAGGTAAAAATTACAATTTATGAATACCCATTCACTCACGAGTTCACTCGAATAAAAATCATCTAAATCCGACGTCAAATTCCCATTCAAATCTCTGATTTCCAATTGGGGAACCCTTTTTCCCCATTTCCAAACTTCTACCGTCAATTTCCTTAATTATATGAGTAAAACAACAATAGATAAATGTATTATGATCAAAATAGAGTTAGAATTTGTTACCCAATAGTTCTCCTTCAAAAACCCTCGAGAAATCGTCTCCCACCGAGCTCTAAATCGAATTTTGTATTATGAAATTTCAAACCCTCGAAATCCTCTTTTCTGCCCAGCGATTTCTGCACATGTGCTCATGGGGCCGCATCTGCAGTCACGTACCTACGGAAAAATCATCGCAGGTGCGAAGGTAACTTATCTATCTGGTTCTGCACATGCGTGCTTGAGTCAGCACCTGCAGAGGCACTTCTGCGGAACCTTGGGTCCTTCTCACCCCCGCATCTGCGACTGCCCTTCCGCAGATGCAACTCCGCTCCTATGGCTCGCTCGTCGCATCTGCGACCACTAACTCCCTGGACTAAAAGCCCACCTACGATCCAAACCTCACTTTTGTGAGGGACCTGCGGACTCCCCACCGTAGGTGCGAAAACACCAAAACCAGTAAAAATAAGAAATTCCTCTAAGTCCAAGCTTTCACCCGTTAAGCATCTGAAACACACCCGAGGCCCCCGGGACCTCAACCAAAGATACAAACCAATCCTAAAACACCATACGAACTTAGTCGAGCCTTTAAACCATGTCGAACAACACCAAAATCATGAATTAAGTACGGATTCAATCCTAAGAATTTAAAATTTTCCAAATTCTACAAACGACGCCGAACCACATCAAATCTAGTCTGAATGACCTCAAATTTTACACACATGTCACAAATGACATTACGAACCTATAGACACTTTTGGAATTCCATTCCGAGCTCGATATCAAAATTTCAACTATCGGCCGAAATCGCCGAAAAACTAACTTTCACCAATTCAAGCCTAAATCTATTACAGATCCCCAAAACACATTCTGGACCCCCAAAGTCACTCGACGGAGCTAACGGAGTCAACGTGATTCCATTTCGGGTCCGTCTTCACACAGTTCTGACTACGATCTAAACTCTAAGGCTTAAACTTAAAACTAGGGACTAAGTGTCCCAAAACTCTCTGAATTCCATAACCAAACACTCTGGCAAATCCCAAAAGCAAAAACAATTATGGGGAAAACAAATATTAAGGGATCAGGGCTCAAATTCTCAAAACGACCGGTCAGGTCGTTACAGAGGTGGTGGAGAGACTATACATTAACCAGACCAGTTGGATTGCCTGCACTTACCTGGGAGCAGTTCTCTCATCTATTTCTGGAGAAGCTCCTTCCTATCACACTGAGAGAGGAATTTTGCAACAATGTGAGAATATACAGTAGGGCAATATAACTGTTACTCAGTGTCAACCTATAAGGCTTCAGGTGGCTACTAATGTCGCGAGGAGGATCGAGATGGTTATTGCACAGGAGAAAGGGCAAAGGTCTGATAAGAGGCCTCGTCAGTTTGGTGGTTTCAGTGGTGCCTTGTCTGAAGGCAGGGGTAATTTTGGTAGGGATCATCCTCCCAAACTGTTTCATTCAGCACTTCATGAATCTCACGGTGCTTCAGGGAGTCACGGTCCTATTATGCCTTACTATGGGTAGCTAGCATTCAGTGCACATTCAGCTCAAATAAGTGCACCACCGCTCCAGAGTTACTACAGCGGTTATTCGGCCCATTTGGGTTAGCTTCAGCTTTAGCAGCTACGACATCGGGATGGGTGTTATGAGTGTGGGAACATTGGTCACATCAGAAGGTATTGCCCTAGGTTGGCGAGTAACAGATCTCGGCAGGATTCTCGTGCCATCATACCAGCTCTGGTTTCTTCACCGCCTACTCAGCCAGCTAGAGGTAGGGGTCAGGCAACTAGATATGGAGGTCAGGCCATTAGAGGTGGAGGTCAGGCCATTAGAGGTGGAGGTCAGACCGTTAGAGGTGGAGGCCAGCCAGTTAGAGGCTGTCCTAGAGACGCAGTTCAGAGTGGTGGGGCTCAGCCCTAATTTTATCCGAGTCATCTGATGTTTGATCACAGGTATTATTCCAGTTTGCCATAGAGATGCTTCAGTTCTATTTGATCCAGGATCTACTTATTCCTATGTGTCCTCCTATTTTGCTTCATATTTGGTTGTGCCTTGTGAGTCTTTGAGTGCTTCTATGTGTGTATCTATACCTGTGGGAGACTTTGTTGTAGTAGATCATGTCTATAGTTTGTGTGTGGTTACTATTGATAGTCTTGAGACTAGTGTGGATCTTCTACTTCTGGATATGGTAGATTTTGATATCATCTTGGGTATGGATTGGCTGTCACCTTATCATGCTATATTGGATTGTCATGGCAATACAATGACTCTAGCCATGCTGGGGTTACCTCGGTTAGAGTGGAAAGGAACTCCTAGTAATTCTGCCAGCAGGGTTATTTCTTATATGAAAGCTCAGCGTATGGCAGAGAAAGGGTGTCTATCCTATTTGGCTTATATTCGCGATCCCAGTGCGGATGTTCCTTCTATGCACTCAGTACCAGTTGTTCGTGAATTTCCAGAAGTATTTCGTGCAGATTTGCAAGGGATGCCACCCGATAGAGATATTGACTTTTGTATTGATTTGGCTCTGGGTAGCCAGCCCATTTCTATTCCACCATACCGTATGGCCCTGCCGGAGTTGAAAGAATTGAAGGAGCAGTTACAAGACTTGGTTGATCAGGGATTCATTAGACCCAATGTCTCGCCCTGGGGTGCACCAGTATTATTTGTAAAGAATAAAGATGGTTCCATACGGACGTGTATAGACTATCGGCAGTTGAATAAGGCCATTATCAAAAATAAATATCCGCTGCGAAGACTTGATGACCTATTTGATCAGCTTCAGAGTGCCAAGGTATTTTCAAAGATCGATTTGAGGTCTGATTACCATCAGTTGAAGATCAGGGCATCTGATGTCCCTAAAATAGCTTTTCGGACTCGGTATGGTCATTACAAATTCCTAGTGATATCATTTGGGTTGACAAATGATCCTGCAGCATTTATAGATTTGATGAATCGGGTGTTCAAGCCCTATTTGGATTCTTTTGTGGTTTTATTCATTGATGATATCTTGATTTAGTCCAGCAGTCTAGTGGAGCATGAGCAGCATCTTCGGAGTGTGCTTAATACTTTAAAGAATAATCAATTATATGCTAAATTTTCAAAATGTGATTTTTGGTTAGACTCAGTTGCCTTTTTGGGGCATGTTGTATCCGTAGAAGGCATAAAGGTGGATCCCAAGAAGATTGAGGTTGTTCAAAATTGGCCTAGACCTACTTCAGTTACAGAGATCCAAAGTTTCCTGGGTTTGGCAGGTTATTATCATCGATTCGTGGAAAGAATTTTCATCTATAGCAAGCTCATTGACCAGAATGACCCAGAAAGGTATCCCATTCAGATGGTCAAACGAGTATGAGTTGAGCTTTCAGAAGCTCAAGACTGCTTTGACTACGGCGCCAGTGTTGGTATTACCCACAGGTTCAAGAACGTATTACCCAAGATGGCAGGGTGATTACATATGCATTGCGTCAGTTGAAAGTTCACGAGAAGAATTATCCTGTTCATGACTTAGAATTGGCAGCCATTGTTTATGCGCTGAATATTTTGAGGCATTACCTCTACGGTGTCTCATGTGAGGTATTTACTGATCATCATAGCCTTCAATATCTGTTCAAACAAAAAGATCTTAATTTAAGGCAGAGAAGACGGTTGGAGTTGTTGAAAGACTATGATATCACCATTTTGTATCACCCCGGAAAGGCTAATGTGATGGCCGATACTTTGAGTAGAAAGGCTGTGAGTATGGGCAATCTTGCGTATATTTCGGTTGGTGAGAGACCATTAGCTGCACGTGTTGAGACATTGGCTAATCAATTCGTGAGGTTAGATTTTTCAGAACCTAGTCGGGTTCTAGCTTGCACAGTCGCTTGGTCTTCTTTATATGAGCGCATATCAGAGAGAGGCAGTATGATAATCCTCATTTACTTGTCCTTAAGGACACGGTGCGGCACAGTGATGCTAAATAGGTTGCTGTGGGGGAAGATGGAGTTCTGCGAATGCAGGGTCGTATTTTTGTGCCTAATGTTGACGGGCTTCGTGAATTAATCCTTGAAGAGGCACACAGTTCCAGGTATTCTATTCATCTAGGTACCGCTAAAATGTATCAAGATTTACGGCAACATTATTTCTGGAGTAGAATGAAGAAGGATATAGTTGCATATGTAGCTCGGTGTCTGAATTGTCAGGAAGTTAAATACGAGCATCAGAGGCCTAGTGGTTTGCTTCAAAAGTTAGAATTTCCTGAGTGGAAGTGAGAGCGTATCACTATGGATTTTGTTGCTGGGGTCCGACAGACACAGAGAAAATTTGACGCAGTTTGGGTCATTGTGGACAAGTTGACCAAGTCAACACATTTCATTCTAGTGGCAATCACCTATTCTTCAGAGCGGTTAGCTAAAATTTACATTCGTGAGATTGTCCTCCTTCACGGTGTGCCCGTGTCTATTATTTTAGATCGAGATACGCAGTTTACCTCATACTTCTGGAGGGCTGTACAGCGTGAGTTAGGCATGCGGAGTGAGTTGAGTACAACATTTCATCACAGACAGACGGACAGTCAGGGCGCACCATTCAGATATTGGAAGATATGCTTCTTGCTTGTGTTATAGACGTTGTAGGTTCTTAGGAACTTTTCTTGCCACTTGCGGAGTTTGATTATAATAATAGCTATCAGTAAATCATTCATATGGCTCCATATGAGGCATTATATGTAAGGCGATGTCGTTCGCCAGTTGTCTGGTTTTAACCGGGAGAGGCTCAGTTATTGGGTACCGATTTGGTACAGGATGCCTTGGATAAGGTCAAGATTATTCAGGATCGACTTCGCACAGCTCAGTCTAGGCAAAAGAGTTATGACGACCGTAAAGTTTGTGATATTGCATTCATGGTTGGAGAAAGAATATTGCTCCAGGTGTCACCTATGAAAGGTGTAATGAGGTTTGGAAAGAAGGGCAAGCTGAGCCCTGGGTATATCGGACCCTTTGAAATTCTTGAAAGGGTGGGTGAAGTAGCTTACAGACTTGCATTAACACCTAGTTTATTAGCGGTTCATGCGGTGTTCCATGTGTCTATGCTTCGGAAATATCATGGTAATCCGTCCCATGTGTTAGATTTCAGTTCAGTACAATACGAGGAGGAGCCGGTGGCTATTCTAGCCCGGCAGGTCTGGCAGTTGAGGTATAAGAGTTATCCTTCAGTTCGAGTGCAATGGAGAGGTCAGCCGGTAGATAAATATCCACATGCGGAGTAAATATCTAACTGGGAGTCCGAGTCGTACATGTGGAGTAAATATCCACACTTATTCACCAGCTCAGGTACTTTTTCTAACTCTGTTCGAGGACGAATGTTTGTTTTAGAGGTGGAGAATGTGATGACCCAAAATGTCATCTTTAAATTTAATAAGTAATTATGTATTCTAAGACCTCGAAAAGCCCTATTTAAAACTCAACTAAGTTGACTTTGGTCAACATTTTGAGCAAACGGACTCAGATCAGTGTTTTAACAGTTCCGTTAGGTCCATATCGTGATTTGGGACTTGGGCGTATGACCAGAATCGAATTCCGAGGTCCCTAGCCCGAGATATGAAATTCTGATGAAAAATTAAAAGTTTGAAAGCTTAATGATTTATAAGAATTTACTGGTGTTGGATTTATTGACACCGGGTCCATATTTTGGTTTCGGAGCCCGGTATAGGTCCGCTATAATATTTATGACTTGTCTTCTGAATTTGGTGAGAATCGGAGTTGATTTGACGTGATCCGGACGTCCGGTTGTAAAAATATAAGTTTTAAAGTTTAAAATTTCCTTTGATTTGGTGTCCGATTCGTAGTTCTAGGTGTTAGTTGGGAGATTTGATCGCGCGAGCAAGTTCGTATGATATTTTAAGACATGTGTGCATGTTTGGTTTGGAGCTCCGAGGGCTCGGGTGAGTTTCGTATAGCCTACCGACCATTTGAACTTTTGAGAAAAATCTGGTTTTTAGCTTCTGCTTTCATCTGGTGTTTTTTGCTTCAGGATCGCGAAGCCATTCCTGCGATCGCAAAGAGAAAAATTGGACTAGCATAATTGTGCTTCACGTTTACGACCGAGGGCACGCGTTCGCGAAGGGTCGAAGTGCAAAGCTTCGTGTTCGTGATCGAGTCCTCGTGTTCGCGAAGAGGAAATGAGGCAGAAGCTGGGGTACTCAAATTTGTTCTTCGCGTGTGTGATGTCACGTTCGCATAGAGCAAAGTGGCAGCCTGTGCAAAAATGTGCTTCGCGATCGCGAAGCCATTCCCGCGATCGCGAAGAGTAAAATGAACCTGGGTAAAGTTGTTCTACGTGATCGCAAATGAGTTTCCGTGATCGCGATGAATAAAAATCTGAAAAACAGAACTTAAGTTCTGGAAATGGGGTTTCGATCCGTTTTCAACCATTTCCAATTTTTGAGCTCGGGTAAGGCGATTCTTGGGCGATTTTCACGGGAAAATATTGAGGTAAGTGTTACTTATCCTATATTGATTATATTTCATGATTCCATACTCATTTACATCATGAATCCGTGAATTTATGGAAGAAAATCATATTTTTATAAAATCTTCCAAAAACGAAAATTTAAGATTTGAAGGTCCATTTGACATCGGAATTGGATAAATTTTATATGGTTGAACTCGTACCGGAATGGGTGTTCGGATTTTGTGAGTTTTTTTAGGATTTGAGACATGGGTCCAACTTTCGAATATTTAAATGAATTTCGGATTTTTATCCGAAAAATTAGTAAATTCATATAGAATTAATTCCGATGATTCATATTGAATATATCGAATTGTTTGTGAATAGATTTGAAGCTTTTGGAGACAAATTTAAAAGGAAAAGTTATGGTTGAGTAATTGATTGGAATTTGCAAAGGGAGGTAAGTATCGTGGTTAACCTTGACTTGAGAGAATAGAACCCTTATACTATTTGTTATGTGAAATGCATGTGAACGACTTATATGCGAGGTGGCGAGTGTCTATACGTCGTCAAATTAATTATTTGCATATTTACTTGAAAAATCATAAATTATTTTAAATCATAAATTAATTGTTATAATAATTATTTCTCGCCTATTCTTTGTCAAATATTAATTCTTGAATTCCTGCATTGATTGTTACATGCTATTTGATTTATGTGTCTTAATTGTTATTTGAAATTTAGCATATTAAATATTAAAATGCCTATTTTCTCAAAAGTGTTGTGAATTTCGGGTTGTGACAAGATGTGAATTTTGGGTTGTGACAAATAAATACCAGTATCATCATTATCCTTGAGAATGAGTACTAGACTGATTAAGGGTAGCAAAAGTGTTCGTCTCGCGAAGATAGAAAATCAGAATAATCGACAAGTGACTTTCTCAAAACGCCGAAATGGTGTCTTCAAGAAAGCAAATGAGCTTGCTGCTATGATAGGTGCTGAAATTTGCATCATCGTGTTTCCACCAGGTAATTACAAGCCTAGTTACATTTCTTTTGGTCATCTATATATACATGATATACCATCAACAAATATAACTTTTTAAGCATAAATGTACATGTATCATCATAATTAAATATGCAAATCCAAGATCTTGAACATGATAATTAATTAAAATTAAAGCATCATAAAAACTAACTGGCGTGGGAGGCGTTATAACGGTAGATTAACTGATTTCTCTCCTCTTGCTCTATTTTATATTACTGATTTCTCTCCTCTTTCTCTATAGGTAGCAAGCCTTATTCTTTTGGACATCCAAATGTAAATGAAACCATCGATAAATATGTTGGCGAAGAAACGCCTCCATCACCATCATCACCAGGCATTGATGGCAAGTATGTCCAGATGTTCTGAAAAGCCAATTATATAACACTTAACACACAACTAAATACTCTACAAGATCAACTGGATTTTGCGTTAAACATGAAAAGCAAACTCAAGAATACGAATAAGAATTTGGAGAGACAACAAGAGTGGTTCAGGGGTCCTATAGATAAGATGAACTACACGGAGGCTTCAATGTTGAAAGAGGGATTGGAATATTTGCTATTGAAGGTGAAGAACTATGGCACTGAACGTGGTTATGGTTACGAAAATGGAAAGTGGAAGGCTGAATAAAAGTTACTGCTAGTTTTTTTGTAATAATCGTTCGTGTTATTTATTTTTAAAGGTGCACAACCATAAAAGTTGTCGCCGTGTCAATAGGATGTCACAGGTATAAACCACAGAAACAACATTTAGCAGAAATTCAAAGTAAGGTTATCTACAACAGACCAACATGGTCATGGTTTGTCTCTTCCCCGATCGTATCTTGCACATAGTAGGAGTTTAGTGCACAAGCTATTCTAGTTAATCATTTGTTTGGGTTGGGGTATTATGTGATATTTTGGTGAAATTTACTATGTATGCGTAATAAAAAACATGACTATTGGTGGAATATAAGTAGAGTTATAAAAATGATATTTTATTTCAAATAATTCAAAAAATAAAAATAAAAATGATATAACGCTATTTTTTGAAAACCTAAAACTACATAACAGATCACAGATATTTATTATATTGAAAATAGTCAGAATAATGTCTTCAAAATAGTATCTAAGCTAGAGAGATATTGTAATGACCCAGTCGGTCGTTTTGAGTATTACAGCCCATTTTCCTCATTTACTGCATAATTTAAACTTTACAACTATTTTATGACTTATCGGGTTAGTTGGTTCGGGTCCGGAGAGATTTCAGAATGAATTAAGACACTTAGTCTCATAATGGAAAGCTTAAGTTGGAAAAGTCGAATTGATGTCTATTTATGGGTAAATGACCTCGGATTTGAATTCTGATGATTGCAATAGCTCCGTATGATAATTTTGTGCTTAGGAGCATGTTCGGAAAATTATTTGGCGGTCCGTAGTGGAATTAGGCCTGAAATGGCGAAAGTCAAATTTTTGGGACGTTTGATCGAGGGGTTGACTTTTTGATATCGGAGTCGAAATACGATTCTTGAAATGGGAATAGTTTCGTTATGTCATTTATGACTTGTGTGCAAAGTTTGAGGTCAATCGGACGTGATTTGATAGGTTTCGACATCGGTTGTGGAAGTTGAAGTTTCAAAGTTCATTGATTTTGATTTGAGGTGCGATTCGTCATTTCGATGTTATTAGGTGTGATTT
The DNA here is from genome assembly GCF_000715075.1 of Nicotiana tabacum. Lineage (NCBI taxonomy): Eukaryota > Viridiplantae > Streptophyta > Magnoliopsida > Solanales > Solanaceae > Nicotiana > Nicotiana tabacum. Next base: position 93,214,644 of record NC_134098.1, on the reverse strand, counting down.
GAGGCCTCTAGTAGGTCCGTATTATGTTATGGGACTTGTTGGTATATTTAGTTGAGGTCCCGGCAGCCTTGGGTGAGTTTCAGACGAAGTTCAGATCATTTTCGTGTCATGTTGCACTGCTGGAGGTATGCTGGTTCTGGTATGATCGCACCTGCAACTGGGTTGCGCAGGTGCGGTGGTCGCATAAGCGACAATAAACTCGCAGGTGCGAGGGTCTTCGCAGGTGCGGATCCTGTTGCGCAAAATCACGACCGTAGATGCGGTCCTTGCATCGTAGAAGTGAAGGCTCGCTGGTCAAGGGATGTACGTAGAAGCGCAATTCTTTCCGCAAAAGCGGATGCGCAGGTGCGAACCCAGGCACCGCAGGTGCGGAAATGCCTTTGCAGTGTTAAAAATGAGGGTTTCCGAGATTTTTCTCATTTTTGTCATTTTGGAGCTCGGTTTGGGCGACTTTGGAGAGGAATATTTTCACACAACTTGGGGTAAGTGTTCTTGACTCCCTTGTGATTATATTAAATGAATTACTCTTCATTTTCGGCGTTAGAATATTGATTTTTCGAGAGAAATCGGAGGAATTTTCTACAATTTCATAAAATGAATTTTCGAGATTTGAACATCGATTCAAAGTCGTATCTGAGTGAAATTAGTATGGTTGAACTTGTAATTGGATGGGTTATCGGATTTTGTAAGTTTTGTCAGATTCCGAGATGTGGGCCCCACAGGCAATTTTTGAGTGTAATTTCGGATTTTGTGGGAAAATATTAGTATTTTGATATGGAATTAATTCCTATAATTTTGTGGGCTGAATAAAATTTATGGTTGCTAGATTCGAGCCGTTTGGAAGTTTATACGCGCAGAATGGAATTTCTGGAGCATTGTTTAGCCTGCTCGACATTGGATTTGGCTTGTTCGAGGTAAGTCACTCTTCTAATCTTGGAGCTGAGGGTATGAACCCTGAATATAAATATTATGTGAATTGTTGGGAGGTGACGCACATGTTAGGTGACGGGCGTGTGGGCGTGCACCATGAAAATTGTGACATAATTATTTTCGTGGAATTTTGTAGTCAAATAATCTTGGCATTTTCTATGTAGTTTTATGTGCTAAAGAAATTGAGCTGAGAATCTTATTAAAAATTATGTTGAGGCTATGTGCCAGTATTATTGGGACACACATAGGTCATATTGCTGTGAATTATTTGTTTTAAATTGAAAATTCATACACAGTCATATTTATCTCATTGCATTTCATATCTCAGTCTCTGTTGTTATTTATTGATACATCATATCATCATTTTGGGCAATTTTCATGACATTGTGAGCCCATGAGAGAGAAGCTTGAGAGATTGATGACAGAGTGAGGCCGAGGGCCTTATGGTGAGGATGTTTATGGGATCGGGTTGCACGCCGCAACATGTTTTAATGATTTATTCCATGATTGGCTTGTTATAGCGCTTGAGCTGAAGGAGCCCCTCCGGAGTCTGTACACACCCCCAGTGAGCGCAGGTACCTACTGAGTGCGAGTGCCGAGTGATTTGGGAGGATTGAGTGACCGTGAGGCATGAGTGACTGTGAGGACTGAGTGACTGGGAGGACTGAGTGATTGGGAGGACTGAGTGAAATGATACCTTGAGAGTATGCATATGATTTTATCACTGAGTGGCATCGCATTGACATGCATATTTGACATACATGCATAGAGATGCAGTTTCTTCATGTTGTACAGTATCACGTCATTCATGACTTCTCACACATATTGGCAGATGGGCAGAGTGATGTATTTGTTTTACACTAGTTATCTGAAAAGGAAAATGAAACATCTTATTCATTATTGAAAGGATTTTGGGAATATTACTTGTTTCAAACTTATTCCTATTTTTGGCAACTTTGGTAAACGATTTGGGTTTTCACTGATGTACTTGAAAGGAAGAGCTATTTTTTTAGAAATCATGATTTAGCTGAGCATTTTATCTCTGAGTTACTTCTTGTATTATTGCTTTATGTTGTTATGGACTGTTGTGGACTATTGGTTTTGGACTAGACTTTGGTAAAAGCTCGTCACTACTTTCAACCTAAGGTTAGGTTTGTACTCATACTATACTTTTGCACCTTGCGTGCAGATATTGGATGCTGATGTTGCTGTGATCGACGGGAGCTGGATTTGAATACGTACCTGCGTTCTGGTTGTAGCTGCCTCTTGTTCATGGTAGCCTTAGATATATAAAAATCTGTTTATGTACATTTCAAACAGATGGTGTATTTATTTTATACCAGCTTTGTAATTTCTAATTTTAGAAGCTCATGATTTGTGCTACCATTCCTTGTGGAGTGAATTAGAGTCAGTTAAATATTATTTTATTCAGATTATTTTTCATTTGGCTTACCTAGCGGGCGAGGTTAGGTGCCATCACGGCTAGTTGGATTTTGGGTCATGACAAGTTGGTATCAAGAGCTCTAGGTTTATAGGTTCTATAAGTCATGAGCAAGTGTCTAGTAGAGTCTTGCGGATCAATATGATGACGTCCATACTTATCTTAGAGAGGATAAGGGCATTTAGGATAAATTTCCATCTTTCTTTCCTTATCATGTGGAATTGATTCAGCTTGAAATATAACACTTTGAATTCCTTCCACGCATTCATGTGTGCATGTGAGCGCTCGGTATCAGCTGTGTATCGCCGGCTTGTGATTTCAGGGATGATGTGCGAGATGTGTATTCTGTGTTTTGGTGATGGGCCAGTCAGGAGGACTTGAGGCCATGGTTGAACCGCAGCTTAATCTCGGTAGCTTCAGTTATAACTTGTACATTTGGACTCATATATCAGGTAATGTCCCTACGAGTGGAATTTGTGGCTCGATAAGCGGTGGAATGGCCTTGTAATGAGTACGATGTAACTGCGAGATGTGTTAAGACGATTTGAATATGACGAGAAGTGTTTCCGTGGAATGTAAAGGAAAGGTCATTGGGTTCTTGATTTTCATTTTGATGTAACGTACAGTCTCGAGTATGAATGTTTTGAAGGATCTTTCACATTGTTAAATTTTGGGACAAATTAAATTCTCATGTCTGGTTAAAGAGTTTGGACTCAGATAGACTAAATGATTGCATAATAATTGTGACCGCGAAAAGATATAACAAGATGCCAATTTGAGGCTAAGGAGGTGGGTTATCTCCTGGATAGTAATCTACGTAGGTGTGTTCCTTGTAATGTGAGTGGAGGGTTTCTTTTCTGCCAGTGGGGCATAGGTGTTGAGATTTGAATTTGAATCTTGTTGGGAAATTAACTCTATTGTTAAGAGAGTGAATGCGAGTTTAGCGGATGATTGAGGTATTCCTATGGTTGGCGTTGCATGAACTTGAGATGAATTTTCATTGAACTGACTGCGGTATTATGGCAGTAATAGAGTATGGGTATTGTGAGTTATCGAGTGTTTTAATTTATGGCTTTGAGCCAAGTGGGGGAACCTTCTATTTACAATTCAATTCATGGTTATATGTTTAATTTTAGTTTTGGTCTGAGGCATACTTGTGGATTAGTTTTGACTTGCAGAGTTTGAGATCGAGGATGACCCAAGTACTGAAATTTCTGGATACAAGTTATATTGCACGTATGAATATATGAAAATCATAGAATGAGTGAGTTGTAATTTGTGAAGGATGTAGTGCACACGGAGTATGAATTTGATTGGTGGTGTTAAGGCAGGGGTGCTTCTTTGGGAGTTATTGTGCTAATGGGGCATGTGTCTTTCGTCCTGTTTGGGCGGTGCAATTGATATTTGAGCAGAGTGGATGACTCTCGAGAAAGTTCTAATGGATTCAAGATTAATATGTAGCAATTGAGAATTTTTGGCGGATTTGTTTATGGCTAAAATCTGAGATTTAAGTTGGATGGTGTCGGGACTTGCGGTAATTATGTATGACTATGGATTCTACATTTCAATATAAGGAATGAGAAACAATTTTAAATTCACATAAGCTCCTTCAGAGTGGGTGTCACGGATGTGGTACTTTGTGGTGCTTAAGAAGAATACAATGGCTTATGGGCCTTATGAAAGTGTAGTTGTATGTTAGGATGTCTTGTAGTGAGCTTTGGGTAAGAATCGTGGAGTTCTGACAAGGAGAAATGTCAACTTGAAGGTAATTTAGAAGAAACTCTAAGAAAATAGGACGACTGGGTAGTAGGCTGGACCAGTTTGGTAACGGTATGATCAGATCCTTGGGCACCTATGATGTGGTGAGGCTTTATAGATGTTTTGGTGGCAATATTCTTGGATTTGGTGACCTGTGTGGCTTGGTCGGGTTAGAAGACTTTAGTTCTGATAGCTTGATTAGGCGCAAAAGAATTTCAAAGAGTTCTTGATGGTTTCTACCATGGTTTGAACTGGATATTTTCTACTGATGTGGGAAACATGTTATGTATTGTGATTTCCTCTTGGAACGAAGAAGGTTTCTAACTGTCCGGGTATGTAATTTGGTGCTGACCCAGGGTTGATAATGAGAATTCTTGTGTTCTTCATATGATGGAATGTTAGATGTTATGTGTTATGTGGAGTTAATATTTAAATGTACAAGGTGACAGTTCAGTCTTGAAGAGAAGGTCACGAATTTTGGACAACATGCTCAGTTCCAGATATTTAGATGAATGTTATAACTGCTCGGTAATTCATGAGAAGGGAGCGCATTTCAGAAGGCGCGCTGTGTTTTGACTTACAGATGTTCATCGGTGTTGCGGTACTCACCTAGTTGATAGACTGTTGATATTCAAATTATTTCTATATGGCACAAAAGAATTTTTATAAGTATTTCTAGTGGGAAGATTGTGCATGAAAGATGTGTTAGTCATTCGAGTGCTGGAGTTGGGACCAGTTACGGTGATTCATGTGTTCTATGAAATTGCAGACTGGGAGTTCTCAGAAGCATATTGTGTCGGGGTTGCGACCTATTTGAGGTGACTATTTTATTTAAAACTCAGTGGATACACTAGTTACGTTAATTATTGGTGATAGCTACGCGCTATAAGTGTGCTGATATGTGAGGTTTGAGCCTATGTGCGGGGGGCATGTATTCATACTCGAAAGAATGCTTAGGCTATGATATGCCTAGAATTGACTGTTAAGCATAAAGTTATAACGTTTCTCGTGTTCTTACCTTTGATTAGAATTATCAGGGCTACACTTGAGGTTGCAAAGAGGCTAATTCCCTAAATAAATGGGGTAGTTACTATTTATGCGTTAACTTGCCGATTTGAAGCGTGATAGCAGACTTTGCACATGCTTACACTATGGCATGCTATTTATACTAGTCCATGAGCATGAGAATCTTATTTCATTATCATATACAAGTGTACTTGTTTAATTGCTCCTGTATGATATGCTGGGACTGGAGGCCTGTGACCATGACGGGCGATTCATATTATTAGCACGCGAGTTGTCCGTGCCGTGTGTGGGAATTTTATTTCTATGATAATTTATCCGATTCATTAATTTCCTTCATCTACAATTGTGCACATGTGCCTGCGGTTATCCTCTTCATGAAATTTGAGGAGTTGGTTGTAACATTGTGGTTGTGGTGGTACTTGTTGAACTTGCTATATGGTTCTCTTCCTTGAGATATATCCCATATTTGGGTACACGGATTGCGTAGTTGTGGCTGGAGTTATATTGATGTGGCGTGTCTGTGGGATAGTTGTGTTTAATAATATAAGGTCATTGGACCTAGAATAGGTACTTAGGTTTGATTGTGCTATATTCGGGAGTATAATATTGAAAGTCGGCTTAGAAAGTGATTATAGTTATAGTTGGGGCGAGAGAGCTCCATGACTTGTTGATTTGATAAGGGGTCACGAGATTTCCGCATGTTTCTTTCATTATCAGCAGTGTACGAAAATTTTGGAATGAGGTTTTGTTCGATTTGGGGTTTAATATCAGTACCAGGTTGGTTTTGGAGTAGTTACTATGATCGGAAATGGTGCTACTAGCATGCAAGTGGTGTAGTATGTTATGTGATTGTATCTGTGGTTATGGTTATGGCTCGATGCAGCTTGTTCAGACTTATATAGTGTGTAAATGTGAGATTCGGGTCTTGTAAGAAATTCTGAATGTTGGGAATTGAATTCCAAGGTTTATGGGCTAATGTTAAATTAATAATTTTCAGTTGTATTGTGTTGTCAAGCCTATATTGAATAGGGTTACGTGGGTTCACCGCCGGGTACGCGCGTGGTAAGTTAGAGTAGTGATTTGATGGCTTGGAAACAACTTTTGGCACGTTCGAGGACGAACATATGTTTAAATGGGGGAGAATGTAACGACCCAGTCTGTCGTTTTGAGTGTTACAGCCCCGTTTCCCAATTTCCTACTCAATTTAAGCTTTACAACTGTGTTTTGACTTATCGGGTTAGTTGGTTCGGGTCCGGAGAGATTTCATAATGAATTGAGACACTTAGTCTCATTATGTAAAGCTTAAGTTAGAAAAGTCGAACGGATATCTATTTATGTGTAAACAACTTCGGAATTAAATTCTGATCATTCCAAAAGCGCTGTATGGTGATTTTGGAGTTAGGAGCATGTCCGGAAAATTATTTGGAGGTCCGTAGTGGAATTAGGCTTGAAGTGGCGAAAGTCGAATTTTGGAAGTTTGACCGAGGGGTTGACTTTTTAATATCGGGGTCGAAATACGATTCTGGAAATGGGAATAGCTTCGTTAGGTCATTTATTACTTGTGTGAAAAATTTGAGGTCAATCGGACGTGATTTGATAGGTTTCGGCATCAGTTGTGGACGTTGAAGTTTCAAAGTTCATTGATTTTGAATTGAGGTGTGATTCGTCATTTCGATGTTGTTAGGTGTTATTTGAGGCCTCGAGTAGGTCCATATTATGTTATTGGACTTGTTGGTGTATTTAGTTGAGGTCCTAGGGACCTCGGGTGAGTTTCAGACGAGGTTTGGATCATTTTCGTGTCATGTTGCACTGCTGGAGGTATGATGGTTCTGGTGTGATCACACCTGCGACTGGGTTTCGTAGGTGCGATGGTCGCAGAAGTGACAATAAACTCGCAGGTACGAGGGTCTTCGCAGGTGCGGATCCTGTTACGCAAAATCGCGACCGCAGATACGGTCCTTGGCATCGCAGAAGCAGAGGTTCGCTGGGCAAGGGATGTCCACAGAAGTGCAATTCTTTTCGCAAAAGCGGATGCGCAGGTGCGAGCCCAGGCACCGCAGGTGCGGAAATGCCTGGGCAGTGTTAAAAACGAGGGTTTTCGAGATTTTTCTCATTTTGGTCATTTTGGAGCTCGGTTTGGGCGATTTTGGAGAGGAATATTTCCACACAACTTGGGGTAAGTGTTCTTGACTCCCTTGTGATTATATTCAATGAATTAATCTTCGTTTTTGGCGTTAGAATATTGATTTTTCGAGAGCAATCGGAGGAATTTTCTACAATTTCATAAAATGAATTTTTGATATTTGAACATCGATTCGGAGTCGGATTTGAGTGAAATTAGTGTGGTTGAACTTGTAATTGGATGGGTTGTCGGATTTTGTGAGTTTCATCGGATTCCGATGTGTGGGCCCCACATGTAGTTTTTGAGTGTAATTTCGAATTTTGTGGGAAAATATTAGTATTTTGATATGAAATTAATTCCTATAATTTTGTGGGCTGAATCAAATTATTGTGGCCAATTTCGAGCCGTTTGGAAGTTGATACGCACAGAATGGAATTTCTAGAGCATTGTTTAGCCTGCTCGACATTGGATTTGGCTTGTTCGAGGTAAGTCACTCTCCTAATCTTGGAGCTGAGTGTATGATCCCTGAATATATATATATATATATATATATATATATATATATATATATATATATATATATATATATATATATATATATATATATATATATGTGTGTGTGTGTGTGTGTGTGACGCACATGTTAGGTGACGGGCGTGTGGGCGTGCACCATGGAAATTGTGGCATAATTATTTTCGTGGAATTTTGTAGTCAAATAATCTTGGCATTTTCTATGTAGTTTTATGTGCTAAAGAAATTGAGCTGAGAATCTTATTAAAAATCGCGATGAGGCTATGTGCCAGTATTATTGGGACGCACAGAGGTCATATTGCTGTGAATTATTTGTTTTAAATTGAAAATTCATACTCAGTCATATTCATCTCATTGCATATCATCTCTCAGTCTCTGTTGTTATTTATTGATGCATCATATCATCATTTTTGGGCTATTTTCATGACATTATGAGCCCATGAAAGAGAGACTGGAGAGATTGATAAATGAGTGAGGTTGAGGGCCTGATGGTGAGGATGTTTATGGGATCGGGCTGCACGCCGCAACATATTTTATTGATTTATGCCATGATTGGCTTGTTATAGCGCATAGGCTAAAGGAGCCCCTTCCGGAGTCTGTACACACCCTCAATGAGAGCAGGTACCTACTGAGTGCGAGGGCCGAGTGCGAGTGCCGAGTGATTTGGGAGGATTGAGTGATCGTGAGGCATGAGTGACTGTGAGGACTGACTGATTGGGAGGACTGGGTGAAATGATACTCTGAGTGTATGCATATGATTTTATCACTAAGAGGAATCGCATTGACATGCATATTTGACATACAGGCATAGAGATCCAGTTTCCTCATGTTGTACGGTATCACGTCATTAATGACTTCTCACATATATTGGCAGATGGGCATAGTGATGCATTTGTTTTACACTGGTTATCTGGAAAGGAAAATGAAACATCTTATTTATTATTTAAAGAATTTTGGGAAAATTACTGGTTTCAAACTTATTCCTATTTTTGGCAACTTCGGTAGACGATATGGGTTTTCACTGATGTACTTGAAAGGAAGAGCTATTTTTTAGAAATCATGATTTAGCTGAGCATTTTATCTTTGAGTTACTTCTTGTATTATTGCTTTACGTTGTTATTGTCTGTTGTAGACTATTGGTTTTGGACCCGACCTTGGTAAAATCTGGTCACTACTTTCAACCTAAGGTTAAGTTTGTTACTTATTGAATACATGGGGTCGGTTGTACTCATACTACACTTCTGCACCTTGCGTGCAGATATTGGATGTTGATGATGCTGTGATCGACGAGAGCTGGATTTGAAGACGTACCTGGGTTCTGGTTATAGCTGCCTCTTGTTCATGGTAGCCTTAGATTTATAAAAATTTGTTTTATGTACATTTCGAACAGATGATGTATTTATTTCATACCAACTTTGTAATTTCTAATTTTAGAAGCTCATGATTTGTACTACCAGTCCTTGAGGAGTGATTTAGAGTCAGTTAAATATTAATTGAATCGGATTATTATTATTGGGCTTACCTAGAGGGTGAGGTTAGGTGCCATCACGGCTAGTTAGATTTTGGGTCATGACAGATACCAAAAAAAAAATTAAAATAAAAAACTAACTTGAAAAGAATAAATTAAACAATACAAAACAATATTGAAAGAAATTAAGCATAAAGAAGGAAAATGTAAAGGTGGAAGGAAAGTAAGAACTAGAGGCCAAACCTTTTTGTACTTTGCATTTTGCAGACAAAGGTCTAAAGTGTATTTGTTACTCCGTAAATGATAAAGAGAAAAAGTTGTGAAATTAAGATAAATAATTAAAAAGTACACTTTAGACCTTTGTCTGCATATGGATCGACGCCAAGGGTGAGGTAGACACACTTCCTTGATGAAAGTCAACGCTTCTTCTTTCGAGGTCAAAGTTTTCCATCGGATGGTACGAGTTACTCGATCAGTGCCTGCACGTAACATCATATCATCACCTCCGTTAACCCAATTCTTGAGGAGTCCAAATCTATTTCCAGTGTGTTGCTGATCTCTCAGTAACAATAATTGGAGCTCTAATGGATTATTGGTTGCTAAGGTAAGCTTTATATACTATATAGTAACCTAAATGGAGTAGTACCTACCTTTACGAATTGTTATTCAAAGGTACTAGGGTTTTTAAAATTTGACAATGGGTAGCGGGGCATCATTTGTTTTCTGTATGTGAAATTGTGGTGGGAACCATTTGAGATATCCGATGTGAGTGTCTTTTGTGTCATCATATAATAGTAATTAGTTATAGTTCATGTTACTAGGAATTCAAAGAGTTCAAATAATAGCTATATAAGTGATCAGTCCAGTGTGTTGTATAAGAGTGGAGTGAATTAGAATATTATTAGTGTATTTTTGTAATGAGCCGGCCGGTCGTTTTGAGTATTACAACAACGTTCCCCCATTTACTACGCAATTTATGCCTTACAGTTGATTTATGACTTATCGGGTTAGTTTGTTCGGGTCCGGAAAGATTTCCGAGTGAAATGAAACACTTAGTCTCATAATTAAAAACTTAAGTTGGAAAAGTTGATCGGATATTCACTTATGTGTAAACGACCTCGAAATTGAATTCTGATGATTCCAATAGCTTCATATGGTGATTTTGGACTTAGGAGCGTGTCCGGAAAATTATTTTGAGGTCTGTAGTGGAATAAGGCTTGAAATGGCAGAAGTTGAATTTTTAGAAAGTTTGACCAGGGAGTTGACCTTCTGATATCGGGGTCGGAATCCGATTCTGAAAATTGGAATAGCTTCGTTATGTCATTTATGACTTGTGCGCAAAATTTGAGCTCAATCGGACTTGATTCGTTAGGTTTCGGCATCGAATGTAGAAGTTGGAATTTCTGAGTTTCATTAAGCTTGAATTGGGGCATGATTCGTTGTTTTAGCGTTGTTTGATGTGATTTGAGACTTCGACTAAGTTCGTAAGATGTTTTAGGACTTGTTGGTATATTTGGTTGAGGTCCCGAGGGGCTCGGGTAAGTTTTGGAGTGGTTTCGGACCATTTCTAAGCCATTTTAATTGCCGTTTTCTATCTACAGAGGTGTGCATCGCGATCGCGAATATTTGGTCGCGTTAGCCAAGAGCAAACAGCAATTTGGGGCCTTGTGAATCGCGATCGCGGAAGCTCTTTCGCGATTGCATAGAACAAAATCTCTGCTTCACTGGCCCGACTTTGGAAGCTTATATCTCGCAATCTATAAGGAATTTAGATATGATCCAAAAATAAAAGTTGTAGCCCTTGATGTCTACCTTTCAGAAAGTAAACCATTTGTCATTTGGAGTTCTGTACAAAATGTTATGATCATTATACTAGAGGCTCTCTGGAAGAGTTGGGGAGTTTGTTCTCAGCAATCGCGAGTGGTTTTTCGAGATCGCGAAGGGCAAATTTTGGGATGTAAATTTTTGTGCTTCGCAATCGCGAAGAGTAAATGACTAGACAGAAGAAAAAATCGTGGGTTTTGGTTTTTTCTTCATTTTCGAATTTTGGAGCTCGGATTGGGCGACTTTGGAGAGGAAATTTTCCACACAACTTGGGGTAAGTGTTCTTGACTCCCTTGTGATTACATTCCATGAATTAATCTTCATTTTAGGCATTAGATTATTAATATTTCAAGAGAAATCGGAGGAATTTCTACAATTTCATAAAATGAATTTTCACGATTTGTACACTGATTCCGAATCGGATTTGAGTGAAATTATTATGGTTGAACTTGTAATTGGATGGGTTATCAGATTTTCTAAGTTTCGTCAGATTCCGAGACATGAGCCCCACGGGCAATGTTTGAGCTAAATTTCAGATTTTGTTGGAAAATTAGTATTTTATATGGAATTAATTCTAATAAATTTTATTGACTGAATCGAATTAATTGTGGCTAGATTCAAGGCGTTTGGACGCCAATTCACAAGGCAAAGGACTAGCGGAGTAAAGATTTACACGGTTTGAGGTAAGTAACACTTCTAAACTTGGTTTTGAGGGTATGAATCCCCGAATTTGGTGTGATATAAATTGTTTGGAGGTGATACACACGATATGTGACGAACATGTAGACGTGCACCACAAAAATTGTGTCTTGAATAAATCCTGTGAAGTTGTAAAATTAAAGAATCATGTTATTATCCGAACATTCTCCTCGTGTTAGGAAATTAAGCTGAGACTCTTATTAAAGATCATGTTTAGGCTATGTGCCGATATTTTTGGACCCATGGGATCGTGTTGCTGTTGAAATAATTGTTCTAATAAAATGCATATTTCACACTCATTCACATTCATCTATTGTGAGGATATTTATGGGATCGAGCTGCACGCCGCTGCAGGCCATATTGGCTTTATATATATTATTGTTGTTCTGGATCGGGGCTGCCCGCCTGGAGAAGGCCATAATAGCTTTATAAATTATTTTTATATGGATTGGGGCTGCACGCCTGCAGTAGGCCTTATAGGCTTTACTATCATTTGGATCGGGGTTGCCCGCCTGCAGCAGGCCTTATAAGCTTTACTATTATATGGATCGGGGCTGCCCGCCTGCAGTAGGCCTTATAGGCTTTATTATTATACGGATCGAGACTACTCGCCTGCAGTAGGCCATAAAGACTTTATATCACGCTTGGGCTGAAAGAGCCCCTCCGGAGTCTGTACACACCCTTAGTGAGCGTAGATGATTATACATATTCGGGATGGATTTCCCAAGGCATGGACTTGCCTTATTTATATTGTGGTGAATTTACATGGACATGGATCTTGTACCTATCATTTACATTTGGGGATAAATTACCCAGAGCTAAATTGGCTTTATATGGCACTAAATGACTGACTGTCAGTCGATGTGTATTTATATACGGGTTGGAACACCCCTAGGCTGGATTGGCCATAAACAGTACCGAGTGACCGAATAATTTGTGACCAGTATTTACTTGAGGTCTTTCTACTAAGATGTCGTATTCATCATATCATGCAGTATTGATCTATTTCACTTGTACTGAGTTTAACTGTTGAACTTGAAAGCATGCATACATTGTTGTACCATTATTTATACTGGATTGTACCTGCGGAGCTCGTCACTACTTTCAGCCCAGAGGTTAGTCTTGTTACTTATTGAGTTAGTTGTACTCATACTACACTCTGCACCTCGTGTGCAGATCCAGGTGCTCCCGGATACGGCGGCTGCTAGATTTCGAAGTTAATTCTGTTGGGAACAATCAAGGTAGCTGCTTGGCGTCTGCAAACTCGATTCCTTTCCTATTTAATTATTGTACTGTTCTATATTTTCAGACAATGATTTTTATCCGTCCGACTTTGTATTCATATTAGATGCTCATGTACTCAGTGACACCGGGTTTTGGGAGTGTTATATTTGCAATTGTGAGTTTTTTCTGCTGAATTTATTTATTTTGTTCTCAAACTTAAAAGACATGGTGGTTTATTGAGATTGTTGGCTTGCCTAGTATTGAGATAGGTGCCATCACAACTAGTTGGATTTTGGGTCGTGATAGTTGGTATCAAAGATCTAGGTTACATAGGTCTCACAAGTCATGAGCAAGTTTAGTAGAGTCTTGTGGATCGGTACGGAGACGTCTGTACTTGTCTTTGAGAGGCTGCCGAACCCTTAGGAAAATTTTACTTTCTTGTATTCTATTGTGCAAAATTGATTCAGCTTGAAACATAACTCTTTGAATTCCTTCCACGCATTTGTGTGCGCATGTGAGCGCTCGACATCAGTTGTGCATCGCCGACTTGTGATTCTAGGGATGCGGTTCGAGATGTGTATTCTGTGTTTTGGTGATGGGCTAGTCTGGAGGATTTGAGGCCAGGTCTAGACCGAAACTTAGGCTCGGTAGCTTCTGTTGTAACTTGTACATTTAGACTCATATATCCAGTAATGTTCCTACCAGTGGAATTTATGGCTCGATGAGCGGTGGAATGGCGCTTCAGGCCTAGGCTAGCATTCAGGTAAGACGATTTAAATATGACGAGAAGTGTTTAATTGAAATGTAAAAGAGGGACCATTGGGTGCTTGATTTTCATTTTGATGTGACGTACAGTCTTGAGTATGAACGTTTTGAAGGATATTTCACGTTGTTAAATTTTGGGACAAATTAAATTCTCATGTCTGGTTAATGAGTTGGACTCGGATAGACTAAGTGATTGCATAGTAATTGTGACTGCGAAAAGGTATAACAAAATACCAATTTGAGGCTAAGCAGGTGGGTTATCCCCTGCAGAGTAATTTATGTAGGTGTGTTTCTTATAATGTGAGTGGAGAGTTTCTTTTCTGCTAGCGGGGCATGTGTGTTGAGATTTGAATTTGAATCTGGTTGATAAAGTTGACTTGAGTGTTAAAAGAATAAAGGCGAGCTTAGTAGATGATTTGAGGTATTTTATGGTTTGTTTTACCAGAGCTTGTGAAACTTTTCGTGGCATTGACTATGGGATTATGACAATAGTAGAGTATGGGTATGGTGAGTTATCAGATGTTTTGTTATATGACTTTGAGCCAAGTGGGGGAGTCTTCTATCTACGATTTGATTGCACAATTATATGCGGTATTGGTTTTGGTTCGAGGCATACTTGTTGATTAGTTATGACATGCAGAGGTTGATATCGGGGATGACTCGAGGAAGAAAATTCCTTGAATGCGGGTTATATTGCACTTTATAAAAATATGAAAAATCATAAAATGATTAAATTATTATTTTGAAGGATGTAGTGTGCACGAAGTATGAATTTGATTGGTGGTGTTAAGGGAGGGTTACTTCTTTGAGGACTGTTGTGCTAATGGGGCTTGTGTCTTTCGGCCCATTTGGGCGGTGAAATTTAGATTTGAGCATAGTGGGTGACTTTCAAAAGGGTTCTAATGGATTCAAAATGTATATGTGTCAATTGAAATTCGAAATTGTATATTTCCAGAATCGGCTATTTACACTGGATGGTGCCAAGACTTGCGCTAATTTTGTATGACAATGGATTCTACATTTCAGTGCAAGAAATGTAAAAAGGAACAATTTTAAGTCGGCATGAGGTCTTTTCAGTGTGGGGGTCTTGGTTGTGGTACTTTTGTGGTGCTTATGAAGTATACATTGGCTTATGGGCCTTTGGGCGATATGGTTTTATGTTAGGATGTCTTGTAGTGAGCTGCGAGTAAGGATAGTAGTGTTCTAACTAGGAGCAATGTCAACTTAAGGGTAATTCAGAAGAAACTCGGAGATAATAGGACAAATTGGTAAAAAGTTGGATCAGTATGGTAATGGTATGCTTGGTTGTTTTGGTAATTATGATGTGGTGAGATTTTTACACATGTTTCGGTGGCAATACTCTCGGATTTGGAAACCTGTGTGGCTTGGTCGAGTTAGAGGAATTCAGTTATGATATGCTTGGAGTGGAGGCATGTGACCATGCCATGCGGATTATATTATTGGCGCGCAAGTTATCCGTGCGGATCCATTTACTGATATTATTGGCACGTGAGTTGTCCGTGCGGGTCCAAATATATTTATACTATAGCACCTGAGTTGTCCGTGCGAGTGATGATAATGTGAGCTCTAGAAGAGCTGGTTACTCTTATTAAATTCGTGTTTCTTGGTTCTACTATATATAATGAGCTTATAGCATTGCAGTTGTGGTGGTACTTGTTGAACTTGCAATATGGTTCTATACTTTGAGACATCTTCCATTTTGGGTACAAGGTTGTGCAATTGTGGCTTGAATTGTATTGGTGGGGCATGTCAGTGGGATAGTTGTGTTTAATAATATATGGTTATTGGACCTAGAATGGGTACTATCAGATTTTATTACGGTATATTGGGAGGATAATATTGAAAGTCATCTTATAAGATGATTATGATTCGGGTTGGGGCATGAAAGCTCCATGACTTATTGATATGATAAGGGGTTATGAGTTTCCGCTTGTTTCTTTCACTATTAGCAGTGTACGAAGGTTTAGAACGAGGTTTAGTTTTATATGGGGTTTAATACCAGTACCGGGTTGGTTTTGAGCAGTTACTGTGATCGAGAATGGTGTTGTGAGTATGTGAGTTGTGTAGTAGGTTATGTGATTATATCTGAAGTTATGGCTATGGCTTAATACAGTTTGTTCATACTTATACAGTGCATAGATGTGAGATTTGGGTCTTAAAAAAAAAATTCTAAATGTTGGAAATTGATTTCCAAGGATTATGGGCTAAGGTTGAAGTAATGATCTTCAATTACGTGGTATTGTCAGGCCTGTATGGAATGGGGTAGCATGGGATCACCCCCGGGTACGTGCGTGGTAAGATGGAATAGTGATGTGGTGGCTTGGAAAAAACTCTTGGCACGTTCGAGGACGAACGTAAAGCGGGGGAGAATGTAACCACCCGACCGGTCTTTTTGAGTATTACAGTCACGTTCCCCCATTTACTGCTCAATTTATGCCTTACAGTTGATTTATGACTTATCGGGTTAGTTGGTTCTGGTCCGGAAAGATTTTGTAGTGAAATGAGACACTTAGTCTCATAATTAAAAAGTTGATCGAATATTCACTTATGTGTAAACGACCTCGGAATTGAATTCTGATGATTCCAATAGCTCTGTATGGTGATTTTGGACTTAGGAGCGTGTACGAAAAATTATTTGGAGGTCCGTAGTGGAATTAAGCTTGAAATGGCGAAAGTTGAATTTTTGGGAAGTTTGACTGGGGAGTTGACTTTTTGATATCGGGGTCGGAATCCGATTGTGGAAATTGGAATAGCTTCGTTATGTCATTTATGATTTGTGTGCAAAATTTGAAGTCAATCGGACTTGATTCGATAGGTTTCGACATCGAATGTAGATGTTGGAATTTCTTAGTTTCATTAAGCTTGAATTGGGGCATGATTCGTGCTTTTAGAATTGTTTGATGTGATTTGAGACTTTGACTAAGTTCTTATGATATTTTAGGACTTGTTGGTATATTTGATTGAGATACCGAGGGGCTCGGGTGAGTTTCAGGGTGGTTTCAGACCATTTCTAGGCCATTTTTAATTGTTGGGTTCTATCTACAGAAGTGTCCATCGCGATCGCGAAGAGCAAACATCAGTTTGGGGCTTTGTGAATTGCGATCGCGGAAGCTCTTTCGCGATCGCGTAGAACAAAATCTTTGTTGCACTGACCCGATTTTGGAAGCTTATATCTCGCAATCTATAAGGAATTTGGAGATTATTCAAAAAGGAAAGTTGTACCCCTTGATATCTATTTTTCAGAAAGTCAAACCATTTGTCATTTGAAATTTTGTACAAAACGTTATGACCATTAGACTAGAGGTTATTTGGAAAAGTTGGGAGTTTGTTCTTTGCGATCGCGAGTGGTTTTCCGCGATCGTGAAGGGCAAATTTTGGGCTGGAAATTTTTGTGCTTCGCATTCGCGAAGCATTTTCCGCGATCGCGAAGAGTAAATGATTGGACAAAAGATAAAATCGTGGATTTAGGTTTCTTTCTTCATTTTCGGATTTTGGAGCTCGGATTGGGCGACTTTGGAGAGGAAATTTTCCGCACAACTTGGGGTAAGTGTTCTTGACTCCCTTAAGATTACATTCCAGGAATTAATCTTCGTTTTCGACGTTAGATTATTGATTTTTCAAGAGAAATAAGAGAAATTTCTACAATTTCATAAAATGAATTTTCGAGATTTGTACACCGATTCGGAGTCAGACTTGAGTGAAATTAGTATGGTTGAACTTGTAATTGGATGGGTTGTCAGATTTTGTGAGTTTCGTTGGATTTTGAGACGTGGGCCCCACAAGCAATATTTGAGCTAAATTTTGGATTTTATTGAAAAATTATTATTTTCTTATGGAATTAATTCCAATAAATTTTATTGACTGAATCGAATTAATTGTGGCTAGATTCGAGGTATTTGGAGGCCAATTCACAAGGCAAAGGCCTAACGGAGTAAAGATTTACACGATTTGAAGTAAGTAACACTTCTAAACTTAGTTCTGGGGGTATGAATCCCTGAATTTGGTACGATATAAATTGTTTAGAGGTGATACACACGATATGTGACAAACATGTAGACGTGCACCACCGAACTTGTGTCTTGAATAAATCCTGTAAAGTTGTAAAATTAAAGAATCATGTTATTATCCGAATATTCTCCTCGTGTTAGGAAATTGAGCTGAGACTCTTATTAAAGATCATGTTTAGGCTATGTGCCGATATTTTTGGACCCATGGGATCGTGTTGCTGTTGAAATAATTGTTCTAATAAAATGCATATTTCACACTCATTCACATTCATCTATTGTGAGGATATTTATGGGATCGAGCTGCACGCCGCTGCAGGCCATATTGGCTTTATATATATTATTGTTGTTCTGGATCGGGGCTGCCCGCCTGGAGAAGGCCATAATAGCTTTATAAATTATTTTTATATGGATTGGGGCTGCACGCATGCAGCAGGCCTTATAGGCTTAACTATCATTTGGATCGGGGTTGCTCGCCTGCAGCAGGCCTTATACGCTTTACTATCATTTGGATCGGGGCTGCCCGCCTGCAGCAGGCCTTATAGGCTTTATTATTTTACAGATCGGGACTTCCCGCCTGCAGTAGGCCATAAAGGCTTTATATCACGCTTGGGCTGAAGAAGCCCCTCCGGAGTCTGTACACACCCCTAGTGAGCGTAGATTATTATATATATTCGGGATGGATTTTTCAGGGCATGGACTTTCCTTACTTATTTATATTGTAATGAATTTACCTAGACATGGATCTTGTACGTATCATTTACATTTGGGGATAAATTACCCCAGGGCTGGATTGGCCTTATACGGTACTGAGTGACTGACTGTCAGTCGATGTGTATTTATATACGGGTTGGAACACCCCTGGGCTGGATTGGCCATAAACAGTACCGAGTGACCGAATAATTGGTGACCAGTATTTACTTGAGGTCTTTGTACTGAGAAGTCCTATTCCTCATATCATGCAGTATTGATCTATTTCACATGTACTGAGTTTAACTATTGAACTTGAAAGCATGCCTACATTGTTGTACCTTTATTTATACTGGATTGTACCTGTGGAGCTCGTCACTACTTTCAGCCCAGAGATTAGTCTTGTTACTTATTGATTTAGTTGTACTCATACTACACTCTGTACCTCGTGTGCAAATCCAGGTGCTCCCGGATACGGCGAGTGCTAGATTTCGAAGTTAATTATGTTGGGAACTATCAAGGTAGTTGCTTGACGTCTGGAGACTCGATTCATTTCATGTTTATTTATTGTACTGTTCTATATTTTTAGATAGTGATTTTTATCCGTCAGACTTTGTATTCATATTAGATACTCATGTACTCAGTGACACCGGGTTTTGTGAGTGTTATATTTGAAATTGTGAGTTTCTTCCGCTGAATTTAATTATTTTGTTCTCAAACTTAAAATATATGGTAGTTTATTGAGATTGTTGGCTTGCCTAGTATTGAGATAGGCCCCATCACGACAGGTGAGATTTTGGGTCGTTACAGTTTTATGTTTGTCCCGCTATTCCATCCTTTTGTGCTTTATAAGTTTTTATATTTTTGAATAGTGTTGCTCATTTCTTTAACTTACAATAAAGTGGTAGAGCACCCTAGTTTAAATTCAAACAAGAATCAACCATACCGAGACATAGTGATTTTATGTATCTAAGCTTATTTTATTTTATATATACAGAGACAATTACAGGTATATTTTATCCTCATTCCTAGTGATAGCTCGGCGTGTGTAAATATTAACTATTAAGTTCGTAGTATATATCTATAATTTCTTCTCAAGAAGTAATGAAAGGACCTCTTAGTTAAAATTGTGAAGTTCGTGTGTATATATATATATTTCAAGACATTAGAAACAATATTGTAGAAGAAAAATCACGATGTGCCTGCATATATTATATATCGTGTGCTAGATATATATACTTATATAGTGGCTGTAAGTTGCGATTGATTTAATCTGTACGTGAAATAATCATCCTTTTAAGAATTAAATATATATTACATTATAATTCATATGTTACTATTGCTTCATTTTGCGTTGTAATTTGCTTTAAATCTAAGCCCTTGTTATATTTTCCATGGAAACAAGTCCATTTTAGGTCTAATTCTCCTCCACGTGCACCCCCCTCCCCCTCCACACACACACACACACACACACACAAAAAAAAGAGTTCTAACCCTATAATTGGGGCTAGCACACAATATATAACTTTCTATCTGATATATAAAGAGACATTTCTTTGAATTTAATGTTGCTTTTCAATTTTATAGGAGTATAAATCGTACATTGTGTATTGGTGGAAAAAGTCACGACACGCGGAACGATACTAAGCTGGCAAGCCATGACACATGAAGCGTCGGTATAACGACAAGTGAAATTCTCAATTAAATGAACTAAGGATGTGCGGAAGGCACGGGAGAAACACCCACGAGATAGCATAAGAGAAAAAAATCGAGCATGGCAATTGTCAAAGGACAAACAGGAATGGAATGAATGAAGACTGCAAAGAAGGGAAGACACATGAACCAGAGATAAATAAGGAAGGGAAATCGAGAGCGGTTATAAGGAATCTTTAGTCATAAATATTCCAGTTACGATTATCTATGGTAATGGAAAATTAATACAGTTAATGCCCTTAATTAGTCCAAATTAAGTATGATACCCGTTACGATTGTAAGCTCATATATAAGGATGGAAATTTTATTTGTAAAGACCGGTGATGATTATTACTGAAATTCATACTATAATTCTTTGCCTACTCTCTAAATTCCAGGCCTTGATTTTGGGAAGTGTTTATCAATCCGTTCCACACTTTTCTTTGTTAGTTATTTCCATCATTTCTCTTATGATTATTAAGAAAGTGAAGTAAAACTTGGTTTGTGATGACCCAAAATGTCATCTTTTAATTTAATAAATAATTCTGTGTTCTAAGACCTTGAAAAGCACCATTTTTCATTCCTCGACTTCCGTGCATGGTCCGTAAAATTTTTCGGAAAGTTTTCATGTGAAAAATGGATTAAAATGTGAAATAGAGTTTTAAAACTCAACTGAGTTGACTTTGGTCAACAGTTTTATCAAACGGACCCGGATCAGTATTTTGATAGTTTCGGTAGCTCCGTATTATGATTTGGGACTTGGGTGTATGTCCGAAATTTAATTTGGAGGTTCATAGCTCAAGTTATGACCATTTAACGGAACTAGCAATTTAAAGGCTAAAGATTTTCAAGTTTGACCACGGGGTTGACTTTTTGATATCGGAGCCAGAATCCAATTCTGGAAATTTGAACAGCTCCGTTATGTCATTTATGACTTGTGTGCCAAATTTGAAGTCATTCCAGATTCATTTAATATGTTTTGGCACGAGATTTGCAAATTGAAAAGTTTAAAACTCAAAGTTTGAATTGGGGTGTGAATTGTAATTTTAGAGTAAATCCGTAATATGTTATTGGACTTGTTGGTATATTCGCACGGGGTCCCGAGTACCCCAAGAGCGATACGGATTGAAATCCGATCAAGAATTGGACTTAAGCAAAATCTCAATTTTTTTCCTTCTGTTGTAATCGTACCTGCGGATTTTTGCCCGCAGGTGCGAGCTCGTAGATGCGAGCCTTCCATCGCAGATGCGCCCAGGTGTGTCAAGGCTTCGATCACAGAAGCGGACAGCTTCTCGCAGAAGCGTGTCCGCAGATGCGCACCAAATCACGCAGATGCGGGAGTGAGCTGGCCTGGGGTCTTCGCAGGTGCGGCCATTTTGCGCAGAAGCGGACTTCGCAGGTGCGAAAGGAGTGTCCGCAGATGCGGAACATCACCTGGCAGCCTGGTATCACAAATGCCAGCTTTTTCTCTCAAATGCGAGTCTGCAAATGCGGAACTTTTATCCGCAGATGCGAAAATGACTGGGCAGAGGGAAGTCGCCATTTTTACTCATTTTTGAGTTTCAAGTCTCGGATTTGGGCGATTTCAAGGGGGATTTTCACGACATTGAATTGGGTAAGTGCTATTTAACCAAAAGTGATTATATTTCACAAATCCATGTCTATATTCATAATTTATTTCGTATTTAGATGGAATAAACTAGAATTTTTATAAAATCTTTCAAAAACGTAAAGTTAAGATTTGAAGGTCCATTTGATATCGGAATTGGACAATTTTTGTATTGTTGAACTCGTATCGGAACGAGTGTTCAGATTTCGTGAGTTTTTTGGGGATTTGAAATGTGGGTCCCACTGTCAAATATTTTAATGAATTTTGGATTTTTATCCGGAAAATTTGTCAATTCATATGGAATTAATTCCTATGATTAGTATTGAATATATCGAATTGTTTGTGAATAGATTTTAAGCTTTCAGAGGAAAATTTAAAAGGAAAAGCTATGGTTGAATAATTGATTGGAATTTGCAAAGCGAGGTAAGTGTCGTGGTTAACCTTGACTTGAGAGAATAGAACCCTTAAATTATTTGTTATGTGAATTGCATGTGAACGACGTATAAGCGAGGTGACGTGTGTCTATACGTCGTCAAATTAATTGTTTGCTTGCTTACTTGAAAAATCATAAATTGTTTTAAACCATAAATTAATTATTATAATAATTATTTCTCTCCTATTCTTTGTCAAATATTAATTCTTGAATTCCTGCATTAATTGTTATATGCTATTTGAATTATGTGTTTTAATTGTTATTTGACATTTAGCATATTAAATATTAAACTATATATTTTCTCTATGATTTTCATAATAAATTGTTATTTGTCATTGTTTGGTTCATAAATAAATTTTAATTACTGTGTTCCTTGATGCTTAATAATTTCTCATTGGACGTGCTATTTATTGGAGTAAGTTTTATTACATTTATGAGTTGTTTAAAATTATATTAGGGGAACGGGTTGCATGCCGCAACGGAAATGAAAGTATATATATATATTGGGGGATCGGATTGCACGCCGCAATAGACTTATTTAAAAGTCAATATTGGGGGATCGGATTACACGGTGCAATAGACTTATTTTAAAGTCAATATTGGAGGATCGGATTACACGACACAACAGACTTATTTAAAAGTCTATATATATACTTGATTGAAATAAATATATGACAGGCTTGATTAAAAGGAATATATTGGGAGAGCGGGTTGCACGCTGCAACAAAATTGAATGTGAATATATTGTGAGAGCGGGTTGCACGCTGCAATAAAATTGCGTAAAATAATAATGGATTATGACCGCTGAGTTGGCTTCAATTATTATAAATGAGTTACCTTATTTATTTCTATTATTTGTTGTTGTTATTAATATTGCGTACAAGTTAATGTAAGTGAACCGCCTTAGCCTCGTCACTACTCCGTCGAGGTTAGGCTCAGCACTCACCAGTACATGGGGTCGATTGTACTGATACTACACTCTACACTTCTTGTGTATATTTCAAAGTTGGTCCCAGCGGCGTACCATAGACTTGCTCGGATTTCAGCTACCAGAGGAGACTTGAGGTATAACTGCATGGCGTCCGCAGTTCTAAAGTCCCCATCAATTTTACTTTAGCTGTGTGTTTATTTTCAGACAGCTTTATTTTATTCAGACCTTGATTTGTATTTATTCTAGAAGCTCGTGCACTTGTGACACCAATTCTGGGATGGTATTTAGAAATCGTTATTTTTATGGGTTATTTTACTATATTTCAAACTTTGCTTCCGCATTTGTTTCTTTGATTATTAATAATTTAATGATTGTTTAAAAATTGGTTAAATTTATTCTAACGTTAGCTTGCCTAGCAAGTGAGATGTTAGGTGCCATCACGGTCCGAAGGTGAGAATTTCGGGTCGCGACATAGTTATTAGTAACCCGTTTTCTTCTAGTTATTGACTTTGACTGGGAAATCTATTTTTGGTTAAACAAATTGGTTCCGTTACCGGGAATGTGATAATCTTTTCACTTTACAAATTCTACTTTTGGCCAACCAACTATGTCAACTGCTAACGGAAATAACCAGTTGAACCCACAAGGTGGAACTCCACCGCTCCTCTCTCAAACGGGATCCCCTTAGCGATCTCGTGGAGGTTCACCTGAAAGGTCTACATAACACGCTGATGATCAACAAGGAGATGAACAAACAGTAGAGCAGGACGCTCTAAAGCAATTGATTGCAGAACACGTGAATAGTGTTTTACAAGCTTTTTTTGAGAGGATTTCCCAACGCGCCACAATCTCCTTCACCAATCAATACAGCAACCCTAGAAGACCCGCACTCAGGGTTTGACAACTCTAGAGGTGGAGGAACTCCAAACGAATATCGCGATGGAGGGTCAGGTACACCAAATAATTCTAATCTACAAAGTTTGGTACTAACTTTGCAGAAACAATTGAAGAGGAAAAACGATCGCATAGAGCAAATACCTGGTGTGTCACCCGTGATCAAAAGGGTGGATATTGACACGTATTCGCAACAGTTTTGGATGCAAAGTGCATCGCCTTTGCCAATTCCTAAAAAGTTTAAAATGCTTGATATTTTGAAGTATGATGGAATGACCGACCCTCGATATCACGTAACTGCATTCATAACTGGCGTAAAAGGCAACGATTTAACCAAACAAGAAATTGAATCGGTTTTGGTTAAGAAATTTGGTGAAACACTAGCGAAAGGAGCATTAACGTGGTATTCTTTTTTACCTGAAAATTCTATTGATTCTTTTGCTGAGCTTACAGATTTATTTATAAAAGCACATTCGGGAGCTCAGAAGGTTGAAAAAAGGATGGAAGACATCTTTAAGGTAAAATAGGGAAATACAGAATTACTCAGGGAATTCGTATATAAATTCCAACGTGAGAGGATGATGTTACCTCGGGTACTTGATAACTAGGCAGCTATGGCATTCACGAGTAATTTAAACAAGAAAAGTTCAGAAGCCATAAGAAGACTAAAAGAGAGTTTGCGGGAATTCCGGGCAACAACCTGGAATGATGTGTACAACAGATGCTACACAAAGTTGCGGATAGAAGAAGATAAGGTCGCACAGTCAAGAACCGATGAAAGAGCAAGACCGAGACGTTCAAAATCAGAAAAAGGACCGGAAAAAATAGGTACGAACCTTACATGCGACCTGCTAGGCAGGACCCTCGATCTAAACAAGAAAACACAAGGTTCAACTCAAGACCGAGGCAAAAAGATACGATCACTTCATCTAGGTTCAGAAAGAAACAGGATGCACCAGGCAACGAATCTGGTACACACGCAAGGGTAGGAGATTACAGCTTCAACGTCAGTACCTCTAAGTTAGTATCTATTTTAAGAGGTATGGGAGATAATGTGTGATGGTCTAAAGAAATGAGATCAGATCCAAGCAAAAGGAATCCAGATTTCTGGTGTGAGTTTCACAACGATCATGGCCATAGAATAACAAATTATAGACTACTGTAGGGAGAGGTCAAGCACTTGTTGAAGTAAGGTTATCTAACTGACCTGTTCAGCGAGAAAGGAAGACAATCATATATGAAGAACAGACAGGAACTCCCAAAATCTCCATCACCAAAAAGAACAGTTAATGTGATAACTGGGGTAGATGAGGTCAATGGTGTAACTTATACAGCTGCAAAAAAGACGTCAAAAGTCACGGTTACTCATGGGAAGCGAGTTCGCCAAGTCTTGGATGGAGACATTATAACATTCAATGATGAAGATGCGGACAACTTAATGATTCCTCACAACGATGCGCTGGTAATATCTTTATTTGTACACGATACTAACGTAAAGCGAGTTTTGATTGATCCATGTAGTTCAATAAACATCATTTTACTAAGTGCGATGAAAGAAATGCAAGCTAATGACAAGGTGATTCCAAAGGCACAGTCCTTGGCCGAGTTTGATAATTCAAGTGTTATCACAAAAGGGGAAGTTTTGCTCACCACGTTTGCTGAAGGAGTTGTTAAGGATACGAAGTTCCAAGTGGTAGACATGGACACGGCATATAATATAATTCTAGAAGACCATGGATTCACGACGTGGACGTTGTCCCATCCACATTACATCAGGTTATCAAATTTCCTTCACAGTGGGGAATCCATCAAATCCGTGGAGATCAACAACCTTCAAGAAGTATTAACTCGGTGGTGGTTTATAACAAGGTAGTCAATGATGTAGATGTGAAATAGCAACTACAGAACTCGGTTAAGGACATTGGTGCAAAAACCTCAACTGAAGGCATCCAGGACAGACTGATGTTGATTCGAGACCCGATGTTATTCAAGAGCCAGAAGAAAATGAAAATATTAAGACAACTGTTGAAGAAATCAAATCTATAGTACTATTTACGTGTTGGCCAAGCAGAAACATTTACGTCGGAGCAAATTTAGGCCTAGAAATGAAAGGTAAGTTAATCAATTTTTTACAAGCTAACGTAGATTGCTTCGCTTGGTCGCATTCAGATATGACAGATATACCACCGGAGGTAATGAATCACAAATTGAATGAGGACCTATCATACCCACTTGTCAAGCTAAAGAAGAGGAAATAAGGATCCTTCAAAACTCAGGTAATCCAAGATGAGTTACAAAAGCTTATGAAAATTGGTTCGTTACAAGAAGTAAGGTACCCTAACTGATTAGCTAATACCGTAGTAGTTCCTAAAAAGAATGGAAAGTGGAGAGTTTGTGTAGATTATACTGATCTAAATAAAGCTTGTCCTAAATATTCATTTTCTCTACCATATATAGATCAACTAATCGATTCTACAGCAGGACATAAGCTTCTGAGTTTTTCAGTTGCATATTCAGGATGTAACCAAATAAAAATGGACTCTTTAGATGAAGAAAAAACTTTGTTTATCACAGACAGAGGGACTTGCTATTATAAAGTCATGCCCTTTGGTTTAAAAAATGTTGAAACCACGTATCAAAGGTTGGTGACCAAAATGTTTTAAGAGTACTTGGGAAAAACCATGGAAGTCTACATTGACGATATGCTAGTCAAGTTAACACGTGCGGGAGATCATTTTCAACACTTGTTAGACACTTTCGAGATTCTCCGCAAATACAATATGAAGCTAAATCTAGAAAAATGCGCTTTTGGCATGGCTTAAGGTAAGTTTTTAGGCTTTCTCATTTCTAACAGAGATATTGAAGTGAATCTTGTGCAGATCAAAGCTATCGAAGAAATACCAGAGATACTCACGAGCAAAAAAGAAGTGCAGAGATTAACAAGAAGAATAGCAGCCCTGGGGAGGTTTATATCAAAGTCATCAGAAAAGAGTTTTAAATTCTTTTCAGTATTGAAAAAGCAGAATCAGTTTGAATGGACTGATAAATGCCAACAAGCCCTAAAGGACCTTAAATTGTATCTGTCAAATACGCCTTTGCTAGCCAACCAAAAGATGATGAAAGGCTTCTCATTTATCTTGTTGTGTCAGAAGTAGCGGTAAGTGTGGTATTGGTACGAGAGGATAAAGGTAAGCAATCCCCAATTTATTATGTTAGTAAATCTTTGTTATATGCTTAGACACAGTATCCCCAACTTAGAAAAGCTTGCTTTAGCATTAATCATGGAATCCAGGAAGTTAAGACCTTATTTCCAATGTCATCCAATTTCTGTAATAATTGCTTTCACCCTGAGGAATATATTTCATAAACAGGAGTTATCAGGTAGTTAGCTAAATGGGCAATAGAACTCAATGAGTATGATATCATATATCAACCCAGAACTACGATAAAATCGCAGGTTTTAGCAGATTTTGTAGAGGATTTCAGCATGAATTTAGTTCCTAAAGCAGAAAAGGTACTATAGGTATTCACCGGATCTAATCTGGGGACTTAGACTTTATTTACTGATGGTAATTCAAACGTTAAAGGTGCGGGTTTAGGAATCATACTAACTCCACCTTCAGGATAAGTCATAAGACAAGAAATAAAGTATTATCCAATCACTAAAAATGAGGCAGAGTACGAAGCTGTGATTGCAGGTTTGGAACTGGCATGAGAACTTGGTATAGAGCAGATTATGATCAAAAGTGATTCGCAGTTGGTGGTTAACCTGATGCAGGAGACTTACGTGGCAAGAGAAGCGCGAATGCAACAATACCTGGAAAAGGTACGGGAATTACTTAGACAATTTCAGTCGTGGAAGGCCGTGCAGATACCCAGGGAAGAAAATGCAGAAGCAGATGCATTAGCAAATCTCGCATCTATCACGGATGTAACAAATGCAGAAAATGATATCGTAATACATTTGTTTCATTTGGCACTTGACCAAGACAAGAGCGAGATAAATTTTAATAATTTAACTTGGGATTGGAGGAACGAATTTGTGAACTTTTTGCAGTATGGAATCTTACCCGAGGACAAGAAGAAGTCACAATTACTTCGCCAAAAAGTCGCCTGGTATTGCTTAATTCGTGGAAGTTCATATCAAAAGATGTTTGGCGGACCATTAGCATGGTGCCTCGGCCCATCGCAAACGGAGTATGTGATGAGGGAAGTACATGAGGGGAACTGCAACAATCACGCCGGGGGAAGATCATTGGTAAAAAAATTAATAAGATTAGGGTATTATTGGCCAAAAATGGAAGAAGAAGCAGAAAGCTTGGTAACCAAGTGCGATAAATGTCAACGATATGCCAATAACATGCACCGCCCAGCAGAACTGTTACATTCAGTTATTTCACCATGGCCTTACATGAAGTGGGGCATGGATATTGTAGGCGCGTTACCTCAAGCTAAGGGAAAGGTACTAAAATCACAGAATTCTTTCAAAGTTGGCAGATCAAACGGATTACGTCCGCACCTTACTACCCTGCAGCTAATTGACAAGATGAGTTGAGAAACAAAGTTATCATTAATAATTTGAAGAAGAGATTAGAAGAACCAAAAGGCAAATGGCCAGATGTTTTACCGGGGTGTTGTGGGCCTATCGAACAACAGCAAAAACAAGTACGGGTGAAACTCCATTTTTCGCTTGTTTATGGTGAAGAAGCTTTAATTTTGGTAGAGATAGTTGGAACCAAGTACGAGATACACACATCTTACTGAGGAAGAAAATAAGGAGGAGATGCGAGTAAATTTGGATCTATTAGAAGAAAGGAGATAAGCATCATTAATTTGAATGGCGGCTTAAAAACAAATGATTGAGCGATATTACAACAGGAAAGCTAATTCGAGATACTTTAAGATTGGGAACTTCGTCCTCAAAAGGGTGTTCCGATCGATAAAAGCGGCCAACGCAGGAAAGTTGAGTCCAAATTGGGAAGGCCCTTATAGGGTTAGAGGTATCATTGAAAATGGAGCATACGAGTTGGAAACCATGGATGGAAAGGTACTATCATCAAACTAGAACGTAGTTCACTTGAAGAAGTACTGCATCTAGACGAGGAAAGTACCCATGGTCAGGTATCACGCAAGTGCAATTTTGTTTGGTTCTTTTAAATTTTACTAACCATTTTAGATGATAGGCAAAAAGCTAGCCCATACCAAATGATGATATTAGACCCGAAAGGCATGCGGATTCCTACTTGATTTAATAAAATTTAACTTACCTTATTGGGAATAAATTGATCATGTGGACCTATATATACATTGATATTATTGGCATATGAGTAGTCCGTGCAGTTGTGATAGAAATGTAGGCACAAGGTGCCGTGGAAATATAAAGGTGGGTTGAGACCCGCATTTGATGATTATGAAATGAGGTGTCACAGGGTGACTTTTAAATTGAAGAATTATAATTTTAAAGATATTTATTTGAAAGAGTTTTATATTCGAAAGATACTTATTTGAAGAAATATATATTTGAAGGGTATTTTATTTGAAGGGTTCTTATGTGAAAGACTTGTTTAATTGGTTGTACTTGTGTTCTTTCTTATTTGCCGGAGTAATAATTGTGGTGTTCTTGCTGCCTTACTGTTTATATCACTGCTATTTGTTCTCGATTATTTTAGTATGACACAGGTTATTTGACTAGTGAGTGTCTTGACTGTACCTCGTCACTACTCCACTAAGGTTAGTCTTGATACTTACTGGGCACCGTTGTGGTGTGCTCATTCTATACTTCTGCACATTTATTTTTTGTGCAGATTCAGGTATTGTTCGTTAGTAGCTGTGCGGGTCGTTGCTGTGGAGACTCAAGGTAAACTTGTTGCTGCGTTCGCAGGCTTCGAAGTCACCTTCAAATTTTCATTTTGCACTATTTATTCTTATTTCTGGACAGTTGTATTTAGAAGCTTTCTAGCAAAACACTCTGTAGAGCTTATGACTTGTACTGCCGGGTTTTGGGAATTGTAAAAGTTTAAGAGATTTCTATTTGAAATTGTTAGATGTTGTTTAAATAATATTATTGTTTCAACTAATGTTAGGCTTACCTAGTCCTTAAGACTAGGTGCCATCACGATACCTAAACGAAGGGGATTTTGGATCTTGACAAGTTGGTATCAGAGCTCTAGGTTCATAGGTGCTACGAGTCATAAGCAAGTTTAGTAGAGTCTTGCGGATCGGTACAGAGACTTCTCTACTTTTCTTCGAGAGGCTACAGAACTGATAGGATAATCTCACTTCTTTCATTCCATCGTGTGAGTTCATTGATCTCAAAGTTTGAACTTTTATCATTCCATTCTCTCACAAATGGTGAGGACACAAGCTGCAGTTGCTGATAACGTTACCCCCGGAGTGGATGTCGCTAGGGGCATAGGCAGAGGCCGACGAGGAGCACGTGCCACAGCCAGAGTAACTCCAGAGCAGCAGGTTCACATTGGTCAGGTTGCAGGTGTAGTACCGGTACAACCTATTATTTCGGTTCGGCCAGAAGTCAGGCCCGAGGCATCAAAAGAAGAACAAAAGAGACTTGAAAGGTTTAAGAGGTATAGTCCACCTACTTTTAATGGCACAACTTCAGAGGATGGCCAAGTATTTCTAGAAAATTGTCACCGTGTTCTTCGCACTGTGGGTATTGTGGAGGTGAGCGGAGTTGCCATTACTACATTTCAACTATGAGGCACAGTGTATCGGTGGTGGCAAATCTATGAAGAAAGTAGACCAGCCGCAGCAACACCACCAACTTGGGCTCAATTTTCGGAAATGTTCTTGAAAGAGTTTGTTCCCCAGACTGTCAGAGATGCGTGGCGCATAGAGTTTGAATGGTTGCATCAGGGCACTATGATAGTGTCAGAATATGCTATCAGGTTCAGTGAGTTAGCCCGTCATGCACCTAACTTTGTTCCTACAATCAGAGAGCGGGTCTGCAGATTCATTGAGGGTCTCGATAATTGCAAACCGATACTCCATTTCGACAAGTAGTAAAGATTGCAAGGAAGATTGAGGGTGTTTTAGGCAAGGAAAGGGAGTCTAAGGAGGCCAAAAGGTCTCAAAGATCTGGAGGGTTCAGTGGATTTTACTCTTCAGCTAGAACCCATTAGAGCGGAGGCTCGAGCAGTCGGTCTCAGTCCGCACATGAGATTACTTGGAGTGCTCTAGTTTACAGCGCCACCGGCACGAGATTTCTATAATGATTATTTCAGTTATCCGGTACAGGCTCAGTACGAGCAGCTGCTACCATAGAGGGGTTGTTATCAGTGTGATTGTACCACACGCATCAAGAGGAACGTCCTAGACTCAGAAGAGACGGATTTCATTAGAATATTTAGGCTACAAGCTTTATTCCAGTTAATACTCCACGTGCACAGCCAGTTAAGGGTGGAGGACAGCCGGGTAGAGGGCGCCTAAGAGGTGGAGGCCGACCCATTGATATAATCGCTTTGATTTAGCTGAGGCCAATACAATAGATGGTGGCATTACAAGTACAATCCTGATTTTTGTTATGAAAGAATAATTTCCCTTAATTCGATTCGGATCTGAATATTGAGGTGAGTCCTCCTATTATGCTCCGCTTATGGGTGAGCTTCGTAATTTCGTGACTCACTTATATGTTTATTCATGTTGGGAGATTTGAAGATGTGAGTCTGTGTCTGTCATTTTTATTTTTGTACACCATTGAGGGCTATAAGTCCAAAAGAAATGTTTTATTACTCACTACAATGGGTTTTGATGTGTTTTGGAATAATTGATTCCAATTTTATGAATTATATGCCCTACCGGTATGAGGGTTCATTATGGGTTGTGAAAACTATTTATGAAATATATTGAAAAGAAGAAAGAAAGGAAATTGACATTTCAGTTGGCACAATGTGCATAATACTTGTGATACGGAGTTGAGGACGAGATGCTCGCATTTATTTTTATGATGTGAAATATTTAAACCGGGCTACAAGCCACGGTGGAAGTTATATAAGGACGAGGTCCTTGTGGTGAAATATTTATGAGTTTAAAATTCTCCCTCTGTGAAATTTAATTTGTACAATAATATTAATAGGGAGTCATGCCTGTTAGGCTTATTTGATAATTCTTGTATATTGTTTCTATTCATATTTAGCCATTTTTCGTGCTGTAAACATTGCATTTTAGCCTATGAGATGAGTGCCCAGATGGCGTTAAATGTGACTCATTAATCCGAGTAAGCAATCACAAGGTCTTCATGCCTCACATTCTGTTGTCAGTGTTGTGAAAATTCGAAATGAGGTGGTGGTTAATATGAGATTAATTAATGATGCTGGAATTAATTATGAACAGCTTTTAAGCCCAGAGATGTGCTTCATGTCCTGATATCATTATGGTAATGCAGTGCTTGTGATGCCGAGATTAGTTTTATTGATATTTACCTTGTGGTATTTTGTTGGGTTGTGGATGTGTTGTTAGGAGTTGTTTTGGTGTTACTCTTGCAGGTGGATAGGCCCATTTACAGGGGAGACACTACCGAAATTTCTGAAAAATTTGGGAGTTAGTAAAAATTGGGGGAGTGAGATATGCAAAAGGAGGGATAAGTTATGTTATGTGTTTGGGGGGCAAATGATCCTAAGCGGGGAAGAATGAAATACCTAGAAAATTTTTATAAGTACTTTAACACTATCAAGAAATTTGATGTGTGCATAGGCACGAGTTGCTATAGCCAGTTGAGACTAATACCGTGCGTCGAAGTGAAAATCAGCTAGTTTGGAAATGATTGGAGGGTTAGGGATTTTTGCTCTAAAGCTTATAAGAATGAAAAAAAGAAATAATCTCAATTGAGATGGTGTTGTCGAACCCGAGTTAAATTGAGGGAATGTAGAATCACCCACAAGTATGTGTGCAAGAATATACTCAGTAATTTTAAATCCTTTAGAATAATTCTTAGCACATTCGAGGACGAACGTTTGTTTAAGAGGTGGAGAATGTAACGAACCGACTTGTCTTTTTAAGAATTTACGCCTCGTTCAGTGACTTAAGGTATCGAGTAACTTCGCAATATATATTATGACCCGCGTGTATGGTCGAGTTTGATTTACTGAAGATTCGGAATTAAATTAAAAGAACAATCCATATTTAGAAGCTTAAATGGAAAGAGTTGACCGGAGAGTTGACTTTTTAGCAAACGACTCCGGAATGGAATTTTGATGTTGTCAATAGCTCCGCATGGTGATTATGGACTTAGGAGCGTGTCCGAAAAATTATTTCGAGCTCTGTAGTGGAATTAAGCTTGAAATGGCGAAAGATGAATTTTTGGGAAGTTTGACCGGGGGGTTGACATTTTCATATCGGGGATGAAATCCGATTCTGGAAATTGGAATAGGTCCGTTATGTCATTTATGACCTGTGTGCAAAATTTGAAGTCATTCCGAATTGATTTGTCGTGTTTCGGCACAAGATATAGAATTTGAAAGTTCAAAGTTCATGGATGTTGATTTGAAGTGTGTTTCATTGTTTTGATGTTGTTCGATGTGATTTGAGGCCTCGAGAAAGTTCATAATGTGTTATGGGACTGAATGGTATGATTGGTTGAGGTCCCGGGGGGCCTCGGGTGTGTTTTGGGGTGGTTTCAGGTCATTTGGAGCTGTTATGGAACTGCTAATTCTGGTGTCTGGTTTTCTTCTTCGCGAACGCGAAGGAAGTCCCGCGTTCGCGAAGAAGAAATTTTGGGGGTGATGGATTTGAACTTTGCGAACGCAAAGGAGTGGACGTGAACGCTAGGCAAGGTCTGGTCAAGCTTACGTGAACGCGACGCAGTGGTCGCGAACGCAAAGAAGGAAGGGGAGCCGGGTCTTCCTCATAAGTCAAATCCTTGTCCAATTGGACTGAGCTGAAATCTAACACATGAGATGGATCACCATGATATTTTCGGAGCATAGACACATGGAACACCGGGTGAACTGCTGATAAACTAGGTGGTAGTGCAAGCCTGTAGGCTACTTCACCCACCCTTTAAAGAATTTCAAAGGTTCCGATATACCTAGGGCTCAACTTGATCTTCTTTCCGAACCTCATTACACCCTTCATAGGTGAAATCCGGAGCAATACTCTATCTCCAACCATGAATGCAACATCACGAACTTTATGGTCGGCATAACTCTTTTGCCTAGACTAAGCTGTGCGAAGTCAATCCTGAATAATCTTGACCTTATCTAAGGCATCTTGTACCAAATCGGTACCCAACAACTAAGCCTCTCTGTAATAACCCGGCTTGTTATTTTAAGAATTAATGCCCCGTTCAACGACTTTAAGTCTTGAGCAGCTTTGAATTATGTGTATTAATTTGCGTGCATGGTTGAATTTAGTTACCGGATGATTTGGGGTGATATGGGACACTCGGTCCCTAAAACAGAAGATTAAGTCTTAGGATTTTGACCATAGTGGGTAATGTGTGAAGACGACTCCGGAATGGAGTTCCGTCGGTTACGTTAGCTCCGTTGGGTAATTTTGGACTTAGGAGCGTGTCCAGAAAATTATTTGGAGTTCCGTAGTGGAATTAAGCTTGAAATGGCGAAAGTCAAATTTTTGAAAAGTTTGACCGGGGGGGGGGGGGTGACTTTTTGATATCGGGGTCGGAATCCGATTCTGGAAATTTGAATAGCTTCGTTATGTCAATTATTACTTGTGTGCAAAATTTGAAGTCATTCCGGATTGATTTGATGTGTTTCGACACAAGACATAGAATTTGAAAGTTCAAAGTTCATAGATTTTGATTGGAGGTGTGATTCGTCGTTTTGATGTTGTTCGATGTGATTTGAGGCCTCAAGCAGGTCCGTGTTATGTTATGGGACTAGATGTTGTGATTGGACCGGATCCCGAGGGGTTCGGGTGAGTTTCGGGGTGGTTTCGGACCATTTCTAGGCCATTTATAGCTGCTGGTTTTTGGCTACAGCAGTGTACTATGCGATCGCATGGAATTGGCCGCGATCGCGAAGCACAAAATGGGGGAAATTGGCTAGTGAATCGCGATCGCGGAAGGCTTTTCGCAATCGCGTAGAGGAAATTTTCTGCTGCCCTGACCCGACTTTGGAAGTTTATATCTCGCAATCTATAAGAAATTTGGAGATGATCCAAAAACAAAATTGTAGCCCGTTGTGTCTAGTTTTCAGAAAGGTAAACCATTTTTCATTTGGAGTTGTGTAAAAAAAGTTATGGTAGATATACTATTGGGTGTCCGCGAAGAGTTTGGAAATCTTTATTGCATAGGGCTGACTTTAGAATCTTATATCTAGAAATATATAAGGAATTGGGAGATGAGAAACAAATAAAAGTTATAGCCCTTGGAATCTAATTTTTAGAAAGTTAAACCATTCATTATTTAGAGTTGTGTACAAAATGTTATGACTATTATACTAGAGGCTGTCTGGAATAGTTGGGGAGTTTGTTCTTCGCGACCGTGAATGGTTTTCTGCGATTGCGAAGAGCAATTTTGGAGCTGAAAAATTTTGTGCTTCGCGATCGCGAAGCATTTTCCGCGAACGCGAAGAGTAAATACCTGGGAAATAGCTATATTTCGAGGTTTCAACCATTTTAAACATATTTGGAGCTATGGAGCTCGGATTGAAGCAAGTTTTTAGGCAATTTTCACCATATGGATTGGGGTAAGTGTTCTATATCCTAAAGTAATTATACTTCATGGTTATATGGTTATATGGTTATATTCATCTTTTATTTCGGATTTAAATAAAAGAAATCAAGATTTTTGCAAAATCTTCCAAAAATAAAAATTTAAGATTTGGAGGTCGAGTTGTTATCGGAATTTGATAAAATTGGTGTAGTTGAACTCGTATCGGAATGGGTATTCAGATTTCATGAAAATTATGTCAGGTTCAGAGAGGGCGGGCCCCGCGTTGACTTTTGTTGACTTTTTGGAATAAATTTTTAAGTCGACATATTATTATCCGGAATTGTTTCCGACGAATTTTAATGAAGTTATGCAATTAATTTGGATAGATTTGAATAGTCCAGAGGTCAATTCGAGCAAGAAGGCGATTTTGGAATATCGGCCTAACTTCAAAAAAGTAAGTGTCTTGCTTAACATCGAGTGGGAGATTTACCCCTTAGGCATCGAGTCTTATGTGCCATTTGTGAAATGTGAAAAGCCATGTACGCAAGGTGAGAAGTACGTACTCGGGCTTATATGTGTAAATTTTATTGAGTTAAAGTCTTGAGCATATTGTGTGATAAATTGGATAATTGTTGGTATATATTTAATCATCTATTTGCCGTGCCTAAATCCTTGTTGTTGTTGAATCTGTTGTTATATGACAATTTGATATGATTGTTACTTGATTATTTATGTAATTCTGTGAATTTGTTGGTTTGATAATTATTGAAATTTAATTTCATTATGGATTTTCCCTCTGCAAATAATTAATTAAATGAACTTAAAAAGAGGTGTTTATATAATTATTAAAAATTTGAATTTAATGAAGACTTTGCTTTATGTTGAGTAATTTCTAACTCTATTGATTGTTTTTGAGTGTTGTGCACATTATGGTCGATCCATGGGCTCCTTTTTGTGGGAATTAATGTATTGTTGATTTCTGTGGCAAGTTGTAATATTTGAGCACTTGATGTGCAATTTGTGATATGTTGTAAGATTTGAGCATCTGATGTGCAATTTGTGATATGTTGTAAGATTTGAGCATTTGATGTGCAATCTATAATATGTTGTAAGATTTGAGCACTTGATGTGCAATTTGTGAAATGCTGTAATATTTGGGCACTTGAGGTGCAAGTTGAATTATGCTGTGATATTTGGGCACTTGAGGTGCGATTTGTGAAATATTGTGATATTGATACGCATGCGGTGAGATAAGGGTGGCTTCAAACGCGTGGCTAGTAGGGGAACTACTAGAAGTCATGCGGTGATATAAGGTCAGGTTGTTGAAACGCACGCGGTGAGATATGGGTGGCTTGAAACACGTGGCTACTAGGGGAACTACCAGAAGTCATGCGGTGTGATAAGGATGGCTAAAAATGCGGGATGCTATTTCGGGAAAAAATGATTTTTTTTAAAATTAAATGTGAAGGCTCCCGCGGTAATATAAGGAAATGAGATATTGTGAATTTATATATGATTTGGGAATACGAGGCGGTACCTCGGGAGTGCCCTGTTGATATTTCTTTATTTATGTTCTTGCCTTGGGTATTTTGTTTCATTTAATATGTAAATTCATGTCTTCTTCCATGATGTACTAGTTGACTTCATTATTATGTGTTTTGTGCTCCTAGTTGTATTGTGTTGGCTTTGGCTTTTTAGCACGAGACTCTGAAGAAGTATATTTCTAGTTTTCTTACTGATTTTCGATGATTGAGTTGATTTAAAAAAAAGAAATTATTATTATGTTTTAAATTAAATACTTTTACAACCAAACCAGTAGTTTATCTGATGCTTTAATTTAAGTGCAATGTTATTTTCTTCACCCAAATAATTTTTTTAAAAAAATCAATTCTTTGTTGATTTGTTACTTGATTTAAAAATTCTGAACTCACTTTAGTGGAAATAAATTGATCATGTGGATCTTATATACATTGAGGATATTGGCATGTGAATTGTCCGTGCAGTTGTGATATGAAATGAGGGCACGAGGTTCCGAAAAAATATGATGATTTAATTATGGGCACAAAGTTCCGTGGAGATATGAAAAATGGGCTGAGACCCGTGTTTATGAAAAATATGAAAATGGGCTGAGACCCGTATTTTTATGATTATGAAATGAGGTGTCATATAGTGACTTTTTAATTGGAGAATTATATTCAAAATATTTATTTGGAAGGAGTTTTATTTAGAAAGTATTATATGAAAGAATTATATTTGAAAGATATTTATTTGATGAATATTATATTTCAAAGAGAGTTATTTGGTAGATTTATATGTGAAGGACACTTATTTGAAGAATTTGATTTAATTGGATGTACTTGTATTTATTTTTTGTTGAGCGATATTAAATGGTGTTTTGTTGTCTTGCTGTTCATATCACTGGTTGTTTTATGTTGTCCTTATTGTTATCTATTTTCTCCTATCTTGTATATTATATTGCACAGGCTATTAGACTAGGAGTGTCTTGATTGTACCTCGTCTCTACTCCATTGAAGTTAGTCTTGATACTTACTGGGTACGGACCATGGTGTACTCATACTACACTTCTGCACATTATTGTGCAGAGCTAGGTATTGGAGATATCGGACTTGAGCAGAGTTAAAGCGGGACCGTAAGGATTCAAGATAGAGCTGTTTGGTCGTCGCAGTCCCTTGGAGTCTTTTCATTTCATTGTACTATTAATTTTTAATCAATAATATTATATATTCGGTCCTCATGATCATTCCATGTATTCAGTTAGAGTTCATGACTCAGTGCTACCAGTATTGGGAGGTTGTATATTCATATTTATTCCACTGTTAGTTTTTGTTACTTATTTAATTAAAAATAAAAATGGCTCCAAAATGTAATAGAAATCGGCTTACCTAGTCTTAGAGACTAGGTGCCATCACGACTCCTGTGGTGGGATTTTGGGTCGTGACAAGTTGGTATCAGAGCTCTAGGTTCATAGGTTCTACGAGTCACGAACGATTTTAGTAGAGTCTTGCGGATCCGTACGGAGACGTCTGTACTTATCTTCGAGAGGCTACAAAGCTAGTAGGAAAAATTCACTTCTTTCATTCCTTATCGTGCAGCATTTATTCAACTTGAAGCATATATCTTATGTTCTTTTGCATCCACTCGTGTATAAAATTGTGCACTCGGTATCAACTATGCGCCAACGGTTTGTGATACTACAGATGGGTTATAAGGGCGCCAGGGTTGTTCAACCATTGTTACAACGTGTCATCCAGATCGAGGATACTGAAGTATTTAGAGATCATTCAGTTGTGCACATGGGGGTGCAGCAGGTTCTGACACCTGGTTAATAAGTATGATCTTAAGAAGGATTAATTAATTGCCTAATCATCATAATTGTGGTAGGGTCACGAGGTGGATGTAGTTTTGAAATAGTTGATGGTATTAGAGACTATGTAGTTCCTATGGGATTTCTATTTAGTGAAGGGTACATACGCAGCCAAGGCACTGGAGGAATCGAGTTTAACTATCACGAGGATGACATGCGCCAAATAAATGGCTTGAGGTGTCTTATGACCGGTGTCCTACGAGCGATGAAGGTTAGTATTATGGATCATCGGAATGTATCCTGTGGCATCGCGCCAAGTTAGGGGAGTCCACTATCAACGATCAGATTGTAGGGTCATATGCTATATCAGTTGGGACCTGAGATGTATTTATGTGGTATTGAAACGTTCTCCGAAACTTGTATATGATTAAGAGGTGAGATTGTATGGGATGATACTAGGGCTTGCGGTATTTCTGCGTCCTTAATAATTCTACATGTTAGTACAAGCGGGGTCACAAAAATAATTTCAGAATATTCGTGGTACTACAGTAAGTTCTTACAATGCACCACCGGCACGGGATTTGGGTAACGGTTATTCCAGTTATCCGGCACATAATCAGTGTGAGAAGCCGAACCCGCAGAGGGGATGTTATGAGTGTAGTGACACTAGGCACATTATAAGAGATTTTCCTAGACTTGGGAGGGGTGTATTTCATCAGAGCACTCCAGCTACAAGCTTTATTCCAGTTAATACTCCATATGCACCGTCAGCTAGAGGTGGAGGACAGGCGGGTAGTGGGCGCCTAAGAGTTGGAGGCCTAACCCGTTGATATAATCACTATGATTTGGCTGAGGCCGATACACCAGATGGTGTCGTTACAGGTACGATTCTGATTTTGTTATAAAAGGATATTTTAATTTGATTCGGTTCTAAATATTGAGGTGGGTCCTCCTGTTATGCTCCGCTTATGGGTGAGCTTTGTAAATTTGTGACCCACTTATATGTTTATCCCTGCTGGGAGATTTGAAGATGTGAGCCCGTGTCTGTCATTTTATTTTTGTACACCATTGAGGGCTCTAAGTCCAAAAGTAATTAATATTATTCAGTATAGTGGGTTTAATATGTTTCGGAATGATCGATTCCAATTATTATGAATTATATGCCTTACCGGTATGAGGGTTCATTATGTGTTGTGAAAACTATTTTCGAAATTTATTGAAAAGAATAAAGAAAGGAAATTAAAAAATTTAGTTGGCACAATGTGCAAAATACTTGTGATACTGTGTTGAGGATGAGATCCTCGCATTTTTATATGATGTGAAATACTTAAACCGGGCTACAAGCCACGGTAGGAGTATATAAGGACGAGGTCCTTGTGGTGAAATATTTATGAGTTCAAATTCTCCCTTTTGTGAAGTTTAAATTGTACTATAGTATTAATAGGGAGTCATGCCTGATAGGCTTATGTGATAATCCTTTTATGTATTTATGTGTTATAATTCTGCTATAATTATTGAGTTTTAGCCTACGAGGTGAGTGCCCAGGTGGCATTAAATGTGACTCGTTAATTTGGGTAAATAATTATGAAGTACTCATGCCTCACATTCTGTTAGCAGTGTTGTGAAACTTCAAAACGAGGTTTTTGTTAATATGAGGTTAATTTGCAATGCTTGTAATGCTGAGATTAGTGTTATTGATATATATCTTGTGGTGTTTTGTTGGGTTGTGGATGTATTGTTAGGAGTTGTTTTGGAGTTACTCTGGCAGGTGGATAGGCCCATTTGCAGGGGAGACTCTGCCGAAATTTCTAAAAAATAAAATAATAAAAAATTTGAGAGTTATAAAAATTTGGGAGATTGTTATGTGCGAAAAAAAAATAGTTATGTTATGTGTTTGAGGGCGAATGATCCTAAGCGAGGGAGAATGTAACACCCCAGAGTACTTCAACACTATCAACAAAGTTGTTGTGTGAGTAGGCACGAGTTGCTATAGCCAGTTGAGACTAATATCGTGCGTCGAAGTGAAAATCAAGCATTTTGGAAATGATCGGAGAGTTAGGGATTTTATTTTAAAGCTTATAAGAATGGAGAAAAGAAATAATCTAAATTGAGATGGTGTTGTCAAACCCGTGTTAAATTACGGAATCATAGAATCACCCACAAGTATGTGTGTAAGAATACACTCAGTAATTCAAAGTCCTCAGAAAGATTCTTAGCACGTTCGAGGACGAACGTTTATTTAAGAGGTAGAGAATGTAATGACCCGACTTGTTGTTAGAAGAATTAAAGCCCCCTTCATCGACTTAAGGTCTTGAGCAGGTTCGAATTATGTGTCGTGACTTGCGTGTGTGGTTGAATTCAGTTACCGGATGATTCGGGGTGATTTGGGACACTCGGTCCCTAAAACGGAAGATTAAGTCTTAGGATTTTGACCATAGTCGGGAATGTGTGAAGATGACACCGGAATGGAGTTTCGTCGGTTCCGTTAGCTCCATTGGGTGATTTTGAACTTAGGAGCGTGTTCGAAAAATTATTTTGAGGTCCGTAGTGGAATTAAGTTTGAAATGGCGAAGGTCAAAATTTTGAAAAGTTTGACCGGGGGGTTGACTTTTTGATATCGGGGTCGGAATCTAATTCTGGAAATTTGAATAGCTTCGTTATGTGCAAAATTTGAAGTCATTCCAGATTGATTTGATGTGTTTCGACACAAGACATAGAATTTGAAAGTTCAAAGTTCGTAGATTTTGATTTGTGGTGTGATTCGTCGTTTTGATGTTGTTCTATGTGATTTAAGGCCTCGAGCAGGTCTGTGTTATGTTATGGGACTAGATGGTGTGATTGGACGGGATCCCGAGGGCTCGGGTGAGTTTCGGGGTGGCTTCGGACCATTTCTAGGCCATTTATAGCTGTTGGTTTTTGGCTACAGCAGTGTGCTATGCGATCGCGTGGAATTGGCCACGATCGCGAAGCACAAAATAGGGGAAATTGGCCAGTGAATCGAGATCACGGAAGGCCTTTTGCGATCGCGTAGAAGAAATTTTCTGCTGCACTGACCCGACTTTGGAAGCTTATATCTCGCAATCTATAAGGAATTTGGAGATGATCCAAAAACGAAAGGCGTATCTCTTTGTGTCAAGATTTCAGAAAGGTTAACCATTTTTCATTTGAAGTTGTGTAAAAAATGTTATGGTAGATATACTACAGGCTATCCGCGAAGAGTTTGGAAATCTTTGTTGCATAGGGCTGATTTTGGAAGTTTATATCTCGAAATATATATGGAATTGGGAGATGAGAAACAAATAAAAGTTATAGTCCTTGGAATCTAGTTTTCAGAATATTAAACCATTCATCATTTGGAGTTTTGTACAAAACGTTATGACCATTATACTAGAGGTTGTTTGGAATAGTTGGGGAGTTTGTTCTTCGCGATCGCGAATGGTTTTCCGCGATCGCGAAGAGCAATTTTGGAGCTGAAAAATTTTGTGCTTCGCGATCGCGAAGAGGAAATACCTGGAAATTTGGAGCTATAGAGCTCGGATTGAAGTGTATTGTTGAGGCAATTTTCACCATATGGATTGGGGTAAGTGTTCTATATCCTAAAGTGATTATACTTCATGGTTATATGGTTATATTCATCATTTATTTTGGATTTAAATAGAAGAAATCGAGATTTTTGCAAAATCT
Organism: Nicotiana tabacum; assembly: GCF_000715075.1. Taxonomy (NCBI): domain Eukaryota; kingdom Viridiplantae; phylum Streptophyta; class Magnoliopsida; order Solanales; family Solanaceae; genus Nicotiana; species Nicotiana tabacum. Next base: position 93,171,944 of record NC_134098.1, on the reverse strand, counting down.
TTCAAAAACTAAAATTTAAGATTTGGAGGTCGAGTTGTTATCAGAAATTGATAAAATTGGTATGGTTGAACTCGTATCGGAATGGGTGTTCGGATTCCATGAAAATTATGTCGGGTTCCGAGGGGCGGGCCCCGCGTTGACTTTTGTTGACTTTTTGGAATAAATTTTTAAGTCGACATATTATTATCCAAAATTGTTTACGACCAATTTTAATGAAGTTATGCAATTAATTTTGATAGATTTGAGTGGTTCGGAGGTCAATTCGAGCAAAAAGGCAATTTTAGAATATCGGCCTAACTTCAAAAAGGTAAGTGTCTTGCTTAACCTCGAGTGGGGGAATTACCCCTTAGGCATCAAGTCTTATGTGCCATTTGTGAAATGTGAAAAGCCGTGTACGCAAGGTGACGAGTATGTACTCTGGCTTATATGTGTAAATTTTATTGAGTTAAAGTCTTGAGCATATTGTGTGGTAAATTGGATTATTGTTAGTATATATTTAATCATCTATTTGTCGTGCCTAAATCCTTGTTGTTGTTGAATCTGTTGTTATATGACGATTTGATGTGATTGTTACTTGATTATTTATTTTATTCCGTGAATTTGTTGGTTTGATAATTATTGAAATTTAATTTTATTATGGATTTTTCCTCTGCAAATAATTAATTAAATGAGCTTAAAAAGAGGTGTTTATATAATTATTGAAAATTTGAATTTAATGAAGACTTTTCTTTATGTTGAGTAATTTCTATCTCTATTGATTGTTTTTGGGTGTTGTGCACATTATGGTCGAGCCATGAGCTCCTTATTGTGGAAAATAATGTATTGTTGGTTTCTGTGGCAAGTTGTAATATTTGGGCACTTGATGTGCAATTTGTGATATGTTGTAAGATTTGAGCACTTGATGTGCAATTTGTGATATGTTGTAAGATTTGAGCACTTGATGTGCAATTTGTGATATGTTGTAAGATTTGAGCATTTGATGTGCAATCTGTGATATGTTGTAAGATTTGAGCACTTGATGTGCAATTTGTGAAATGCTGTAATATTTGGGCACTTGAGGTGCAAGTTGTATTATGCTGTGATATTTTGGTATTTGAGGTGCGATTTGAGAAATATTGTGATATTGATACGCATGTGGTGAGATAAGGGTGGCTTGAAACGCATGGCTAGTAGGGAAACTACTAGAAGTCATGCGGTGATATAAGGTCAGGGTGTTGAAACGCATGCGGTGAGATAAGAGTGGCTTGAAACGCGTGGCAAATAGGGCAACTACTAGAAGTCGTGCGGTGTGATAAGGATGGCTAAAAACGCGGGATGCTATTTCGGGAAAAAATAATTTTTTTAAAATTAAAATGTGAAGGCTCCCGCGGTGATATAAGAAAATGAAATATTATGAATTTATTTATGATTTGGGACTACGAGGCGGTACCTCGGGAATACCCTGTTGATATTTCTTTATTTATGTTCTTTCCTTGGGTGATTTTGTTTCATTTAATATGTAAATTCTTGTCTTCTTCCGTGATGTACTAGTTGACTTCATTATTATGTGTTTTGTGCTCCTAGTTGTATTGTGTTGGCTTTGGCTTTTTAGCACGAGACTCTGAAGAAATATATTTCTAGTTTTCTTACTGATTTTCAATGATTGAATTGATTTAAATAAAAGGAATTATTATTATGTTTTAGATTAAATAGTTTTACAACCAAACCAGTAGTTTATCTGATGCTTTAATTTAAGTGCAATGTTATTTGCTTCACCCAAATGATTTTAAAAAAAAATTCATTTCTTTGTTGATTTCTTACTTGATTTAAAAATTCTAAACTCACTTTAGTGGAAATAAATTGATCATGTGGATCTTATATACATTGAGGATATTGGCATGTGAATTGTCTATGCAGTTGTGATATGAAACGAAGTGCCGTGGAGATATGAAAAATGGGATGAGACCCGTATTTTTATGATTATGAAATTAGGTGTCACATGGTGACTTTTTAATTGAAGAATTATATTCAAAATATTAATTTGGAAGGATTTTTATTTAGAAAGTATTATATGAAAGAATTATATTTGAAAGATATTTATTTGATGAATATTATATTTCAAAGAGAGTTATTTGGTAGATTTATATGTGAAGGACACTTATTTGAAGAATTTGATTTAATTGGGTGTACTTGTATTTATTATTTGTTGAGCGATATTAAATGGTGTTTTGTTGTCTTGCTGTGCATATCACTGGTTGTTTTATATTGTCCTTATTGTTATATGTTTTCTCCTATCTTGTATATAATATTGCACAGGCTATTAGACTAGTAAGTGTCTTGACTGTACCTCGTCTCTACTCCACTGAGGTTAGTCTTGATACTTACTGGGTACCGACCGTGGTGTACTCATACTACACTTTTGCACATTTTTGTGCAGAGCCAGGTATTGGAGATATCAGATTATAGCAAAGTTAAAGCGGGACCGTAAGGATTCAAGGTAGAGCTGCTTGGTCGTCGCAGTCCCTTGGAGTCTTATTATTTCATTGTACTGTTAATTTTTAATCAATAGTATTATATATTCGGTCCTCGTGATCATTCCATGTATTCAGTTAGAGTTCGTGACTCAGTACTACCAGTCTTGGAAAGTTGTATTTTAATATTTATTCCGCTGTTAGTTTTGGTTACTTATTTAATTCAAAAACAAATGGCTTCAAAATGTAATAGAAACCGGCTTGCCTAGTCTTAGAGACTAGGTTCCATCACGATGCCTGTGGTGGGATTTTGGGTCATGACACTCTCCCGGTTCGAACCAGTCGACTGGCGAACGACATCGCCTACCGTATAATGCTTTTTATGGAGCCATTTGAATGATTGACTTGTAGCTGTTATTATAGGCAAACTCCGCAAGTGGCAAGAACTGATCCCAAGAATCTCCAAAGTCTATAACACAAGCGCGAAGCATATCTTCCAATATCTGAATAGTGTGTTTGGACTGTCCGTCCGTCTGAGGGTGAAATTATGTACTCAACTCAACCCGCGTGCCCAACTCACATTGTAAAGTCCTCCAGAAGTGCGAGGTAAGTTGCGTACCTCGATCAGAAATGATAGACACGGGCACACCGTGAAGGCGTACAATCTCGCGGATGTAAATCTTCACTAACCGCTCAGAAGAATAGGTTACTGCTACTGGAATGAAATATGCTGACATGGTCAACCTGTCCATAATGACCCATACTGCGTCGAACTTTCTCTGAGTCCGTGGAAACCCAACAACAAAATCCATAGTGATACGCTCCCACCTCCACCCAGGAATTTCTAATTTCTGAAGTAAACCACCAGGTATGTGAGGCTTGTACTTGACTTGCTGACAGTTTCAAGACCGAGCTACATATGCAACTATATCCTTCTTCATTTTCCTCCACCAATAATGTTCCCGCAAATCTTGATACATTTTGGCGTCACCCGGATGAATAGAATACAGGGAACTGTGGGCCTCCTCAAGAATTAATTCATGAAGCCCATCCATATTAGGAACACATATACGACCCTGCATCCGCATAACTCCATCTTCCCCCACAGCCACTTTCTTGGCACCACCGTGCCGCACCGTGTCCTTAAGGAAAAGCAAATGCGGATCATCAAAACCGAGAGACTGTGCAAGCTAGAATCCGACTGGACTCTGAAACATCTAACCTCACGAACTGATTGCCTGAACATCTGCAGCTAACGACCTTTCACCAACCAGAATATACGCAAGGCTGTCCATACTCACTGCCTTTCTATTCAAGGCATCGGCTATCATATTGGCCTTTCCAGGGTGATACAAAATGGTGATATCATAGTCTTTCAATAGCTCCAACCATCTTCTCTACCTCAAATTGAGATCTTTTTGTTTGAACAGATACTGTAGACTACGATGATCAGTGAATACCTCACACGAGACACCGTAAAGGTAATGCCTCTAAATCTTCAGCGCATGAACAATGGCTATCAATTCTAAGTCATGAACAGGATAATTCTACTCGTGGACTTTCAACTGTCGTGACGTATATGCAATCACCCTGCCATCTTGCATTAATACTGCACTAAGCCCATAGCGAGATACATCACAATACACCGTATAAGATCCTGAACCTGTGGGTAATACTAGTGCCGTAGTCAAAGCAGTCTTGAGCTTCTGAAAGCTCGACTCACACTCGCCTGACCTTCTAAATGGGGCACCCTTATGAGTCAATTTGGTCAATGGGGATGTTATGGATGAAAACCCCTCCACAAACCGGCGATAATAACCTTCCAAACCAAGGAATCTCCGAATCTCTGTAGCTGAAGTAGGTCTAGGCCAATTCTGAACTGCCTCAATCTTCTTAGGATCCACTTTTATGCCTTCAGCCGATACTACATGCCCCAAAAAGGCAACTGAGTCTAACCAAAATTCATATTTTGAAAATTTGGCATATAATTGATTATTTTTCAAAGTCTAAAGCACAGTCCGAAGATGTTGCTCATGCTCCTCTCGACTGCTAGAGTAAATCAAGATATCATCAATGAATATGACCAAAAAAATAATCCAAATAAGGCTTGAACACCAGATTCATCAAATCCATGAATGTTGTTGGGGAATTTGTCAGCCCAAATGACATCACTAGGAATTCGTAATGCCAATACCGAGTTCAAAAAGTTATCTTAGGTACATTAGATTCCCTAATGATCAACCGATGGTAACCAGACCTCAAGTCGATCTTTGAAAACACCTTGGCACCCTGAAGCTGATCGAATAAGACATCAATTCTTGGCAACAGATACGTGTTCTTGATAGTGACCTTGTTCAACTGCCGATAATCTATACACATTCTCATCGACCCATCTTTCTTCTTCACGAACAACACAGACGCACCCCAGGGCGAGACATTAGGTCTAATGAATCCCTTATTAAGCAATTCTTGTAATTGTTCTTTTAATTTCTTCAACTTCGGCGGGGCCATACAGTATGGTGGAATAGAAATGGGCTGGGTTCCCGGAGCCAAATCAATACTAAAATCAATATCTCTATCGAGTGGCATCCCTGGTAAATCTACAGGAAATACATCTGGAAAATCACGGACAACTGAAACTGAATCCATAGAAGGAACATCCACACTAGAAATGCGAATAGAGCCAAATAAGCAAGACAGCCCTTCTTGACCATACGTCGAGCCTTCACATAAGAGATAACCCTCCTGGTGGAATGTCCAAGAGTCCCTTTCCACTCTATTCGAGTTAACCCAAGTATGGCTAAGGTCACTGTTTTGGTGTGACAATCCAATATAGCATGATATGGTGAATGTCAATCCATAACCAAGATGACATCAAAATCTACCATATCAAGAAGTAGAAGATCTACGCTAGTCTCAAGACTCCCAATAGTAACCACACACGAACGATAGACATGATCTACTACAACAGAATCCCGCACAGGTGTGGACACACATACAAAAGCACTCAGAGAATCATGAGGCACAACCAGATATGAAGAAAAATAGGAGGACACATAGGAATAAGTAGATCCTGGATCAGATAGAACTGAAGCATCTCTATGGAAAACTGGAACAATACATGTGATCACAGTATCAAATGACTTGGCCTCAAGCCGAGCTGGAAAAGCATAAAATTGGGGCTGGGCCACACCACTCTGAACCGCGTCTTTGGGATGGCCTCTAACTTGCTGGCCTCCATCTCTAACGGCCTCACCTCTACCTCTAGCTGCCTGACCCCTACCTCTAGCTGGCTGAACAAGCGGTGAAGTAACCGGTGCCGGGATGATGGCACGAGAATCCTGCTGAGATCTGTTACTCGACAGCCTAGGGCAATACCTCCTAATGTGGCCAATGTTCCCACACTTATAACACCCATCTTGGTGTCGTGGCTGCTAAAGCTGAAGCTGAACCGAATGGGCCGGATAACCATTGTAGTGACACTGGAATGGTGGTGTACTGATAGGAGCTGAATGGGCACTAAATGCTGGCTGTCCAGAGTAAGGCATAATAGGACCGTGACTCTCTGAAGTACCGTGAGATGTCTGAAGTGCTGAATAAAATGGCCTGGGAGGATGACCCCTACCATAAGTACCCCTGCCTCAACACGAGGCACCACTGAACCCACCAAACTGATGAGGCCTCTTATCAGACCCCTACCCTCTACCCTGTGCAGGAACGATCTCGATCCTCCTACCAACATTAGCAGCTGCCTGAAAAGAAATGTCACTTCTGGTCTCCTTGGCGATTTGAATCCTGATAGGGTTAGTGAGTCCATCAATAAACCTCCTCACTCTCTCTCCCTCAGTAGGAAGTTAATGGAGAGCATGACGGCCTAGATCAACAAAACGGGTCTAGTACTGAGTAACAGTCATATTGCCCTGCTGGAGATGCTCAAATTGCCTGCGGTAATCCTCTCTCAATGTGATAGGGAGGAACTTCTCTAGAAACTAATGGTCACCAGACCTCAAGTCGATATTTGAAAACACCTTGGCACCCTGAAGCTGATCGAATAAGTCATCAATTCTTGGCAACGGATATTTGTTCATGATATTGACCTTGTTCAACTGCCGATAATTGATGCACATTCTCATCGACCCATCTTTCTTCTTCACGAACAACACGAGCACACCCCAGGGCGAGACACTAGGTGTAATGAAGCCCTTAGCAAGCAATTCTTGTAAGTGTTCTTTTAATTACTTCAACTCTGGCGGGGCCATATGGTATGGTGGAATAGAAATGGGCTGGGAGTCCGGAGCCAAATCAATACAGAAGCCAATATCTCTCTCGGGTGGCATCCCCGGCAAATCTGCAGGAAATACATCTGGAAACTTACGGATAACTAGAACTGAATCCATAGAAGGAACATCCGCCCTAGAATCGCGAATATGAGCCAAATAAGCTAGACAGCCCTTCTAGATCATACGTCGAGCCTTCACATAAGAGATAACCCTGGTGGTGGAAAGTCCAAGAGTCTCTTTCCACTCTATTCGAGGTAACCCAGGTATGGATAAGGTCACCGTTTTGGCGTGACAATCCAATATAACTTGATAAGGTGACAACCAATCCATATCCATGATGACATACAAATCTACCATATCAAGAAGTAGAAGATCCATGCTAGTCTCAAGACTCCCAATAGTAACCACACACGAATGATATACATGATCTACTACAATAGAATCCCCCGCTGTTGTGGACACACACATAAAAGCATTTAGAGAATCACGAGGCACAACCAGATATGAAGAAAAATAGGAGGACACATAGGAATAAGTAGATCCTTGATAAAATAGAACTCAACCATCTCTATGGCAAACTGGAACAATACTTCTGATCACAGCATTGGATGACTCGGCCTCAGGCCTAGCTAGAAAAGCTAAAATCAGGACTGGGCCGCACCACTCAGAACCACGTCTCAAGGACAGCCTCTAACTGGCTGGCCTTCACCTCTAATGTCCTGACCTCCACCTCTAGTGGTCTGACCCCTACCTCTAGCTGGTTGAGCAGGCGGTGAAGCAACCGGTGACGGTATGATAGCATGAGAATCCTGTCAAGATCTGTTGCTCGACAACCTATGGAAATACCTCCTGATGTGACCATTGTTCCCACATTCATAACACTCATCCTGCTGCCGGGGCTGCTGAAGCTGAAGCTGACCCGAATGGGCCGGATTACCACTGTAGTTACTCTGAAGTGGTGGTGCACTGATATGAGCTGAATGGGCACTAAATGCTGACTGCCCAGAGTAAAGCATAATAAGATCGTGACTCCCTGAAGCACCGTGAGATGTCTGAAGTGCTGAATAAAATGGCCTGGGAGGATGATCCCTACCATAAGCACCCCTGCCTCCAAACAAGGCACCACTGAACCCACTGAACTGACGAGCTCTCTTATCAGACCCCTGCCCTCTACCCTGTGCAGGAACGATCTCGATCCTCCTAGCAACATTAGCAGCTGCCTGAAAGGAAATCTCACTTCCAGTCTCCTTGGCCATCTGAAGCCTGATAGGGTGAGTGATTCCATCAATAAACCTCTGCACTATCTCTCCCTCAGTAGGAAGTAAAGGAGAGCATGACGGACTAGATCCAAAAAGCGGGTCTCGTACCGAGTAACAGTCATATTGCCCTGCTGGAGACCCTCAAATTGCCTGCGGTAATCCTCTTTCAATGTGATAGGGAGGAACTTCTCTAGAAATAGTCGGGAGAGCTGCTCCGAAGTCACTGCAGGTGACCAAGCTAGTCTGGTCAACATATAATCTATCCAACACCTCTTAGCAGACCCCGTCATCTGAAATACAGCAAAATCGACCCCATCGGTCTCAACTATACCCATGTTCTGCAACACCTCATGGTAGCGGTCAAGATAATCCTGTGGGTCCTCAGAAGGTGTACCACTGAAGTGAACTGGAAAGAGCTTAGTAAACTTGTCCAGTCTCAATAAGGCCTCAAAAGACATGGCGGGACTATCACCGGTCTGTGCCGCAACAACTGGCTGAACTACCCCAATTGGTAGGACTGCTGGAGCCTGATATTAAGGAGCCATCTGCTCCGGAGTGGGAGTAATGGGAGTTTGTGCTCCTCCCCCAGCCTATGAGATGGCTGGTGCCACTAGAAATGTACCATTCTAGGCCACACCCTCCATTAGGCTCACCAAACGGACTAGAGTGTCCTATAGTACTGGAGTAGCTATGAATCCTTCCGGGACATGAACTGGTCCAACAGGTATAGTCTGAGCTGGAACCTCCGCTCTCAAATCCACTTGAGGTTCTACAACAGGTGCTGCTGCTTGAGCTCTAGACTGAGCTCTACCTCTGCTTCTACCCCAGGTCATAGTTGCCACCAGGGGCTCTGGCCCCTGTCCGTGAGTAGATGTATTATGCGTTCTCGCCATCTGCGATAGAATAAGAATAGAATGGTTCAATAATCGATGATAGAATAAAATCGTACGACGGGATAAGAAAGAAGTGATGTTGTTCCTAAACTTCATAGCCTTTGAGAGATAAGTACATACGTCTTCGTACCGATCCTTCAGACTCTACTAATTTTGCTCGTGACTCGTGAGACCTAAGTAACCTAGTGCTCTGATACCAACTTGTCACGACCCAAAATTTACACCTTCGGGACCGTGATGCCGCCTAACACTTCACTTGTTAGGCAAGCCAACGTTAGAATAATTTAAACCATTTTTAACAATTCATTTTAATTAATTAGTAAAGAAACCAAACAACTGGAGAAATTTTTTTGAATTAAAGTGAACAAACCAAAATAAATACGATGTCTAAATACCATCCCAGAACTGGATTCACAAGTGCACGCGCTTCTAGAATAATACAAATAAGGGTCTGAATAAAAATAAAGTTTTCTGAAAGAAAGCACACAGGTAAATTAAAGTAGAAGGGGACTTCAGAGCTGCGAATGCCGAGAACTATACCTCAAGTCTCCACTGATAGCTGAATCCGAGCAAAATCTACAGTACACCACTGGTACCAACTCCAGAATCTGCACAAGAAGTGCAGAGTGTAGTATGAGTTCAACCGTCCCCATACACTCTATAAGTGCCGAACCTAACCTCGACGAAGTAGAAACGAGGCTAAGGTAGTTTGCTTACATTAACATATTCGCAATAATAATAATAATAATAATAATAATAATAATAATAATAATAATAATAATAATAATAATAATAATAATAATAATAATAATAATAATAATAATAATAATAATAATAATAATAATAATAATAATAATAATAATAATAATAATAATAATAATAATAATAATAATAATAATAATAATAATAATAATAATAATAATAATAATAATAATAATAATAATAATAATAATAATAATAATAATAATAATAATAATAATAATAATAATAATAATAATAATAATAATAATAATAATAATAATAATAATAATAATAATAATAATAATAATAATAATAATAATAATAATAATAATAATAATAATAATAATAATAATAATAATAATAATAATAATAATAATAATAATAATAATAATAATAATTGTAATAAAAATACTCCAAAAAATACCACATTTAGTAAACATTTATTAGAAAATAAAGCACATAATATTTATAAAGTATTTATGAAACAAGTAATGCCAAGTAGCAATTAATTATAGAAATTAGGGAGAAAATAGGCAATTTAAATTCTAATATACTAAATGTCAAGTAGCAATTAAGTCACATAAGTCAAATAAGCATGTAGAAATTATAGCATGAATTCAATACATAATATTGGACAAGGAAAATGAGAGAAATAATGTCACGACCCGGAATTCCCACCTTCGGGACCGTGATGGCGCCTAATATTTCACTTGCTAGGAAAGCTAACGTTAGAGGATTCTTTAAACCATTTTTTAGTCAATTTCAATAGTAGAATCAAATAAGATAAAATGAAATACCGCGAGTGCGGAATGATATAAAAACTTCATTAATTACTACCACCCGGATCTGGAGTCACAACTCACGATCTACTATGATTTACTACAAACAGAGTCTGGTAAGGGAAAATACACTGTTTTGAAGTAACGAAACAACAAATGATAACACTAGGAAGAGACTCCAGGGTCTGCGGACGCCAACAGATCTACCTTGGGTCTCCTGACAGCAAATCCAAGCTGCTAAGCCTCACGATCAGCTAGGGGCGGTACCAAAATCTGCACAAAAAGTGCAGAGTGCAGTATAAGTACAGCTGACCCCATGTACTAGTAAGTGTCGATCCTAAACTCGACGAAGTGGTGACGAGGCTATGACAAGACACTTACATAACAAACCTGTGCAATTTATTAGTATATGTACAAAAATAACGGGAAGTAAAAACTAGACAAGTAATATAGGGAGAGGGAACATATTGAGGGGAATACAAGATAGAGAATCACATCAACAATGATAACTTGAGCAACCATCATACCTTGAACCAATAGGAGTAAGTAAACACAGCAAAATAAAACGCACGGCATCACCCTTCGTTCTTTTAACACTCAACCTTAACCTACAAACCAATAGAAATGGGACGGCATCACCCTTTGTGCATTAACTCTCATAACATGGCACGACATCACCCTTCGTGCATTAACACTCACAATATGACACGCCATCATCCTTCGTGCATTAACACTCACAATATGGAACGACATCACCCTTCGTGCATTAACACTCACAATATGGCACGACATTACCCTTCGTGCATTAACACTCACAATATGGCACGACATCACCCTTCGTGCATTAACACTCTCCCTTACCATAATGCAATGAACAAATAACAACAAAGAGACAAAATAACAAGTACATACCTTACTTCATCATGTAGTTCCACAATATCAACCTCAACTTCGGAATCAATACTCAATTAAAACCAAAAGATTCGTAAACATAATAAGAACGATCAATTTAGCAATACTAGTCTCAACACGGATAACATGAACAAAGGAAGCTATAATTGCAAGAAACCATGCCTCACCCGCATGCCTTAACCCGACTACAACGCATAAGTACTCGTCACCTCACATATACGTTGTTCCCCAACATTTAAACATGTTGCAAATAGACAAACAAGTCTTATTCCCTTAAGTCAAAGTTAATCACGACACTTACCTCGCTCCGAAAACCAAACTCAAAGCTCAACCACGGCTTTTCCTTTCAAACAAGCCTCTGAACCAATAGAATCTAGCAATTTACCAACCAAACGATTCAAATTAAGCCTTAGGAATTACCCACGATTGTAAAGAATTCAATTTAGGCCATTATTGCAAAAGTCAACAAAAGACAACACCCGAGCCCACTTGGTCCAAACTCAAAATTCGAACCAAACCCGATTACCCATTCACCCTGAGCTCGATTATGTGATTTTTTTTGGAATTCGACCTCAATTTGAGGTCTAAATCCCCAATTTACCAAATCCCTAATTTCTACCCAAAAACGCCCAATTTCCACAATGAAAACTTTAGATTTTAGGTTGAAAACTTGTGAAATGTAGTGAAAGATTGAAAGGAAATAGGTTAGAATCACTTACCAATGATTTGGAGAAGAAGAAGTCTTGGAAAAATCGCCTCTAATGTTTTAGCATTTGAAAATTTGAGAAATGAACCAAAAATCCCGTCTAAGTCATAGTTGTTGAGCTGCAGATGTCGCATTTGCGACCTGGGCTTCGCAATTGCGAAGCCCGCAAATGCGAAGATTTCATCGCAAACGTGAGAAACATCACACCTCTGCATTCTTCGCAAATGGGAAAAATAGTTCGTAAATGCGGACTCAGGCTTGATCGCAAATGCGACCCAGTGGTCGCAAATGCGAAGAATGGCTATGTTTGCTGCCTTCGCAAATACGAACCAGTGTTCGCAAATGCGGACTGCCAGGATTGCAAATGCGATCAAAACTTCGCAATTGTGAAGGTCTTCCCCCAGCCCACTGCTCCCAAATGCGATGGTCTCTTCACAAATGCGAGGCTCGCATTTGCTAGCCAGACCTCGCAAATGCGAAGTTTACAGATCAGTTGCAGCAGCTGTTATGTTTTTCTAAGTTCAAAACACTTCGTAGCCTATCCGAAACTCACTCGAGCCCTCGGGGCTCCAAACCAAACATGCACACAAGTCCTAAAACATTATACGAACTTGATCGCGTGATCAAATCGCCAAAATAACACCTAGAACTACGAATTGAACACAAAATCAAATGAAATTTTCAAGAAAACATTGAAACTTCTATTTTCACAACCGGACGTCCGAATCATATCAAATCAACTCTGTTTTCTCACCAAATTCGATGGACAAGTCATAAATATTATAGTGGACCTGTACCAGGATCCGGAACCAAAATACGGACCTGGTATCAATAAATCCAAACATCAGTTGATTCTTAAATATTATAAATCCTTCAAACTTTCAATTTTCAACAAAAATCAATAACTCGGGCTAGGGACCTCTGAATTCTATTCTGGGCGTACGCCCATGTCCCAAATTACGATACGGACCCACTGGGACCGTGAAAACAGGAATCTAGGTCCGTTTGCTCAAAAAGTTGACCAAAGTCAACTCAAATGGTTTTCAAAGCCAAATTTCATATTTTTCATAATTTTTAACATAAAAGATTTCCAGAAACACGCACAGACTACGCACGCAAATTGAGGAGGGTAAAAATGAGATTTTTAAGACATCAAAGCGTAGAATTAGGTTCTAAAACATAAGATGACCTATCGGGTCATCACATTCTCCACCTCTAAAACAACCCTTCATCCTCGAACGGACATAGAAAAGTACCTGGGCTAGTGAAAAGGTAGGGATATCTACTCCGCATGTCCGACTCAGACTCCCAAGTAGCTGCCTCGATGAGATGACCTCTCCACTGCACTCTAACTGAAGGACAATTCTTCGATCTCAACTGACGAACCTGCCGGGCTAGAATAGCCACTGGATCCTCCTCGTAAGTCAAATCCTTGTCCAACTGGACAGAGCTAAAATCAAACACGTGGGACGGATCGCCGTGATACTTCCGGAGCATGGACACATGGAATACCAGATGAACTGATGATAAACTGTGTGGCAATGCAAGTCTGTAAGCCACCTCACCCACTCTCTGAAGAATCTCAAAAGATCGGATGTACCTAGGGCTCAACTTTCCCGTCTTTCCAAACCTCATCATACCCTTCATGGGTGATACCCAGAGCAACGCTCTCTCTCCGACCATGAATGCAACATCACGAACTCTACGTTCATCACAACTCTTCTGCCTGGACTGAGCTGTGCGAAGTTGATCCTGAAAAATCTTGACCTTATACAAGGCATCCTGTACTAGGTCTGTACCCAACAACCGAGCCTCCCCCAGCTTGAACCACCCAACTGGCGACCGGCATCGCCTACCGTATAATGCCTCATAGGGAGCCATCTGAATGCTCGACTGGTAGCTGTTGTTGTAGGTGAACTCTGTAAGAGGCAAGAACTGATCCCACGATCCTCCGAAGTCTATAACACATGCGCGAAGCATATCCTCCAATATCTGAATAGTGCGCTCGGACTATCCGTCCGTCTGAGGAGGAAACATTATGCTCAACTCAAACCGTGTGCCCAACTCACGTTGTACTTCCCTCCAGAAGTGCGAGGTGAACTATGTACCTCTATCAGAAATGATAGACATGGGCACACCGTGAAGACGGACGATCTCGCGAATGTAAATCTCTACCAACTGCTCTGAAGAATAGGTAACTGCCACAGGAATGAAATACGCTGACTTGGTCAGCCTGTCCACAATGACCCAAACTGCATCGAACTTCCTCTATGTCCGTGGGAGTCCAACAACGAAATCCATGGTGATACGCTCCCACTTCCAGTCAGGAATATCTATCTGCTGAAGCAAACCACCTGGTCTCTGATGCTCATACTTTACTTGTTGAAAATTTAGACACCGAGTTACATAAGCAACTATATCCTTCTTCATTTTCCTCTACTAATAATGATGTCGTAAGTCCTGATACATCTTGGTGGCGCCCGAATGAATAGAATACCGGGAACTGTGGGCCTCCTCAAGAATCAACTCACGAAGTCCATCCATATTAGGCACACAAACACGACTATGCATCCCCAAAACTCCGTCATCTCCAACAGTAACCTGCTTGGCACCACTGTGCCACACTATGTCCCTAAGGACCAACAAATGAGGGTCATCATACTGTCGATCTCTGATACGCTCAAACAAAGAAGACCGAGCGACTGTATAAGCTAGAACACAACTGGTCTCTGAAATATCCAACCTCATAAACTGGTTGGCTAAATTCTAAACATCTGATGCAAGAGGCCTCTCACTGACTGGAATGAACGCAAGGCTGCCCATACCTGCTGCCTTTCTACTCAAGGCATTGGCCACCACGTTGGCCTTCCCGGGGTGGTACAAAATAGTGATATCATAGTCTTTCAATAGCTCCAACCACCTCCTCTGCCTCAAATTGAGATCATTTTTCTTGAACAAATACTGAAGGCTCCGATGATCCGTGAAAACCTCACACGACACACCGTAAAGATAGTGCCTCCAAATCTTCAGCGCATGAACAATGGATGCCTACTCTAAATCATGGACAGTGTAATTCTTCTCCTGAACCTTCAACTTCTGTGATGCATATGCAATCACCCTGCCCTCCTAAATTAATACCGCATAGAGCCTAACATGGGACGCATCACAATATACCGTATAAGATCCTGAACATGTGGGCAACACCGATACTGGCGCTGTAGTCAAAGCAGTCTTGAGCTTCTGAATGCTCGCCTTACACTCGTCTGACCATCTGAATGGGGCACCTTTCTGGGTCAACCTAGTCAATGGGGCTACTATAGATGAAAACCTCTCCACAAATTGACGGTAATAGCCCACCAAACCCAAGAAACTCCTGATCTCCGTAGCTGAAGTTAGTCTAGGCCATTTCTGAACTGCCTCAATCTTCTTCGGATCTACCTAAATTCACTCTGGTGATAGAACATGCCCCAAGAAAGCGACTGAATCCAACCAAAACTCGCACTTTGAAAATTTAGCATACAACTGGCTGACTCTTAGTGTATAAAGTAAAATCCTGAGATGCTGCTCATGCTCCTCTCGACTGCGGGAGTAGATCAAGATATCATCAATAAACATGATCACAAAGGAGTCCAAATAAGGCTTGAACACTCGGTTCATCAAATCTATGAATGTTGCTGGGTCATTTGTCAACCCAAACGACATCACCACAAACTAATAATGCCCGTACTGAGTTCGAAAAGCTGTCTTAGGGACATCGGATGCCCTAATCCTCAACCTATGGTAGCCAGATCTCAAATCAATCTATGAAAACACCTTGCCACCCTGAAGCTGATAGAATAAGTCATCAATCCTCGGCAATGGATACTTGTTCTTGATGGTGACTTTGTTCAATTGCCGGTAATCTATGCACATCCTCATCGATCTATTCTTCTTCTTCACGAATAACACAGGCGCACCCCAGGGCGAGGCACTTGGTCTAATGAAGTCCTAATCAGGCAAAACTTGCAACTGTTCCTTCAAATCATTCAAATCTGGCGGGGCCATACGGTATGGCGGAATAGAGATGGGCTAAGTGCCCGGAGCCAAATCAATACAGAAATCAATATCCCTGTCAGGTGGCATCCCCGATAGGTCTGCAGGAAACACCTCAGGAAACTCACGAACAACTGGTACTGAATCCATGGAAAGAAATCTCCGCGCTAGAATCGCGAACATAAGCCAAATAAGCTAGACACCCCTTCTCGACCATACGTCGAGCCTTCATATAGGAGATAACATTGCTAGTAGAATGGCCAGGATTCTCTCTCCACTCTAATCGAGGAAACCTCGGAAAGTCTAAGGTCACCATCTTGGCGTGACAATCCAATATAGCATGATAAGGTGACAGCCAATCCATGCCCAAGATAATATCAAAATCGACCATGTCGAGAAGTAGAAGATCTATACTAGTCTCAAGACTCCCAATGGTGACCACACATGAACGATAAACACGATCTACAACAATAGCATCTCCCACAGGTGTGGACACATAGATAGGAGCACTTAAAGAATCACAAGGCACAACCAAATATGAAGAAAAATAGAATGACACGTAGGAATAAGTAGAACCCGGATCAAATAGAACTGAAGCATCTATACTGCAAACTGAAACAGTACCTGTGATAACAGCATCAGATAACTCAGCCTCAGGCATGGCTGGAAAAGCATAACATCGGGGCTGGGCCCCCACCACTCTGAACTACATCTCTAAGACGACCTCTAGCTGGCTGGCCTCCATCTCTAATGCCCTGACCTCACCCTCTAACAGTCTGGCCTCTACCCCTGGCTGCATGAACCCTGCCTCTGGCTGGCTGAGCAAGCGGTGCAGTAACTGGTACCGGAACCATGGCATGAGAACCCTGATGCTGTGAGATGCCCGATGCCCAATGCCTGAGGGAAAAATCTAAAAATGTACCTCGGATCGCCATAAGTATAACAGGACATCGGTTGCTGTGACTGCTGACCCTGAAACTGACCCTGTCGACCTGAGTAACCACCCTGCAAACTCTAGAGCGGAGGTGCACTAATAGGAACTGGTGGTGCATTGTAGGCTACCTAGTCGAAATAAGGCATACGAGGTCCACGACCACCTAAGGCACCGGGGGATGCCTGGAGTGCTGAATGAAACGGCCTGGGAGGATAGCCTATACCAAAAGTACCCTTGCCTCCAGATGAGGCACCGTTGAACCCCCCGGAATGACGTGGTCTCTTGTCGGACCCCTGACCTCCCTGAGCAAGAACCATCTCGACTCGCCTGGCGACATTGGTAGCCACCTGAAAAGAAATCTCACTCACAGTCTCCTTAGCCATCTGCAATCTGATGGGCTGAGCAAGTCTGTCAATAAACCTCCTCACCCTCCCTCTCTCGTTGGGAAGCAGAAGAAGAGCATGACGGGCCAAATCCATAAAATGGGTCTCATACTGAGTAACAGTCATACTGCCCTGCTGGAGACGCTCGAACTGACGACAATGCTCCTCTCTTAATTTAATAGGCAGCAACTTCTCTAGGAAGAGCAGAGAGAGCTGGTCCCAAGTAAGAGCAGGCGACCACGCTGGTATGGCCAATACAAAATCCTTCCAAAATCTTTTGGTGGAACCCGTCATCTAAAACAGAGAAAAATCAACCCCACTGGTCTCAACTATCCCCATGTTCCACAGAACCTCATGGCAGCGGTCAAGATAATCCTGTGGTTCCTCATAAGGTGCACCACTGAAGTGAACTGGGAAGAGCTTGGTGAACTTGTCCATCTCAATAAGCCCTCAAAAGACATAGCTGGTCTATCACCGGCCTGTGCCACAATAACCGACTGAACTACTCCAACTGGCTGAGATGCTAGAGTCTGATATTGGGGAGCGATCTGCTCTGGAGTGTGGGTAGCAGGAGTTTGTGCTCCTCCTCCAGCCTGAGAGATGGCTGGTGCCATGGGGAATGTTCCAGTCTAGGCCACACTCTTCATAAGGCCCACCAAACGAACCAAAGCATCCTGAAGCATTGGGGTGGCAATGAACCCCTCCGACTTGAGTTGGTCCAACAGGCACAACCTGGGCTGGAACCTCCTCATCAAACTCTAACTGAGGCTCCACCGGTGGTGCTGCTGCTCAAGCTCTGGGCTGAGCTCTGCCCCTTCCTCGGCCTCTGGCACGACCTCGGCCTCGAGCTCTGCCCCTCATAGGAGCTGCCACTGGAGGCTCTGGTTGCTGCTCAGCTGAAGATGTGGTATGTGTTCTTGCCATTTGCGGAAGGAAAAGAATAGAAGAGTTGAATCAAAAATGATAGAATAAAATCGTACAATAGAGAAGAATATAAGTGAAATGGTTCCTAAACTTCATAGCCTTTAGAAGATAAGCACGGACGTCTCCGTACCAATCCTCCAAACTCTACTAAGCCTGCTCATGAATTGTGAGACCTAGGCAACCTAGTGCTATGATACCAACTTGCCACGACCGTAATTCGCACCTTCGGGACCGTGATGGCGCCTAACATTTGACTTTCTAGGCAAGCCAACGTTAGAGGATTCTTTAATCCAATTTTTAGTCAATTTCAATAGAAGAATCAAATAAAATAAAATGAAATATGAGTGCGGAATGATATAAAAACTTCATTAATTACTACCACCCGGATCTGGAGTCACAACTCACGAGCTACAATGATTTACTACAAACAGAGTCTGAAAGGGGAAAATACACTGTTTTGAAGTAAGGAAATAGTAAATGATAACACTAGGAAGAGACTCCAAGGTCTGCGGACGCCAACAGATTAACCTTGGGTCTCCTGACAGCAAATCCAAGCTGCTAAGCCTCACGATCATCTAGGGCCGGTACCAAAATCTACACAAAAAGTGCAGAGTGCAGTATCAGTACAATTGACCCCATGTACTGGTAAGTGTCAAGCCTAACCTCGACGAAGTAGTGACGAGGCTATGACAAGACACCTACATAACAAACCTGTGCAATTTATTAGTATATGTACAAAATAACGGCAAGTAAAAGCAAGACAAGTAATACAGGGAGGGGGAACATACTGAGGGGAATACAAGAGAGAGAATCACATCAGTATTGATAACTTTTGCAACCATTATACCTTTAACCAATAGGAGTAAGTGAACACAGCAAAATAAAACACACAGCATCACCCTTCGTGCTTTTAACACTCAACCTCACCATATAAACCAATAGAAACGGCACGGCATCACCCTTCATGCATTAACTCTCATAACATGGCACGGCATCACCCTTCATGCATTAACACACACAATATGGAATGCCATCACCCTTCGTGTATTAACACTCATAATATGGAACGACATCACCCTTCGGTCATTAACACTCTCCCTTACCATATTGCAATGAACAAATAACAACAGGGAGACAAAATAACAAGTACAAGCCTTACTTCAACATTTGGTTCCACAATATCAACCTCAACTTCGGAATCAATACTCAATTATCACCAGAAGATTCGTAAACATGATAAGAACGATCAATTTAGCAATACTAGTCTCAACACGGATAACATGAACAAAGGAAGCTATAATTGCAAGAAACCAAGCCCCACCCGCATGCTTTAACCCGACTACAACGCATAAGTACTCGTCATGTCACATATACGTTGTTGCCCAACATTGACACATGTAGCAAATAGACAAAGAAGTCTTATTCCCTCAAGTCAAGGTTAACCACGACACTTACCTCACTCCGAAGACCAAACTCAAATCTCAACCACTCCGAAACAATAGAATCTAGCAATTTACCAACCAAACGATTCAAATTAAACCTTAGGAATTACCTACAATTGTAAAGAATTCAATTTAGGCCATTATTGAAAACGTCAACAAAAGACAACACCCGGCCCCGCTTGGTCCAAACCCGAAATTCCGACCAAAACCCGATTACCCATTCACCCCGTGCTCGGTTATGTGATTTGTTTTGGAATTCGACCTCAATTTGAGGTATAAATCCCAATTTACCAAATCCTTAATTTCTACCCAAAAACTCCCAATTTCCACCATGAAAACTTTAGATTTTAGGTTGAAAACCTATGAATTGTAGTGAAAGATTGAAAGGAAATAGGTTTGAATCACTTACCAACAATTTGGGGAAGAAGAAGTCTTGGAAAAATCGCCTCTAATGTTTTAGGTTTTGAAAATTTGAGAAATGAACCAAAAATTCAGTCTAAGTTATAGTTGTTCAGCTGCAGATGTAGCATTTGCGACCTGGTCTTCGCAATTGCGAAGCCCGCAAATGCAAGAAACATCACACCTCTGCATTCTTTGCAAATGCGAAGAATGGTTCGCAAATGCGAACTCAGGCTTGATCGCAAATGCGACCCAGTGGTCGCAAATGCGAAGAATGGCTATGTATGCTGCCTTCGCAAATACGAACCAGTGTTAGCAAATGCGGACTGCCAGGATCACAAATGCGATCAAAACTTTGCAATTGTGAAGGTCTTCCCCGCAGCCCACTGCTCGCAAATGCGATGGTCTCTTCACAAATGCGAGGCTTGTATTTGCAAGCCAGATCTCGCATATGCGAAGTCTGCAGATCAGTTGCAGCAGCTATTATGTTTTTCTAAGTTCAAAACACTCCGTAGCCTATCTGAAACTCACCCGAGCCCTCGGGGCTCCAAAACAAACATGCACACAAGTCCTAAAATATCATACGAGCTTGCTCGTGCGATCAAATCGCCAAAATAACATCTAGAACTATGAATTGAATATCAAATCAAATGAAATTTTCAAGAAAACTTTGAAACTTCTATTTTCACAACCGGACATCTGAATCACGTCAAATCTACTCCGTTTTCTTACCAAATTTGACAGACAAGTCATAAATATTATAGTGGACCTGTACCGGACTCCGAAACTAAAATACGAACCCGGTATCAAGAAATCCAAACATCAGTCGATTCTTAAATATCATAAATCTTTCAAACTTTCAATTTTCAACAAAAATCAATAACTCGGGCTAGGGACCTCCGAATTCGATTTCGGGCATACGCCAAGGTTTCAAATTACGATACGGATCCACCGAGATCGTCAAAATATGAATCCGGGTCCGTTTGTTCAAAACATTGACAAAAATCAACTCAAATGGTTTTCAAAGCAAAATTTCATATTTTCATAGTTTTTAACATAAAAGCTTTCCTGAAACATGCCTCAACTGCGCACGTAAATCGAGAAAGGCAAAAATGAGATTTTTAAGACTTCAAAGCGTAGAATTAGGTTCTAAAACATAAGATGACCTATCGGGTCATCACAAATAATTTATATAATAATTAACTCATGATTTAAAATAATTTATGAATTTCAGATAAATATGTAAACAATCAATTTGACGATGTATAGGAACTCGTCCCTCGCCTATACGTCGTTACACATGAAATTCACATAACAAATAATTCAAGGGTTCTATTCCCTCAAGTCAAGGTTAACCACGACACTTACCTCGCTTCGCAACCAAATTCAAGATTCCAATAAATATTTTCCTCGCGAATTAGTGTCCGAAAGATTCAAATCTAGTCACAAACAATTCAATATACTCAATACGAATCGTAGGAATTAATTCCATATAAAATTACTATTGTTTTGAATTAAAATCCGAAATTCATCTAAAAAATTTGCAATGGGGCCCACGTCTCGAATCTCGAAAAAAACTCATGAAATCCGAATACCCATTCCGAGACGAGTCCAACCATATAAAAATTATCAAATTCCGATGTCAAATGGACCTTCAAATCCTAAATTTTTATTTT
Organism: Nicotiana tabacum; assembly: GCF_000715075.1. Classification (NCBI taxonomy): domain Eukaryota; kingdom Viridiplantae; phylum Streptophyta; class Magnoliopsida; order Solanales; family Solanaceae; genus Nicotiana; species Nicotiana tabacum. The sequence continues at coordinate 93,150,134 of NC_134098.1, read as the reverse complement.
TGAAAAGTTTTACAAAAATTCAAATTTTTTCCATCTAAATCCGAAATAAACGATGAATATAAGCATGGATTTATAAAATATAATCACTTTCGGGTATAAAATACTTACCCAAGTTGAAGTCATGAAAAACCCCTTTGAAATCGCCCAAATTCGAGACTCAAAACTCAAAAATGAGAAAAAAAAAAAGGCTAACCCTCGATTTTATGGGTTCTGCCCAGGCTTTTTCGCATCTGTGGGCACAAGTACCGCATCTGCGACCTCGCTTTTACGGAGATTGTGGTCGCTTCTACGGGCTAGCTCGCTTCTGCGGACAAGAGTTCTCTTCTGTGATGAGGCTGCCCCTTCCCTTTTTCTGCTTCTGCGACGGACTTCATGCTTCTGCGCAGCCGCTTCTGCAGCCAAGGCTTCGCAGAAGCGAACACACCAGAAGCAGCAAATTCCAGAATTTGCTTAAGTCCAAAATTTGATCCGATTTCGATCCGAATCACACTCGAGATTCTCGGGACCCCGTCCGAATATACCAACAAGTCCCGTAACATAATACGGGCTTACTCGGGGTCTCAAATCATGTCAAATAACGTCGAATTTAAAATTCACACCTCGATTCGAACTTTTGAATTTCAAACTTTTCAATTTATAAAACTCGTGTCGAAACGTATTAAACGAATCCGGATTGACCTCAAATTTGGGGCACAAGTCATAAATGACATGACGGAGCTATTCAAATTTTTAGAATCTGGTTCCGATCCTGATATCAATAACACATAAATAATTATTAAATTTAAAGATGACCTATTGGGTCATCATAAAAAAATAAATAACATGAACGATTATTAAAAAAAACTAGTAGTAGCTTTTACTCAGCCTTTCACTTTCAATTTTCGTAACCATAAGCACGCTCAGTACCATAGTTCTTCACCTTCAAGAGCAGATCTTCTAATCCCTCCTTCAACATTGAAGCCTCGGTGTAATTCATCTTCTCTATAGGTCCCTTGAACCACTCTTGTTGGCTCTCCACATTCTTATTCATTTGCTTGAGTTTGCTTTTCAAATTTAATGCAGAATCCAGCTGGTTTTGTAGAGAATTGAGTCGTGTGTTAAGTTTTCTAGAATTGTCTTTTCGGAACATTTGGACATACTTGTCATCAATGCCCGGTGATGATGGTGATGGAGGCCTTTCTTCGCCAACATATTTGTTGATGGTTTCATTTACATTTGGATGACCAAAAGAGTAAGGCTTGCTACCTATAGAGCAAAAGGAGAGAAATCAGTAATATAAAATAGCAAAAGGAGAGAAATCAGTTTATCTACTGTTATAACGCCTCCCACACCAAGTATCTTTTTATGATGCTTTATTTTTACGTGAAATTAATTATCATGTTCAAGATCTTGGATTTGCATGTTTAGTTATGATGATACATGTACATTTATGCTTAAAAAGTTATATTTGTTGATGGTATATCATGTATATATAGATGACAAAAAAAATATAATTAGGCTTGTAATTACCTTGTGGACACACGATGATGCCAACTTCAGCACCAGTCATAATATCAAGCTCGTTTGCTTTCTTGAAGACACAATTTCGATGTTTTGAGAAAGTCACTTGTCGATTATTCTGATTTTCTATCTTTGCGATACGAACACTTTTGCGACCCTGTCTAGTACTCATTCTCAAAGATAATGATGATATAGCTAGCATTAATTACTAAGAGTTACTATGTGATATGAACTTTGTAATGTTGAAGCCTAGTATTTATAGAGTTTTTCCAACATATTGAAGCCTTTGGTTTTTCCATTTTGGTAGTTCATAGATATGAATCCAGTTCATTTATGTAGTGTTCACACGTTATGAGGCAAGTAAATTTAGATAATTAATCATAGTGGTGACTGTACTCTCTAATTTTTCAAAAGAAATTCAAAATTTACCTCTATAATATTTTAATGGTCAAGTCAATTTCCAGGCCCAGGTCCGAACCAGCGGTGATTTGTTATTATAAGATTATGGAATTTTTATATTTCTATACACTATTTCAAACATTATTACACTCCCTACTCAAGTTTTAATCTAATTACATAATATATATAAAATTACCAATTATGTACATTTTTAGGCATTTAATGATAATAATTAAATCCTAAAATCACTCTAACGTCTATATCCCACTCCCCCCACGTTTCTCTCTCCACACACCCCCTTTGAAGAAGCCCACGTATCTTCGGTATCTCCCTCCATTACCGCATGTTTTTACTCTTCTTCAAAAGTCCCTCTACATTTTTTCACTTTTCTTCAAAACTCCCTCTCCATTTTATAGATTCAAGCTCTAAATACTCTACCACACACCTCCATTAATGCTTGTTGCTTGCTTAACTTTCAATGAAGAAGAAAACACATTCAATGATCGGCCCTAATTCCAGTAAGAGAGCAGCAATTCCACCATTGACAGCCATTAAAAAGCTTTGAAACTTTGAATTCGTATTTGGATTTTCAAAAAGCATTATTTGTTTGGATGTGGTGTTGTTGCAAAGAATTGGGAATATTGTTTTGTCATGACCCCAAATTCCCTCCGTAGGATGTCGTGATGGCACCTAATCTCTAAGACTAGGTAAGCCTATCAATGCGGAATAATAATAAATATCTGAAATAATTAAACTACAATTCAAACAATTTCAACTCCCAAAACCGGGTAGAAATAAGTCACAAGCTTCTAAGAATTTATTCTCAATGTCTCTATATATCAAGGTCTAAAGAAAAATAAGGAAGCAACATAAAAATGATAGAATGGGACTCCGGAGTCTGCGGACGCTGACAGATATACCTAAAAGTCTCTGTGCGCAGGTAACTCACTAACGTCTAGGCTGGTAAGATGTACCTGGATCTGCACAAAAAGATGTGGAGAAGCGTAGTATGAGTACACCACAACGGTACCCAGTAAGTGCCAAGCCTAACCTCGGTAGAGTAGTGACGAGGTCAGGTGAGGCCCTACTGGAATATAATAATGGCATGGTAAAATGTTTAACAATATAGTAAAATAAAATGACATTGAAAATGAATCATGTAGTATGTCACCATTTAATTACGCAAAATAATGGCAAATGATATCTCGTGGAAACAAAACAAAATTTCCTTTCAACATTAAGAAAATCACAACAAATAATCAAGGCAACTGCGGCCATAAATCAATATCAACAAGGGCACTACCGAGGTACGGCCTTGTAGTCCCAATCATAAATAAATTCACAATATCTCATTTTCTTATCTCACTGCGGGAGCCTTCACAATTTATTTAAAAGAAAATATTTTTTCTGAAATAGCATCACGGGTTTTAGCCATCCTTATCACACTGCATGACTTCTAGTAGTTTCCCTTACTAGCCACGCGTATCAAGCCACCCTTATCTCACCGCATGCGTTTCAATACCCAGACCTTATACCACTGCATGTGTATCAATATCACAATATATCACAATTTGCACCTCAAGTGCCCAAATATTTTAATTTGCCAAAATAAATCAACGATATTTTCCACAATAAAGAGCTCATGGCTCATGCCAACATAAATCATTAATAGTATTTTTCCACAATAAAGAGCCCACGGCTCCATCACAGTGAGTACAAAAATCTTATAAAAATATTCAGGAATAAATAATTTAGCAAAATAATATTTCAAAATCTTTAATACGTTGCTTCAATACCAAATTTAAAATGTCAAATACTTCATATTAATAATATTTAATTTAAAGAAAATAAATTTCAAATAATGCACAGAATAAAAGAAACCAAGATTCAACCAAACAGGTAAAACAATTAACAGGAAAAGGTCAAGCAAATTTAAAGTATACAAATCAAATCAATGATGGAGAATATAACAAGATTTAATAAATTAATTAATATGCAACAGTGATCTTCAATATTTAAAAGCATAATCCTTCAAATTTAGTTTGTGTACACACTCTTCACCTCGTGTACACGACTTTCATCACATTACAATTAATACAGATCCTAGGGAAAATTTTTCCCACACAAGGTTAGACAAGTCACTTACCTTGGCATGCTCCAATTTAACTAAGTAGTATGCTTTTTTCTCGATTTTTCGATTCCGGTCGACTCGTATCTATTCATAATTAATTAGATACAATCAACAAAATTTATAGAATTAATTCTGTAAGAAAATATTATATTTTTCAATAAAAATCCGAAATTAACTCAAAAATGGTCTCGGAACTCGACAAAAGTTACAAAATTCGAAAGTCCATTCAACCACGAGTCTAACCATACCAATTTTATCAAAATCCGACCCCAACTCGACCCTCAAAGCTTCAAATCTTATTTTCAAATCCCTAAGTTCCAACCCCCGATTTACACCTCAAAAATATGTAATCTAGTCGGATTATTTGATGATAATTCAATATTATGGAGTAGAAATGATTACAAGGGACTTACCATAAGTTTTCCTGTGAAAACCTTGCTCAAAATCGCCCAACCCGAGCTTGAAATATCCAAAAAATGGCAAAAACTCGGAACCCCTATGTTTTTGTACTGTCCAGGGATTTTCGCATCTGCGACAACTTGGCCTCTTCTGCGCCAACTGCATGTGCGGAAAAAGACCCGCATCTGCGCCTTTGCCCGCATCAGCGCGCCTGTTTGCGCTCCTGCGCAGGCCGCTTCTGCGCGCGTCCCTCCGCATCTGTGCTCACGCAGGTACAGAATTTCCCTCGCACCTGCGACCATTGCCCCATAGTCCATTTGCGCATATGCGATAGAATTTCCGCAGGTGCGAATGCAGCAGAGGGCAGAAACTTCAGTTATTTCTTCTAAGTCCGAATTTGATCCATTAACCATCCGAAACTCACCCGAGGTCCCCGGGACCTCAACCAAATGTACTAACAAGTCCTAAAACATCATACGAACTTAGTCGAGCCTTTATAAATCACATCCAACAACACTAAAACACGAATCACACGTAGATTCAAGCCTAATGAACTTTGAAATTTCTAATTTCTACAAACGACTCCGGAACCTATCAAATCACGTTCGATTTACCTCAATTTTTGCGCACAAGTCATAAATGACATAACGGAGGTACTCAAATTTTTCAGAATCGGATTTCGACCCAGATATCAAAAAGTCAACCCCTCGGTCAAACTTCCCAAAAATTCAACTTTCGGCATTTCAAGCCTAATTCCACTACGTACTTTCAAATAAAATTACAATCATGCTCCTAAGTCCAAAATTACCATACGGAGCTGTTGGAATCTTCAAAATTCTATTCCGGGGTCGTTTGCACATAATTCGACATCCGATCACTATTTGAATTTAAACTTTTAATTTTTATCAAAATTCCATATCTCGGGCTAGAGACCTCGGAATTTGATTTCGGGCATACACCCAAGTCCCAAATCACGATACGGACCTACCGAAACTGTCAAAATACTGATCCGAGTCCGTTTGCTCAAAATATTGACCAAAGCCAACTCAGTTGAGTTTTAAAGCTTACATTCATATTTTAATCCATTTTTCACATAAAAATTTTTCAGAAAATTTTATGGACTATGCACGTAAGTCGAAAAATGATAAATAGTACTTTTCGAGGTCTTAGAACATAGAATTAATTATTAAATTTAAAGATGATATTTTGGTTATCACATGTTTGGAGTTTATATCTCAATTTTGAGGGTGTTTTGGTGAAGATTAGACTTGATTTTGGATGAATTGTAGTAAAGTTGTAGTAAAATTGTAGAAAAATTATATTCTGTTGTTTATATATATTGTTTTATTTAAATATTGTATGAAAGTTGAACAATATTGTATAAAAATTATATTTCAGTTGTATGATATTGTAGTTGTATATAACTGGGGTAGAAACAATGTATGTACGTTGTATATAAGTTGTATAATATATAATTAGTTGCATAAAAAAATTTTTTACTATGTATAAATCAGATATTTGCATCTCTACTCCTTCAAGGTAGAGGTAAGGTCTACGTACACACTACCATCTCCATACCCCACTAGTGGGATTTCACTGGGTTGTTGTTGTTATTGTTGTATGTATAAATTAGATACAAAATATACAAAAGACATATTGTATAAAGTTTGTATAAAAATTATAGTTAAATGGTATAATATTATAGTTGTTTAAAGTTGTATAATATATAATTATTATATATGAAATTTATTTTTACTATGTATAAATCAGATACAAAATATACAAAAGACGTATTTGTATAAAATGTGTATAAAAAATGTATTTAAATTTGTTGGGTGATTGGTACTTGACCATGGAATGACCATTTTAGTTCCTTTCTCCTCTTCCTATTCAAAGAGTTGACTCGATCATTAGCAGTTCAAAAAGTTGAAATTATGATTTTACTCTCTCATTCTCCCATATGATTTCCTAAAGTAAAAGAGATGGTTGAATATTTCTTGTCTTGGGCTACAGGATGGCAGCAATGTATATCGACCCCCCAAACTTGTACTTGCTCCTATGGAAGAAGATAAAATGTCGAGGCAGGAGAGAAATAAATCGAGGAAGGCAACAATGGACTTGCGAAAGGCTAGACAAAATCCGTTTATTATAGATTTGGTGAATAATCTTGAAGGAAGACCCGAAGAGGTAATTCACGATATGACTATTAATATGAGATATTTTCAATGACCCCTCCTGTATTTTACTATTGCTTTCGGTGAAATTTACGCATGTTTAAATTTCTCAGTCGTGCTCACTGATCTTGTTTGTTGTAAGAGGGGTGAGATGAGAGAAAAAAATAAAAGGGTGTAACTAAATCCCTTGATTGAAGGCACAAATAATGGATTGGGAGCCTTTTAAGGTGGATTGTATACATTTTGTAACTAAAATGTGTTTAGATCGGGTAAATACCAAAACATGGATATTTTTCGTATTAAGGTTTCAAATAGTATATAGGAATGAAAAAATCCCTAAGATTATAAGTATTTGATACTCTCTTAGTAATATCCTGTAATTTGCAAATGGATGGATAAGTATCCTAGTTTAGTTAACCATTATTTTTATTTATATTATCTTTTTTAATTTCGAATTCTTTGGTAATTTTCGAGTTATCGCTGAAAATTATGACATATTTTTATTTATATTATCTTTTTAGTTATTTTCAGTTTTTGTTAATATTCGATCTGTCACAGAAGATTAGGACATGTTTCAATATTCCTAGTTCAGTTTACCATTGCTTTTATTTATATTCTTTTTTTTTGTTATTTTCCTATTTTTGGTAATATTCGAGTTGTCGCGTAAGATTATGACATATTTCAATATTTACATCAAATTGGCAGTTATTATTTACATATAGTTTAATCATGTAAACATAGTTAATTAATATATATATATATATATATATATATATATATATATATATATATATATATATATATATATATATATATATATATAATCACCTCAATTTATTACTTAACCATATAAATGGATGCAATTTGGTACAAGCACCAATATATGCATATATAATCAAGTTTTTTCCGCTTACAAATAGCATAATTAGAAATATAGTTTCTGGGGAGAAAGTACTATAAATTTCTTTTCTTTATCTTTTTTTGATAATGGAAAAATCTCGGTAAAACCAATGACGACGTTCAGAACTCGGTGGGTAAATTTTGTTTCCTTCCTTTTCCCATTCTACTAAATGTACACTTAAAGAAACGGTATATTCATACAATCCAAAAATTGGAATAGTCGATCACATGCGTGCAAGGTAACTCACATACCACTATTATCAAATAAAATTAAGATGATTCAGAATGTAAATAGAACTTAAACTTTTGTTGTTTAAACATGCGAATAGTATAGAAATAACCAATATATTTTCATATATTTTATTTTTACCAAAAGCAGGTGTTTGGTGTGGGTGACTGCAATTGAAAAAATAACTTTCTTATCTATTGGCAAGTATTACTTTAAAAAAACCTTAACAACCTTTGAAATTATACTATTTGTGGTTTCTTGATATATCCATGTCACAATAATAAGTCCTATAAACTACTTCGTTATCGGTCAGGTTACTAGGGGCTTACAGAATATAAGTTTGGATCTAAATTAATTTTATCTAATGTTGGAATACTTTTTTTGGTAAAGAAGAATTAACCTAAATAGCCGTTCACCCACAGTCACTTAAACTAAAATAACCGGAGGAAATATATTATATGTATAATCCATGTATAATATGTGTCGAATCATGTATAATCAATATATAATTTATGCATACCAACTAGAAAAAATAAACAGTAAATCTAACGACTATTTGTATAAAGATACTAATTAATATGGCAAATGCCCACTTGGCGGAAAAAATGGAAAGAACATAGAGGTTATGCTTATCTAATTATTTTATTAGTTTCTTTTAATTATCTATCTCCATTTTCGTCATATGCTTATTAGAATTGTTGAAAGTTATATGTCATCTTAATAAGATGGCAATGTGTTTAACCAAAAATAGATTTTCCGGTCAAAGTCAATATCTAGAAGAAAATGAGTTACTAATAACCAAGTTTTACCTCACTTTCTTAATAATCTTAAGAGAAATAAAAGAAATGATGGAAATAATTAACAAATAAAAGTGTGGAGCGTATTGACAAACACTTCCCAAAATCAAGGCCGGAAATTTAGAGAGTAAGCAAAGAATTATAGTATGAAACAAACACTTCCCAAAATGAAGGCCGTAAATTTAGAGAGTAAGCACATAATTATAGTATGAATTTCAGTAATGATCGTCACCCATCTTTACAAATGGAATTCCCATCCTTATATAGGAGCATACAATCGTAACGGCTATCATACTTAATTTGAACTAATTAAGGGCATTAACTATATTGATTACCATTACCATACATAATTATAACTAGCATATTTATGAATAAAGATTCCTTATAACCGCTCCCGATTTCCCTTCCTTATTTATCTCTGGTTCATGTATCTTCCCTTATTTGCAGTCTTCATTCATTCCGTTCCTGTTTTTTCTTTGTCAACTGCCAGACTCGGTTCTTTTCTCTTATGTTATCCCGTGGGTGTTTCTCACGTTCCTTCTGCGCATCCTTAGTTAAGTTAATTGAGAATTTCACTTGTCGCTATATAGACGCTTTACAATCCATGCCTCGTCAGCTTAATGTCGTTCTACGTGTCGTGACTTTTTCCACCAATACGGATTGTCCCCTCACTTTCTGAATATTCTCAATAGAATATTCGGGAAGTGGTAACTTTTTATGGAGGGAATTCATTGCCGCCGCTTCTCGAGCATCATCATGCCTTTCTCAGAATTGATGTGTCGCTTGTCATATCTATTTAATGCACACGCCATGTGGCCTCTTACGATTGGTTCTATAGTTTCTCAATGCCTTTAGGGTTCTTTCCCCACAGCTGTGCCAGTCACGAAGTGACGGTTCCATTAAGACACTTCATAATGACCAGATTTAACGACAGTCGTATCTTCTTATAAATACTTCGTTCTTTTTGATTTTTTTGAAGTTTTCCTTCTTCAACATCCATTACATTACGCTTTATTTGTATTTATGCATCCTTTCCTCTGTATTTTCTTGGATAATCATGTCTTCGACAACGCCAAATCCTCGCAAAGTTCTGATTGTTGATGAACTGCCTCCTTCTACTACCCCTACTAGAAGTAGGAGAGGTGGTAGACTCTGTAGCCTTGGTTCACTATCTAACTATGGTTCCTCTTCTCAAAGTAGTTCTTCTAGGCCATCTTCTTCTAAACCTAGGGCTCTTTTAACCCCCAGATCTTCTTCTTGGACTAAGGATTTAAATGAACCCGTGCGTGAACCTATAGTTGTAAAAATTATTCCCCAAGAATTATCTTTCGTAACCATGAGAAATCAAGTTTTTTCTATAGCTTCCCTCAACCCTGCTGAACTTTATCCAGGTTTGATCACTATTTGTCTTCTTTCCTTGGTTCGACGAGAGCGCCATTGGAAACCGGATTTCTGTGATGACTCAAAAGATCATCTTATATTTTAGTTCTGCACTCTTAAGCCTTTAAAATCTCATTTACCCTCCTAGATTTGCGTGCGCAGTCCGGGCGTATTTTCGGAAAGCTTTTATGTTCAAAATTATTGAAAATAAGAATTTTTTCCATAAAAGTTGATTTTAGTTGACTTCGGTCAATAGTTTTGGTAAACGGGTCCGGATCCATACTTTGATGGTCCCGGTAGGTCCGTATCAAATTATGGGACTTGGACGTATGCTCGGAATCGAATTCGGAGGTCCCCAGCTTGAGTTATGAATTTTTGATGAAAATTAAAAGTTTGGAAATTATTTGTTTTTAAGAATTGATTGTTATTTGGCATTGTTAGTATCGGGTCCGTATTTTGGTTCCGGAGTTCGGTACAGGTTCATTATAATATTTAAGACCTGTCTGTAAAATTTGGTGAGAAACAGAATTGATTTAACGTGATTCGGACGCCTAGTTGAGAAAATAGAAATTTTAAAGTGTTCTTGAGAATTTTATTTGATTTGGTGCTAAATTCGTAGATCTAGGTGTTGTTTTGGCGATTTGATCACGCGAGCAAGTTTGTATGATATTTTTAGACTTGTGTGCATGTTTGGTTTGGAGCCCCGAGGGCTCGGGTGAGTTTCGGATAGGCCACGGGATGTTTTGGACTTTGGAAATCTGATTTTTCTGCAGAGTCTGTGTTCTGGCATGTCCTTCTTCGCGTTCGCGAAGGTACTCTCGCGAACGCAAAGAGTAAACTGGGCAGCTAGGATTTTCTTCTTCGCGAATGCGAAGGCTTGGTCGCGAACACAAAGTGATGGGGGGCGTTACCCTTCGCGAACGCGAAATAACGACACCATCTGATGTAACAACCTCCGCCATACCATAAAATAAATATAACAACGGCTGGGTCTCCACCTCTAGGACGCCTTCTACCCACCTGTCTTCCACCTCTAACGGTCTGACCTCCACCTCTAGGTACCTGACCCCTGCCATAAGTAACCCTGCCTCCAGAGGAGGCACCACTGAAGCCACCGAACTGACGAGGCCTCTTATCAGACCTCTACCCTCTCTCCAGTGCAAGAACCATCTCGACCCTCCTTGCAACATTAGCAGCCGCCTGAAAAGACACCTCACTTCCGGTCTCCTTGGCCATCTGAAGCCTGATAGGGTGAGTGAGTCCCTCCATAAACCTCCTCAGTCTCTCTCCCTTAGTAGGTAGTAAAAGGAGAGCATGACAGGCCAAATCCACAAAACGGGACTCATACCGAGTAACAGTCCTACTGCCCTCTTCATAGGCTTGCCACAGACACCTGTGGAGAATTATCTCTCCCAAGGCCAATTTCTTGTTTTGTTATGCTGACTCAACACTGTTGAGCTGACCAATTTCTTAACATAATCTTCGAATATTCTTTGGGGTAACCGTTACCCCTATTTATACACAACGATCACAAAAGTAAAGCTCCATACAGGCAAATCTTGGCACGAACCACATAGTCCAGAATCTTGTCAACCACTGTACTTCCTCCGAAGCACTCAAAAATTCGCAACCATGATGTCCATGCTGAGTAGACATTCTATAGAATTAAAGTTGTTTCTCTAACTCCTTTGGTACTAAAGTATAGGATTATTAAGTAGGCGGACATACCGCAAGTCCCAACCTTATCCTCTACAAAATCTCAGGACTTAAACATGTGTAAATTTTTAGGGAACCTTTTAGTACAACATATATACATTTCAGGCCAAAACTGATATAACACATGAACCCGCAATCCATCCATTGATAGTGGACTGCCCCCACTCGGCACGATGTCATAGTCCACCACGCCCGATGATCCATAATATTAACCTTCATAGCTCATATAAATCAACCAGATGCCAAAGTCCATTGCCCCCCCCCCTCCCCTACATGATTCGCTAGGAGGTCTCTCAATGCGCCCGCATCTTCAGTGGGAACCACATGTTGAGGCAATGTTTGAGAATCTATGGCTTTCTCGTAGTCCATCTGCGGCATCACGAACCGTTGACGCATAATTGATACCGAGTGCGCAATGTCATACACGAGTGGATACAAAGGAATACGAGATATATGTTTCAAGCTAAATCAATGTCGTACGATAAGGAATGAAGGAAGTGATATTGTTCCTAAACTTCATAGCCTCTGAGAGATAAGTATAGACGTCTCTGTACCGATCCTTCAGACTCTACTAAGCTGGCTCGTGACTCGTGAGACCTAGGCAACCTAGTGCTCTGATATCAACTTGTCACGACCCGAATTTTCCTACCGACAGGACCGTGATGGCGCCTAACATTTCACTTGCTGGGCAAGCGAACGTTAGAGAATCATTAAACCAATTCCTTATTCTCATTCAGTAATTAACAATAATTAACTAAGATAAAATATAATAAGTGTGGAATATCATAAAACTGTATTAATTACTACCACCCGGATCTGGAGTAACAGAAATGAAGAACTAAACAGGAAATGTCGGGAGTGGAAACATACCGAGGGGTATACAACATAAAGAACTACAACAGAATGACCTAATAGTTGCTGATTTTGATGTGAAACTTATAAGAATTAAAGCGTACAACAATTTCTTTTATTCAAAACCAATTAACCTTAAAAATTAGAAAAATAAAACTAGGAACATCAATCCTCAGAGTCTCGTACAAGAGCTAAAGCCAACACATTACAACAAGGAATACAAACACACAATAAAATCAAATAATACATCACGGGAGAACACAAGGATCTACATATCACGGAAAAACAATATAACCAAAGGCAAGTGCAACCATAGAAAATATCAACAAAAAGAGCACTCCCGGGGTACCGCCTCGTAGTCCCAAAAGTAAATATGCAACATCAACAATGCCCCCATGCCATCACAAATCAATCCACGACATAGCCCACCTTGTCTCGCTACGTGTGCAATAGTAAAGTGAATGCCCGCCTTGTCTCGCCACACGTGCACAATAATGTTCCTACCTTGTCTCGACACATGCGCAACCCACACACACACACACACACACACACACACACATATATATATATATATATATATATATATATATATATATATATATATATATCCCGCCTTGTCACGCCGCATGTGCAAATATCAATAGTAACAATAACACGGCAGAAACCTCGTGCAAACATCCGAACACAACTTCCCAACAAAATAACGTGCCAATATCACATCTCATAAACTGCACCTCAAGTGCTCAAATATTTCAACGTATCACAAATTTGCACTTCAAGTGCTCAATTATTAAAATTTATCATAGATTGCACATCAAGTGCTCAAATACTATAATTTGCCACAAAATTCAATGATACATAAATTTCCATAATAAGGAGCCCATGGCTCGACCATAATGTGCACAAAATCTTAACAAATATGCCCGAGAGTGAAAAGCAAAACAAAATAATGTTTCACATAAAAATCAAGGTGGCAATCACACCAAAATCATCATATAAAAACAAATCCAACAGAACGAGGATCTAGGCAAGATAATTAAAGGATTTAATAAGTACCAATAATTTCCCATTTAATACCTAAGGGCTTCTAAGGATTTTAACCAATGTAATTTGTACATATAACCCAAGTACGTACTTGTCACCTCGCGTACTTGGTTTTCAATTACACAAATTGTACATAAGACTCAATGCCTAAGGGGTAATTCCCCCACTCGAAGTTAGGCAAGATACTTACCTCAAACTGTGCTCAATCAGTCAAGTAGTATGCCCTTTCCTTGATTTTTCAACTCCGATCGGCTCGAATCTAGTTATAATTAATTAGATTCAATCAATACAAATTGTAGGAATAAATTTCATATGAAAATACAAATTTTCTACAAAAATCAGAAATTTACCCCAAAAATCGCCCGTAGGGCCCATGTCTCGGAACCCGACAAAAGTTACAAAATATGAACGCCCATTCCGATACGAGTTCAACCATATCAATTTTATTCAATTCCGATAACAACTCGACCTCCAAATCATAAATTGAATCAAGAGGGTTTTCACAATTTTTCCAACTTAATTCACCGATTAAATGTTAAAAACAATCATGCATTCGGGTAATTTAACCAATATTGAGTTAAGAACACTTACCCCGTTGTTTCCTCTGAAAATCACCCAAACATCGCCTCATCTCGAGCTTCAATCAGTCAAAAATGGAAAATGGGACGAAGTCCCATTTTCTGAACTTAAACTTACTGCCCAGGCTTTTCTTCTTCGCGTTCGCATGACCAGTGTCGCGTTCGCGAAGGCCTGACCATGCACAGCATCGCTTTCGCATTCAAGATCTCACGGTCGCGGTAGCCAACTGCCCTCTTTCTTCGCGTTCGCAGTCCATGCTTCGCGTTAGCGAAGGGTTAATGGCTCAGGGTCCCGGCTCCCCTTCCTTCTTAGCGTTCGCAACCACTGCGTCGCGTTCGCGTAAGCTTGACCAGACCTTGCCTCGCGCTCGCATCCACTCCTTTGCGTTCGCGAAGGTCAAATCCAGCACCCCCAAAATATCTTCTTCACGAACGCGGGACTTCCTTCGCGTTCGCGAAGAAGGAAACCAAACACCAGAATCAGCAGTTCCAAAACAGCTCCAAATGATCCGAAACCACCCCGAAACACACCCGAGGCCCCCGGGACCTCAACCAATCATACCAACCAGTCCCATAACATATTACGAACTTGCTTGAGGCCTCAAATCACATCAAACAACATCAAAACAATGAAACGCACTTCAAATCAACATCCATGAAGTTTGAACTTTCAAATTCTATATCTTGTGCCGAAACACGGCAAATCAATTCGGAATGACTTCAAATTTTGCACACAAGCCATAAATGACATAATAGACCTATTCAAATTTTCAGAATCGGATTCCGTCCCCGATATCAAAAATTCAACCCCCCCCCCCCGGTTAAACTTCCCAAAAATTTATGTTTTGCCATTTCAAGCCTAATTCCACTACAGACCTCCAAATAATTTTTCGGACACGCTCCTAAGTCCATAATCACCATACGGAGCTATTTACAACATCAAAATTCCATTCCGGAGTCGTTTGCTCAAAAGTCAACTATTCAGTCAACTCTTTTCATTTAAGCTTCTAAATAAGGATTGTTCTTTTAATTTAATTCTGAATCTTCAGTAAATCAAACTCGACCACACCCGCGGGTCATAATACATATTGCGAAGCTACTCGAGACCTTAAGTCACTGAACGGGGCGTAAATTCTTAAAACGACAAGTCGGGTCTTTACAGAAGGCCAGGGGGAGAAGCCTTCGCGAACGCGAAGGAGGACTCGTGAACGCGTAAGCCACTCGGGCTGCTTCTCATCAAGAATGCGACAGGCCCTTCGCGAACGCGAAGAAGGCCTGATGCCTAGACCTTAAAACAGAACATAAATTGGGATTTTTCCTATTTTTCACAAACCCTCAATTAGAACTCGGTTTAGGGGCGATATCAAATGAGTTTTTCACGATTTCGAACTCAGTAAGTGTTCTTTATCATACAGTGATTATATTTCATAAATCTAACTCTATATTCATCATTTATTTTGGGTTTAGATGGGAGAAATTGGAATTTTTGTAAAACTTTCCAAAAACAAAAATTTAAGATTTGAAGGTGCATTTGACATCGGAATTTGATAATTTTTGTATGGTTGGACTCGTCTCGGAATAAGTATTCGGATTTTGTAAGTTTTTCCGAGATTCGAGACGTGTGTCCCACTGATGATCTTTGAGACAAATTTCGGATTTTAATCCGGAAAATTAGTAAGTTCATATGCAATTAATTCCTATGATTTATATTGAGTATATTGAATTGTTTATGACTAGATTTGAGGATTTCAGACACGAATTTGTGAGGCAAAGGTTTATTGGATTCTTGAATTTGGTTGCAAAGCGAGGTAAGTATCGTGGTTAACCTTGACTTATGGAAATGGAACCCTTAAATTATTTGTTATGTGAAATGCATGTGAATGACGTATAGGCGAGGTGACGAGTGTCTATACGTCGTCAAATTAATTTTCTATATAATTATTTGAAAAAAAAATCATAAATCATTTTAAATCATGAATTAATTATTATATTAATTGTTTCTCTCGTGTTCTTTGCTCAATATCATGCCTTGAATCCATGCTATAATTGCTACATGATTATTTGATTTATATGACTTAATTGCCACTTGACGTTTAGCATACTAATTATTAAAATGCCTATTACATCCTTAATTTTCACAATTAATTACTACTTGTCATCATTTATTTCTAATAAATCATAATTATTGTATGCTTGTTGTCTTATAATTTCATATTAACTGTTGCATTTATTGGAGTAATTTCTTTTATAAGAATTGGTAAATGAAAGTGAATATTCCATAATAATAGCGATATCTAAATACCATCCCAGAAGTGGAGTCACAAGTGCACGAGCTTCGAGAATAATACAATTAAGGTCCGTAGGCTATCCGAAACTCACCCGAGCCCTCAGGGTTCCAAACAAAATATGCACAAAAGTCCAAAAACCTCATACGAACTCGCTCGCACAAATAAAATACAAAAATAACGCCTAGAACTAATAATCGGACACCAAATCAAATGAAATTTTCAAGAAAACTCTAAAACTTCTATTTTCACAATCGAACATCTGAATCACTTCAAATCAACTCCGTTTCTCACCAAATTCTACAAACAAGTCATAAATGACATAACGGACCTATGAAAAATTTCAGAACTCGAATCCGACCCCAATATCAATTAAAGTCAATTTGTGGTCAAACTTTAAAATCTTTAAGCCTTTCGGCTTCTAGTTTTTGCCAACTGGCGATAATTCAAGCTAAGGACCTCCAAATTAAATTTCGGGCATACGCCCAAGTCCTAAATCACGATAAGGACCTACCAGAACTGTCAAAATACTAATCCGAGTCCGTTTACTCAAAATGTTGACCAAAGCCAACTTAGTTGAGTTTTAAGGCTCTATTTCACATTTTAATTAATTTTTCATATAAAGCTTTCAGAAAAATTACACGGACTGTGCACGCAAGTCGAGGAATAATATATAGTGCTATTCGAGGTCTTAGAACACATAATTAATTATTAAATTTAAAGATGAGCTTTTGGGTCATCACATTCTCCACCTTTAAAACAAACGTTCGTCCTCGAACGGAGTTAGAAAAAGTGCCTGAGGTGGAGATAAGGTGTGGATATTTACTCCTCATGTCCGACTCGGACTCCCAGGTAGATGCCTCTACCGGCTGACCTCTCCATTGCACCCGAACTGAATGATAACTTTTAGACCTCAACTGCTGGACCTGCCGGGCCAGAATATCTACTGGTTCCTCTTCATAAGTCAAATCTTTGTTCAATTGTACTGGGCTGAAACCTAACACATGGGACGGATCACTATGATATTTTCGCAGCATAGACACATGGAACACCGGATCAACCGCTGATAAACTAGGTGGTAATGCAAGCTTGTAGGCTACTTCGCCTACCCTTTCAAGAATTTCGAAGGGTCCTATATACCTAGGGCTCAACTTGCCCTTCTTTCCGAATCTCATTACACCTTGCATAGTGAAACCCGGAGCTATACTCTTTCTCCAACCATGAATGCAATATCACGAACTTTACGGTTGGCATAACTCTTTTGCCTAGACTGAGCTATGCAAAGTCGATCCTGATTAACCTTGACCTTATCCAAGGCATCATGTACCAAATCGGTACCCAACAACTGAGCCTCTCCCGGTTCAAACCAACCAACTGGAGATCGGCATCGCCTTCCGTATAATGCCTCATATGGAGCCATCTGAATGCTCGACTGGTTGCTATTATTATAAGCAAACTCCGCAAGCAGTAAGAACTAATCCCAAGAACTGCCAAAGTCTATAACACAAGCGCGAAGCATATCTTCCAATATCTGAATGGTGCACTCTGACTGTCTGTCTGTTTGTGGATGAAATGATGTGCTTAACTCATCCTGCATGCCTAACTCACGCTGTACAGCTCTCTAGAAGTGTGAGGTAAACTGCGTACCTTGATTTGAAATAATAGATACGGGCACACCGTGAAGGCGGACAATCTCACGAATGTAAATTTCAGCTAACCGCTCTGAAGAATAGGTAACTGCCACTGGAATGAAATGTGCTGGCTTGGTCAACCTATCCACAATGACCCAAACTGCGTCAAATTTTCTATGAGTCCGTGGGAGCCCAACAACAAAATCCATAGTGATACGCTCCCACTTTCACTCAGAAAATCTAACTTTTGAAGCAAACCACCAGGTCTCTGATGCTCGTACTTGACTTGCTGACAATTCAGGCACCGAGCTGCATATGCAACTATATCCTTCTTCATTCTCCTCGACCAATAATATTGCCGCAAATATTGATACATTTTGGCGGCACCTGGATGAATCTAATACCTAGAACTGTGGGCCTCTTCCAGAAGTAATTCACGAAGCCCATCCACATTAGGCACACAAATATGACCCTGCATTCGCATAACTCCATCTCCCCCTACAACAACCTGTTTCGCATCACCGTGTCATACCGTATCCTTAAGGATCATCATATTGTCGCTTTCTAATTCGCTCATACAAAGAAGACCGAGCGACTGTGCAAGCTAGAACCTGACTGGGTTCTGAAATATCTAACATCACGAACTGATTAGTGAAAGTCTAAACATCTGCAACTAACGGCCTCTCACTAACCGGAATATACGCAAGAATGCCCATAATCACAACCTTTCTACTCAAAGCATCGACCACCACATTGGCCTTTCTGGGGTGGTACAAAATAGTGATATCATAGTCCTTCAACAGCTCCAACCATATTCTCTGCCTCAAATTGAGATCCTATTGTTTGAACAGATATTGTAAGCTATGATGATCAGTAAATACTTCACACAAGACACCGTAAAGGTAATGCCTCCAAATCTTCAGCGCATGAATAATGGCTGCCAATTCTAAGTCATGAACATGATAATTCTGCTCGTGAACTTTCAATTGCCGCGACACGTATGCAATCACCCTGCCATCTTGCATTAATACTGCACCAAGCCCAATGTGAGATGCATCACAATATACCGTATAAGATCCTGAACCTGTGGGTAATACCAACACTAGCGTCTTACTCAAAGCAGTCTTGAGCTTCTGAAAGCTCAACTCATACTCGTCTGACCATCTGAATGGGGCACCTTTCTGGTTCAGTCTGGTCAATAGGTTTTCTATAGATGAAAACCCTTCCATGAACTGACGGTAATAATCTGCCAAACCCAGGAAACTCCAAATCTCTGTAACTGAAGTAGGTCTAGGCCAATTCTGAACAACCTCAATATTGTTAGGATCCACTTTTATGCCTTCTGCCGATACAACATGCCCCAATAAGGCAACCGAGTTTAACCAAAACTCACATTTTGAAAATTTAGTATATAACTGATTATTCTTCAAAGTCATAAGCACACTCCAAAGAAGCCAATCACGCTCCTCTCGACTGCTGGAGTAAATCAAGATATCATCAATGAATACAACCACAAAAGAATCCAAATAGGGTTTGAACACTCGATTCATCAAATCCATAAATGCTGCTGGGGCATTTGTCAACCCAAAAGACATCACTAGGAATTTGTAATGCCCATACCGAGTTCGAAAAGTTGTCTTAGGAACATCAGATGCCCTAATCTTCAACTGATGGTAACTAGACCTCAAGTCGATCTTTGAAAATAGCTTGGCACCCTGAAGCTGATCGAATAAGTCATCAATTCTTAGCAGTGGATACTTGTTCTTGATAGTAGCCATGTTCAACTGCCGATAATCTATACACATTCTCATTGAACCATATTTCTTATTTACAAATAATACGGGTGTACCCCAGGGCGATACACTGGGTCTAATGAATCCCCGATCAAGCAAGTCTTGTAACTGCTCCTTCAATTCTTTCAACTCCGGCGGGGCCATACAGTATGATGGGATAAAAATGGGCTGAGTGCCCGGAGCTAAATCAATATAGAAGTCAATATCTCTGTCGGGTGGCATCCCCAGCAAATCTGCAAGAAATACTTCTAGAAATTCACGAACAACTAGTACTGAGTCCATAAGAAGGAACATCCGCACTGGGATCGCGAATATAATCCAAATAGGCTAGACACCCTTTCTCGACCATACGTCGAGCCTTCATATAAGAAATAACCCTGCTGGTAGAATGACCAAGAGTTATTTTCCACTCTAACCAAGGTAACCCCAGCGTGGCTAGGGTCACCGTCTTGGCATGACAATCCAATATAGCATGATACGGTGACATCCAATCCATACCCAAGATGACATCAAAATCTACCATATCAAGATGTAGAATATCCATGCTAGTTTCAAGACTTCCAATACTAACCACACACGAACGATAGACAAGATCTACAATGATAGAATCCCCTACCGGCGTGGACGCGTGCACAGAAGCACTCAAAGAATCAAGAGGCACAACCAAATATGAAGCAAAGTAGGAGGACACATAGGAATAAGTGGATCCTGGATCAAATAAAACTGAAGCATCTCTATGGAAAATGGGTACAATACATGTGATCACGACGTTGGATGACTCGACTTCAGGCCTAGCATGAAAAGCATAGAATCGGGGCTGGGCCCTACCACTCTGAACCGCGTCTCTAAGACGACCTCTAACTGGCTGGCCTTCACCTCTAACAGCCTGACCTCCACCTCTAATGGTCTGACCTTCACCTCTAACGGCCTAACTTCCACCTCTAACAGTATGACCTCTACCTCTAGGTACCTGACCCCTGCCATAAGTACCCCTGACTCAAGATGAGGTACCTCTGAAATTATTGGGATGACGGGGCCTCTTATCTGACATTGGCCCTCTCTCTTGAGCACGGACTAACTCGATTCGCCTAGTAATATTCACGGCCGTCTGGAAGGAAATATCACTCCCTCTCTCCTTGGCCATCTGAAGCCTGATAGTATAAGTGAGTCCATCAATGAATCTCTTCATTCTCTCCCTTTCAGTAGGAAGCAAGATGATGGCATGACGTGCTAAGTCCACAAATCGAGTCTCATACTGGGTGACGGTCATGCTACCCTGCTAAAGGTGCTCGAATACCATGCGATACTCCTCTCTCATAGTAATAGGAACAAACTTCTCCAGAAATAGCTGTGAGAACTGCTCCCAGGTAAGTGCGGGTGAACCAGCTGGTCTAGTAAATACATAATCTCTCCACCACCTCTTGGTGGAGCCAGTCATCTGAAACAAAGCAAAATCGACCCCGTTCCTTTCAACTATTCATATGTTCCGCAACACCTTATGGCAACGGTCAAGATAATCCCGTGGGTCCTCAAAAGGTGCACCACTGAAGTGAACTGGAAAGAGCTTAATAAACTTGTCCAATCTCAATAAAGATTCAGAAGACATGGAGGGCCTATCACCGGCCTGTGCCATAACATTCAGCTAAACTACCCCAACTGGCGGGGCTGCTAGAGCCCGATACCGGGGAGCTATCTGCTCCGGAGTGGGAGTACTGGGAATTTGTGCTCCTCCCCCAGCCTATGAGATGGTTGGTGCCACTGGAAATGTACCATTTTGGGCCACACCCTCCATAAGACTCACCAAATGGACTAGAGCATCCTGAAGTACTGGAGTAGCTATGAATCCTTCTAGAACCTGAACTGGTCCAACAGGTACCGTCTGAGCTGGAACCTCCGCTTCTAAATCCACCTAAGGTTCTACAACAGGTGCTGCTGCTCGAGCTCTAGATTGAGCTCTGCCTCTGCCTCTACCTCGGCCTCTGGCGCGACTTCGGCCTCGGCCTCTGCCCCTAGTCGTAGCTATCACTAGGGACTCTGGCTCCTGTCCGGTTGTAGACGCAGTGCGTGTTATCACCATTTGCGATAGGACAAGAATAGAAGAATTCAATCATCAATGATACAATAAAATTGCACGACATAGTAGAATAGAAGTGAAATTGTTCCTAAACTCCATGGCCTCTAGAAGATAAGTACAGACGTTTTCGTACCTATCCTTCAGACTCTACTAAGCTTGCTCATGACTCGTGAGACCTATATAACCTAATGCGCTGATACCAACTTACGCCATAACAGAATTGATTGAAATGAATATATTGGACGAGCGGGTTGCACGCCGCAACAGAATTGGTTGAAAAGATATATTGGGATCGGGTTACACGCCGCAACAGAATTGAATATGAATATATTGTAGAATCGGGTTGCACGCTGCAACAGAAATTTATTGAAATAATAATTGGTTATGGCTGTTGAGTTGTATTCAACATTTAAAATGAGTTACCTGATTTATTTCTATTATTGTTGTTATTACTATTATTGTGTACAGGTTAATGTAAGTGACCCGCCTTAGCCTCATCACAACTTCGTCGAGGTTAGGCTCGGCACTTACCAGTACATGAGTCGGTTGTACTGATACTACACTCTGCACTTCATGTGCAGATTTCGGAGTTGGTCCCAGTGGCATACTATAGACTTGCTCGGATTTCAACCACGTAGAGGAGACTTGAGGTATAATTGCACAGCGTCCGCAGTTCTGAAGTCCCCGTCTACTTTATTTTAGCTGTGTTTCCTTTCAGACAACTTTTTTTATTCAGACCCTTATTTGTATTATTCTTGAAGCTCCTGCACTTGTGACTCCAGTTCTGGGATGGTATTTAGATATCGCGATTATTATGGAATATTCACTTTATTTCAGACTTTATTTCCGTAGTTGTTTTCTTATTATTAATTAATTTAAAGTTTTGTTTAAAATGACTAATTATATTCTAACGTTGGCTTGCCTAGCAAGTGAAATGTTAGGCGCCATCACGGTCCCGAAGGTGGAAATTTCGAATCGTGACAGTAAGAATTAGAGGCCAAACTTTTTGTACTTTGCATTTTGTAGACAAAGGTCAAAAGTGTATTTGTTTCTCAGTAAATGACAAAGAGAAAAGAATGTGAAATTAAAATAAACAATTAAAAAAATGTTGACTTTTGAAATTTTTAGTTTGAGAACTCACTAAGAATTAATTTTTGAATATTTAAATTTTAGAAAATGATTTATCAAGCAATTTTGGCTCAAATTTGAAAATTTTCTCGGGGCTTACGCCTAGGCAAACACCCAGAAGGTTGGTGCGTACGCACCACGGTACTTTTGCTCCACTAGTACGCCTTAGTGTTTGGTACGCCTTGCCCCAGGACTCGTCCAGAAAACACTTTTTAAAATACTGCCAAAGACAATCCTAGGATGCCATAGGCCACGGAGCTATAATCTTGCTTAGGTAGCTACGACTATCAATTCTAAAGTGGAACCTCAAACCTAAATTGGAACGAAGTTGGAGCTTTTCTCCCATGAAATTTCTTAAGCATACATAGTGCAAAGAGTGTTGATCTGCCATCGTTCCACATACAGTTTTTCTTTGAAATATTACATTGTAGCAACAAAATCGTTAGGTTACAGATTTTCCGTTGCTGAGAGTAAAGATGTTACTCTGATTTTCTGAATAACTGCTTTGTGAACATATTGATAAAGGAAAGCGAGTCTTTTCAATAATGTAGATAATTATTCGACCTTGGAATATTTGGTACTTATACTGCTGTCTTGCCCGAGTATCAAAGTAAAATTTGGATCTTTTTTATTTTAGTTGATTATTGGCTATGCAGCTATCTGCTCTTGTCAATTCTGTTTTTTTTCTTTGCTGATGAGTATGCTTTTCGCTGTAATCCATTAATAAGGCAGTCACTTTCAGCTGAAATATTTTACATTATTTTCTTCTATTCAGTTTGTTTTTATGTATCTCAAACCAGCCTCTTTAAACTCACTGCCAGAAATGCAAGTTGGAAAGAGGTATATCAAAATAGAGTAAAACAAAAATCACTATTTTTGCGGAAATTGCATAGGGAACACAATCAAAATGAGGTTTTCGTTGTTGAATTAAGTATAAAGATAAGTTTATTTACTTACAATCTGATAATTTCGCATTTGTGAAATCGTTCCACCTCGTCTAAAAGAGTTGCTCTCGAGCCTATTAGTTAAGGACTGGACGCTCTAAAACCAAGATGTTTGCTCCTAAGTTGTAGGGATTTTGAGTTATGTACAATTCTAGGAATTTAACCTTAGAATTAAAAAAGAAGATGTTAAATGATCAATATAAGCTTTTATTTTAATAACACGAGTTTTGCATTTGTCAGTAACTTTCCCTAAAATGATCGGTTTGATGAGTTGGATACTATGCTTTTTGACATAATTTGCTCCCTCATTTTAGACATGTACAATGTGTCACAACAAGTATCAAAATATTTACGAGTATATAAAGGTTACAAGTTAATCCAAGGATTACATAACCTATGGTTTGGATTACAAAATTCGTTCACTTGTCGTGAGTATTAGGATTAGGTTTTACGAGTAAAGCCGGTAGATATATATAATATTTCTCTCTGGAGTGCCTAAAGCATCTCATGAGGAGCTTATTTTGTAAAGCATCTCATGTGAGTTTATTTTGTAAAACTTCAAAATTACTCACTAATTACCTTAATATTTCAATGGAAATGCTCAAATATTTTCATACTTCAATATGAGTAAGCGAATAAATATTTTCATATTATTTAAGGCTTTTGACGCAAGGTTTAGCTAAGCAAGACTACTCAAGAAAATATCCATAAAATACATATAACCATCATTCTATATACGGAAGTGATGAAAATACATAGCACTTTTATCGTATAAGTTTTAATAAGTTCATATGTAAAATGAAGGTAAAAAAATATTTCCTATGATGCTTTAATTTTCTGTACATTCGGAGTTTGGTCTAGTTCTATGGATATTTTCTTGTTAGTCTTGCTTAGAAAATGACCTTACGTCATCATAAGCCTTAGATAGTGTGAAAGTATCTATTTTCTTACTCATATTAAAGTATAAAAATATTTGAGCATTTTGATTTAAAATCTTAAAGTAATTGTTGAGTAATTTGAAAACTTCTACAAAATAAACTCCTCATGATTAATGCCTTAGATACTCCGGAAAATGTTATATATTTCTACGACTCCCTTTATAAAACCTAATACTAATACTCATGACATGTGAAAGAATTTTGTAATTAAAAACACCTAAACTTTAACATGGAATAAATTATAACTTTTATAAACGCCCACTAACACTTGATCTAACACATCAAATATCTCAACATTTATGTAAATAACTGTATACGGTCGAAATCGGGCATGTCCGATTTCATAGGCACGAGGAGCTACCTCGAGAGTAAACTCGTAATAGACCAGGCTCGAGCTCAATGGCAGAGTATGGAGCATGAAGATCGAAGTACTCGCTGAAGATCGAGACCGAGCATGATCTACTGCGAGTAAGGCATAATAACGGAATGGCGAGATATTAGCAACCGACCGAAGATCTCGGCGGAAATTCCGGAACAGGTCGAATCAAGCGGTTATTGATGCCAATCATGAAATTTGTTTCCGTTATTAAAATTGTACCTTATTTAGGATTCATCTACTATAAAAAGAGGGACCCCATTCATTTGTAAGGGGATTGATTCACTAATAAACATATACACATACACTGCTTTCTCTATTTCACTTACTATCTATTACTGCTCAGCAATGTTTATTTTCTGTTCTTTATCATTCTTGTTACCCAACCTCGAGACCATCTCGAATCGAAGTCGAAAGCACTGCCAGAACACTGGTTCGATTTATTTTACTATTCAGATTATCTATTTAATTCCTTGCTTATCAATTAGTATTAGATTAAATCACGTATCCTTGAAACCACTAAATAAGTTTAATTGTTACTCGAAATTTTTGGGTAAACAGTTTGGCGCCCACTGTGGGGCTAAGGATACTAGTGATTTTTCAGTACCGATTATGGTGAAACACATTATTTTACGTTTGTTCTTGTCAAGTATCTTTTCTTTTAGGTTAAAACATGTCAAACTCACAAAACGCATCCACACACGGTGACAATGGCCTCGGATTCCATAGTGAAAACGATAATGTGATTGCTCCAGGAATCGAAGTGCTACAGGCTAATCACGGGGGAGCACCGGTTGCCAACCCTGTAGATGTCAGTTTTCACGTTGCTCTAAATGCGGACCTAGGCGTAGATCTCGATGGGAGTGTATGCAGAGAAGGCCGATCTGGTGGCCAAGGAACACACGGTAGAGGACAAGAGGGAGTCAGTCTCCAAGTAATATTCGAAATGCTTCAGGCTCAACAAGCCGCTATTGCTCAGTTACAAAATCAACATAGAGCTCCGAATAGGGTCGAGCCAGAAATTACTCATCGTACCGAGGCAGTACCGGAGAGGCCGAATGGTAACGAATCAGGGGCTGATCCTGCGATAATTAAAATGCTCGAGGAGCTCACCAAAATAATTGAATCAGGGGAGAAGAGAATCGAAGCCAACGATAAAAAAATGGAGACATACAACTATCGAGTTGATCAGATACCGGGGGCACCGCCAATCTTGAAAGGGATGGATTCAAAAAAGTTTGTACAAAAGCCTTTTCCTCCAAGTGCGGCTCCGAAACCTATTCCAAAGAAGTTTCGTATGTCAGACATACCCAAATATAATGGTACCACCGATCCCAACGAGCATGTTACTTCATATACATTCGCCATCAAGGGTAACGATTTAGAGGATGATGAAATCGAATTTGTGCTGTTGAAATAATTCGGAGAGACCCTTTCGAAGGGAGAAATGATTTGGTATCACAACCTGCCACCAAATTACATCGACGTATTTGCCATGTTAGCAGATTCTTTCGTAAAGGCACACGCCGGGGCCATAAAAGTCGCAACGAGGAAATCGGACCTTTTCAAGGTAAGACAAAGGGACAATGAAATACTGAGTGAGTTCGTGTCCTGATTTCAAATGGAATGCATGGAGTTGCCACCGGTCACAGATGATTGGGCCGTTCAAGCTTTCACCGAAGGGTTGAACGAGTGGAGTTCGATAGCATCACGTCAGTTGAAACAAAATTTGATCGAATATCCAGCAGTAACTTGGGCAGATGTGCACAATCGATACCAATCAAAGATCAGGGTCGAGGACGATCAATTGGGAGCCCCTTCCAGTTCAGCACATCCAAACAGGTCGGAAGTTAAAAACCAGAGGGACGTCGATAGGGAGCCAAGGTCGAACAGAGACCGATATCAACCATATACCGCAGATCGAAGGAACAATAAGGTTAATGGTTCAGGACGCGATTCCGCCCGAAAGAGTTTTCGGGGACTTATGAGCAAGAGTGGTTTTGACAAGTACGCCGATACCACAGAAGCACCTCGGTTATCGAAATATAACTTTAGCATTGATGCATCAGGCATATTATCGGCAATCGGAAGGATCAAAGATACTAGGTGGCCCAGACCCATACAAACGGATCCTTCACAGAGAAACACAAATTTGATATGCAAGTATCATGGCACGCATGGTCACAAAATCGAGGATTGTAGGCAATTAAGGGAGGAGGTTGCCCATCTATTCAATGAGGGCCACCTTCGAGAGTTCCTCAGCAATAGAGCCAAGAATCATTTCAGAGAAAGAGGCGCCAACATGGAAAATGAACAGGAGGAACCCCAACATGTCATTTATATGATCGTCGGTGGGGTCGACATTCCACAAGGACCCATATTCAAATGCACTAACGTATCATTCACTAGGGAAAAATGAACCCGAGATTATGTGCCCGAAAGTACTTTATCATTCAATGACGAAGAAGCAGAAGGCGTTTCTCAGCCCCACAATAATGCTCTGATAATTTCTATCTTATTAAATAAAGTTCAAGTTAAGCATGTTTTAGTGGATCCAGGTAGCTTGGCGAATATCATCCGATCGAGGGTCGTGGAGCAGCTCGACCTACAAAATCAAATCGTGCCCGCAACTCGGGTCCTAAACGGCTTCAATATGGCCAGTGAAACAACAAAAGGGGAGATTATTCTACCGGTGAACGTGGCTGGAACCATTCAAGATACTAAGTTCCACGTGATCGAGGACGACATGAGGTATAATGCCCTACTCGGAAGGCCTTGGATCCACAATATGAGAGCAGTCCCTTCGACTCTCCACCAAATGATAAAAGTTTCAACATCAGACGGTGTAAAAACAGTATATGGGGAGCAGCAAGGTGCAAAGGAAATGTTTGCGGTCGATGAGGTAACACCGATATCGACACTATCAATCTCAGAAAGGTCGAACATCAAAGATAAACAGGAAGTCAAATAGCAATCACAACCACCGACCTCGACCGAATTGGGGAAGCGGTAGATAGAAGAAGAAGAAGAGGATTTTCTGACCCCTCAAACTTTTATTGTTCCCGAAGATACTGACGCCACCAAATCAACGGTCGAAGAGCTGGAATAGGTTGTATTGATCGAATACCTACCCGAGCGAAAGGTATACCTGGGAATGGGATTAACCCCCGAACTCAAGAAAAAACTTATTCAATTTCTTGTTGATAACATAGATTGTTTTTCTTGATCCCATTTAGACATGACAAGGATACCACCGGAGGTAACGACACATCGGCTAAGCCTGGAACCTAGATTCAAACCGGTGAAGCAAAAGAGAAGGCCCCATTCCGAAGTAAAGCACGCATTCATAAAGGACGAGGTAACTAAACTTCTAAAAATAGGATCCATTCGGGAGGTTAAATATCCCGAATGGTTAGCCAATGTAGTTGTAGTCCCTAAAAAGGGGATAAACTTAGAATGTGTGTAGATTATAAGGATTTAAACAAGGCGTGCCCCAAAGATTCTTTTCCACTGCCTAAGATCGATCGCATGATCGATGCCACGGCCGGCCACGAGATCCTTACTTTTCTCAATGCCTATTCCGGGTACAATCAAATCTAAATGAACCCAGAAGACCAAGAAAAGACTTCATTTATCACCAAGTATGAAACATATTGTTATAATGTAATGCCATTCGGGCTAAAAAATACAGGAGCTACTTACCAACGCCTAGTGAATAAAATGTTCGAAGAACAAATAGGTAAATCAATGGAGGTTTATATTGATGACATGTTAGTTAAGTCCCTGCGCACAGAAGACCATCTGGCTCATTTTCAAGAAACTTTCGAGATTTTAAGGAAATACAACATGAACCTCAACCCCGAGAAATGTGCTTTTGGGGTTGGTTCGGGAAATTTGCTTGGCTTCATGGTATCGAATCGGGGGATCGAGATCAACCCCAAAAAAAAAAAGGCCATCGAAGACATCGCCGTTGTGGATAGTGTAAAAGCCGTATAGAGGCTAACTGGACGGATAGCTGCCTTAGGCCGATTCATTTCGAGGTCATTGGATCGAAGCCACATATTTTTCTCTTTACTCAAAAGGAAGAATGATTTAGCCTGGACCCCGGAATACCAATAGGCATTGGAAGAGTTGAAGCGATACCTATCGAGCCCACCACTGCTTCACACTCCAAAGGCATATGAGAAGCTTTACTTGTACTCGACAGTATCGGAAATCACGGTAAGTGGTGTCCTAGTTCGAGAAGATCAAGGTACACAATTTCCCGTTTATTATGTAAGTCGAACTTTAGGAGAAGCAGAAACTAGATATCCATACTTAGAAAAATTGGCACTTGCACTGATAAGCGCCTCTAGAAAGTTAAGACCATACTTTCAATGTCACCCAGTATGCGTATTAACCACTTACCCACTTCATAATATTTTGCACAAACCAAAACTGTCATGTCGATTGGCCAAATGGGTTGTCGAACGCAGTGGGTACGACATCGAATATCAACCCTAGACGGCCATCAAGTCTCAAATTTTAGCGGACTTCGTGGCTGATTTCATGCCAACCCTCGTACCCGAAGTTGAAAAGGAGCTCTTGTTAAAATCGAGTACGTCATCGGGAGTATGGACCCTTTTCACAGATGGTGCTTCAAATGTGAAAGGGTCCAGGCTAGGCATCGTTTTGAAGCCACCCAAGGGTAGCACTATTAGGCAATCTATCAAAACTTCTAGGTTGACTATCAATGAGGCCAAGTACGAGGCTATGATTGCAGGTCTCGAGCTAGCTAAAAGCTTGGGGAAGAAGTCATTGAAGCTAAGTGTGACTCTTTACTGGTGGTAAACCAAGTAAACAAAACCTTCGAAGTTAGAGAGGATAGAATGCAAAGGTATTTGGACAAGCTGCAGGTAATTTTGCACCGTTTCAAGGAATGAACTTTACAGCATGTACCTCGAGAACAAAATAGTGAGGCCGATTCACTTGCAAACTTGGGTCATCGGTCAAGGAAGATGAGATCAGCTCGGGGACTGTCGTTCAACTCTCGAGATCTGTGATCGAGGAAGGTCATGCCGAGATAAACTCAACAAGCTTAACCTTGGATTGGAGGAATAAATATATTGAATACTTGAAGCATGGAAAGCTCCCATCGGACCCTAACGAGTCGAGAACCCTACGAACCAAAGCTGCTCGATTCACATTGGCTGAAGATGGAACATTATACAGAAGAACATTCGATGGACCATTGGCAGTGTGTTTGGGACCAGGAGGCACCCATTATGTTTTATGAGAGGTCCATGAATGCACTTGTGGGAACCACTCCGGCACCAAATCACTGATTCACAAAATCATTAGAGCAGGATGCTACTGGGATAGCATGGAAAAAGATACTAAGGAGTTTGTTCAAAAATGTGATAAATCTCAAAGGTTTGCACCGATGATCCATCAGCCCGGAGAACAACTTCATTCAGTCCTATCGTCATGGCCATTCATGAAATGGGGGATGGATATCGTCGGCCCTCTTCCATCAGCCCTAGGTAAAGCTAAGTTCATTTTATTTATGACTGACTATTTCTCTAATTGGGTTGAAGCACAGGCGTTCGAGAAAGTGAGAGAAAAAGAGGTTATAGCCTTCATCTGGGATCACATCGTGTGTCGATTTGGGATACCTACAGAAATAGTATGCCATAATGGTAAACAATTTATCAGCAGTAAAGTGACAAAATTTCTCGAAGACCATAAAATAAAAAGGATATTGTCAACACCGTATCACCTTAGTGGGAACGGATAGGACGAATCAACGAACAAGACTATCATCCAAAACCTGAAGAAAAGGTTGAAAGAAGCTGAAGTGGAGAGAAATTCTACCTGAAGTCCTTTGGGCATATCGAACAACATCGAAGTCCAGTAGAGGGGCAACTCCATTTTCTTTAGTATATGGCTCCAAAGCTTTGATTCCAGTCGGAGAACCCAGCGCCAGGTTTTGACATGCAACGGAGGAATCGAACCACGAGGCTATGAATACTCGCCTCGAATTATTAGATGAAAAACTAGAAGCGGCACTCGTTCGAATGGCTGCACAAAAAGCAACGAATCGAAAGGTACTACAATAGAAGAACCAACCTTCGCCAATTCAGGGTCGGTGACTTAGTTCTAAGGAAGGTCACCATCCACACTCGAGATCCTAATGAAGGAAAGCTCAGCCCGAATTGGGAAGGACCCTATCAATTCCTCGATATAGTCGGAAAAAGGGTCTTATAAACTCGGAACGATGGATGGCGAACCACTGCCAAGCAACTGGAACATATCACTTCTCAAACGATATTATTGTTAAGGTATGACTTTCTCCCTTCTTTCGTTTATATATATTAGACGCTAACTCATTTCAGGAGTTCGACCAAAGACATCGAGACCTCGGGTTTTAAAGAACGCATTGCACTATTTTTCCCTTTGACCGGTTTTTATCCCAAATGGGGTTTTCCGGCAAGGTTTTTAACGAGGCAAAAATTATGTGCTACCTGAGGACAATTCAACAATATCCAAAGCTTCTTTGCAATCAACCTCGAATACTGGAGGGTATCACCCTCGGATGTTGTATTCTTGAGCATAGTACTTTATGTCAAAGGGCCTCGATAGGGAAGCTTTGTAATGGGCCAAACGGTCAAGTGAACCGTGTCCATATAAATTAGTCGAGCCCCAATGGCAAAACATGTGCGCATGTGTAAACATCATTTAAACATTTTGTGTCTCGAAGAAAATCCTCTACTATACAAACCTCATGCTAATGATATTGTGAGAAATGGCTTAAGAGCCAAAGTGCAAATATACACTCGAGGACTACCACCGATGATAGGCATATTCGAGTTATCTAAACTCAAATTCATAAGACCTCAAAGAGGCACCCCTCGATCTATAGGCCAAGTCCACCATTCTCGGGGACTGACATTTCAAACAAGTTCGAAATGTGATTGGGAAATAAGCCCAAGAGGCATACCCGAAGGCTACGTCCAAACTAGAGGCTACGGCCAAAATACATACCCGAAGGCTACTGTCAAACTAAAGGCTATGGCCTAAATAACACGGCTCGGAGACGTCCGAATTGCGCAATAACTATAGGCCTTCAGATTCTCTGAAAAACTGGTTAAAAAAGGCTACCCTTGACAAATAATCAAAAGGGCTTTGATAAAATCAGCCCTCGAAAAACCTTAAGAGCTATAACATTATCTTTAACACAAATGTGCTAAGGCACAAAAAGCAAAAGGCTTTCAACCGACATCGTACCTTCAAAAAACCCAATAAGTAAAAAATATATGCTAAGGCATAAAGATATTTTTACTAAGTCTTTCAAGCCGAAAGGGGGAAATAATAGCCGTCTTTTAGAGGCCATATGGGCCCAACCTAAAAGGGCCTAAGGGCCAATACAATTAGAGTTCGAGACTTTGTTCTCACTCAACTCGGACCTAAGGGTTTCACTATTCCGAGTTCAAATGAAGATGACTTGAATTTAGCTCAAGGATCCGCCATAAAACCTTAACAGGGAATGTTACTATAAGTTCGCAAATTACCCATTATTTGATAAAACACCTAAGGGTTTGTTCTATTCTAAGTTCGAAACGTACTCGAACTTAGTTATAAAAACAGTGCAGTCATGGCGTCGATCAAGCCATCTTTGATGCCCCGAAGTTGAACCTCGGTAGATGATAGTTTGGCCAAGGTAGTTTCTTTTTTCGGAGCCAGGCGGTCCATATTCTCCTTCCACCGATCACAATCGGCCTTGACCTGATCGACTTCTCCCCGAAGTAGCTCGATCCTTTCAATATTTTGCTGCAACTGAGATAATGAAGTATTAGCCTCCACAGTTAGGTCGAGTCCATACTTTATCAAAAGGATGCTCACCTGCTTATCTAGCTCAGCCTCTTTCTCACGAGCCTTGGCCAAATACACTTGAAGGTCCTTTATAGTTTCGTCTTTTTGGCCGCAAAGAAGCTTCAGAGCGTTCCTCTCCTCCGAGACCTTTTGGAGCTCAGTTTCACACTGGCTTAGGTCAGCTCGAAACTTGGCGAAGGCCTATACAAAAAAGGAAAACACAAGTCAGATTTAGAGAAAAAAAAGAGTAAAGAAAAGAAGTGCAGTAAACGGATTCCTACCCGAGATAAGAGGCTTTGGCCCTCTTCTATAAGAATAGAAGCGTCACTGCTATTAGAGGCATCGTCGACTCCAGTAAAGCAATCCCGAAAGGGGTCCCCTACACTAGAGCCTCTGCCTATATTAGGGGTCTTCAACTCTCGAGCTTCCCTTACTGTCTCCTCAGAAAAAGTTGGAAGAGAAGGCAAGTGACCTGCTGTCATGGTCCTGAGTAAGTCGCTCGGGACGCCCTGATCGATCTTCGGGGTGTCAGAACCAGCCCCGTCTGGTGTAGTTGCAGATGGCCCAGAAATGATCTCGATCTCTGGTAATTTGAGATCCTCACCTGATTTCTTTTTGGAAGCCTCCTCGACACGAGGCTTGATTTTAGCAGCCACTGTCAGCTCAGAAGGTTTGGTGACCTCGACGACTTTCCTAGGTCGAACCGTCAGTGCCGAGGCATTTTCCTCTTCTTCCTCTTCTTCGTATCTCAGCTTTTCGACCGAGTCCATCGTGAGAGCGATTACTTTCCTCCTCACCCTTCGAGGTTTGGGCTTGGGGTCCTCGGACTGCGAGGCAGTTTTCCTCTTCTTGTCTTCCCCGGCTTCGGAACCGGGGACATGGTTTCTTCCTCGCCACTTGAAGGCCTCAAAATGGCATCCTTAGTCAGGCATGCATGAAAGAAAATTATTGACTAATAAAGTATAAAAAGTGTTTCAGAACGTGAAAAAAGAGATCCTTACCGTGGTTCTTGGCCTCCCATCTGCCCCTTACCAAATCACGCCATGTGTGTTCGGCATAAGTGGAAGTTAAAGCTAACTTCCGAACCGAATCTTCGAGGTTAGGTACCGCTTGAGGAATCCAAGGAATAGCTGCATATCGAAAGGGGATATCAGGCGAAGTCGAAGAAGATATGAAGAACAAAGTTTAAAAGATCACTTATGGTTGATGTTTCACTCCTCAGGGAACGACATCTTCTCTACCGGGATAATGTCGCGGGTCCTCACCCATATAAAACGGCTCATCCAACCCCGATCCTTGTCCTCGTCGATGCTCAAGATCAAGGCCTTCATTGCCCGGCGTTAGAGCCTGATTAGTCCTCGATAGATTCGAGGCCGGTACAACCGCATGAGGTGATTTAGAGAAAACTCTAGCCCCTCGGCCTTGCTAGAGAAGAAGCACAGCATGATTACTATGCGCCATAGAGAGGGGTTGATTTGGCCGAGGGTGACCTGATATCATTTACAGAGATCAATAATCACTGGGTCGAGGGGACCCAATGTGAAGGGGTAAGTGTAAACACTTAGGAACCCCTCCACATAAGCAGTGATGCTCTCTTCGGGAGCAGGAATTTGCACCATGACCTAGGGACCCCAGTTGCAGTCCCACTTCACGGCCTCGAGATGGCTCTTTGTTATCGAGCACATATACATCGACACATGCTCACATCGGTCCGGGATCGATGAAGGGTTTTCGACCTTGAAGTCGGATTTTAGAGTACACGGGCCGAGAATATACTTGTGGGGAAGTGGTTCCACCACGAGTATAAGTACGGTCTTTTGCGGAGAAAGAAGCTTTCGCCTTTTGCGGTATGGTCTTTGAGGTTTTCGCCATTTGTATAAGTAAAGAAGAGCGAAGGAAGATGAAAAACTGGTGGTTTCGGTGCTAACGAAGGTGGCTCTATAGACGGCAAAAAGGAGGAGACAAAAAGAGTGAAAAGACTTAGAGGTTTGATTAGAGAAAAAGTAAAGTTTGATTCAATGAAGGAGCAGGTATTTATAGGCTCACGGCGATGGTTCGGTGGCGCTAGTGGCCGACCGCTAACTGACAGGCATTATTGATTTAAGGATTTGAACCGACGGGACATTTTGATCAGATCCGTCACTTACGTCATGAGAACGACATCATGATCGAGGTTTCGGAAAATCAAGGCTCAAACCGTTTCTTATCATTTTATTCCGAGAAATGCGGGGACTATCTGTATACGGTCAAAATTGGGCATGTCTGATTTCATAGGCACGAGGAGCTGCCTCGAGAGATAGCTCGTAAAAGACCAGGCTCGAGCTCAATGGCAGAGTATGGAGCATGAAGATCGAAGTGCTCGCTGAAGATCGAGACCGAGCATGACCGACTTTGAGTAAGGCATAATAACGGAATGGCGAGATATTTGCAACTGACCGAAGATCTCGGCGGAAATTCCGGAACAAATCGAATCAAGCAGTTATTGACGCCAATCATGGGATTTGTTTCCGTTATTAGAATTGTACCTTATTTAGGATTCCTCTACTATAAAAAGAGGGACCCCATTCATTTGTAAGGAGACTGATTCGCTGATAAGCATATACACATACACTGCTTTCTCTATTTCACTTACTATCTGTTACTGCTCATCACTGTTTATTTTCTGTTCTTTATCATTCTAGTTACCCAACCTCGAAACCATCTCGAATCGAAGTCGAAAGCACTGCCAGAACACTTGTTCGATTTATTTTACTCTTCAGATTATCTATTTAATTCCTTGTTTATCAATTAGTATTGGATTAAATCACGTATCCTTGAAACCACTAAATAAGTTTAATTGTTACTCAAAATTTTAGGGTAAAAAGTAACATATTAGCAAAATAAAAGGTTATATTGATTATTTAATATTTTCTTTTCTGAAACTATTTTTTAACTTGTTACTCAAATAAAATGGTGGTCAAGTGCAATCCAATAACATAATTCTAATTAAGAAAAAATATGTATTGTCTAATTATGATCATTAAGGACTAGTGCTGTCGAGACAGAAACAATGAATGATGGCCAAATGGGTTTGGTTCAAGTCCTTTTAAAAAGAAAGAACATAAATTTTTGCACGCCCAAGTTATTTGATTTCATTTTCCTCAAACAATAGAATAGCCTAGATAAACAACATCGTATCAAAACAAAAGGTTATACAGATCATTTAGTATTTTCTTTTTAATATTATTTTTCAACTTGTTCTCAAATAAAATGGTGGCCCACTGCAATACTCAAAGTAAGAAAATATTTATTGTCTAATTATGATCAGTAAAAACTGGCGCTAGGGAGACAAAGAAACAAAGAATGGAGGCAAAATGGGTTTGGTTCAAATCCTTCAAAAAAAGAAACAACATAAGTTTCTAGACTCCCGAGTTATTTGAATTCATTTACCTAAAACAATTACAATGAGAATGAAAAATAACAGTTTCTTACATAGAGCTCTTGGTGTTGAGACTCATAATCACCAATTTCTTTGTTTCTCAAATCTCGAGTGTTTAATTAGCCAAGGCAAAAAGGAGTAAGAGTTGCCAAAAGGTTGATATGGTGAAGATGCAGAACGAGAGTAATTTGCAAATGACTTTCTCTAAGCGTCGTGCTGGTCTCTTCAGGAAGGCTAGTGAACTTTGTACACTATGTGGTGCTGAAGTCGCCCTTGTGATATTTTCCTGTCACGACCCAAAATCCCATCATAGGCGTCCTGATGGCACTTAGTCTCTAAAACTAGGTAAGCCGATTATAATAACAATTCAAGCCATTTTTTTTAAAACATACAATTTAATCCAAGTATCGAAACCAAAAGCGGAAACAAATATAAACAACCTCCCACGACTGGTAATACTGAGTCACAAACTCTAACTGAGTACATGCAGTGATCCCAAGGATCGAATATATAATATTGTTCGAATAAGAGTGGACACTACAATAAAAATAAAAAGACTCCAAGGGACTGCGACGACCAAACAACCCTAACATGAATCCTTGCGATCACACTCTAATCTCTGCCCGAAGCCGATTTCTTCAATACCTGGCTCTGCACAAAAATGTGCAGAAGTGTAGTATGAGTACACCACAGTCGGTATCCAGTAAGTATCAAGACTAACCTCGGTAGAGTAGTGACGAGGTATAGTCAAGACACTCACTAGTAAAATAACCTGTGCAATATAGCAGTATACAATAGTACTGAAAAACAACTAGCAGTGATAGCAACAAATATCAACCAGTGATATAAACAGTAAGGCAGCAAGAACACCATAATTATTACTCAAACGAACAAGGAACACAAGTGCAACCAATTAAACAAGTCCTTTAAATATAAATCTTTCACATATAATTTTTCGAATAAATACCTTCCGAAGATATTTCTTTCAAATAAAAGTCACCCTGTGACACCTCATTTCATAATCATAAACACATGGGTCTCAGCCCAACTTCATATTTTCGTAACATGGGTCCCAGCCCATTTTTATATTTTCGTAACACGGGTCCCAACCCATTTTCATATTTTCACGGAACCTAGTGCCCATATTTCTATCAAAACCGCATGGACAACTCACGTGCCAATAATAAAAATTATCATATTTTCCCCGGCACCTGGTGCGCACATTTCATATCTGTTGCGGCATGCAACCCGATCCCATATAACATTAATCATACATGTTGCGGTGTGTAACCCGATACCATATAACATAATTTGCCCGGCAATAGCCACAGGCTCACGATTTGAATATATATCAGACTATTATCAAGTTTACCGAAATAAAAAGACAAGTTGCACAAGATATAAGAATAAACACAAGAAAAATCACAACATCACATGAAAATTACCAACGCAATAACCCCACATCATCACATAAAAATTACCAACACAATAACCACACACCATCACATATCATTCCCGACAATATCCATCTTATCACTCCTATAATAGCCTCCCTTATCCCTCCACCCCCCCTCCCGACAATATAATAGCCACCATTATAGCTCTTATAGCCACATTTATCACTCCGTATAATAGCCACCCTTATCACTTCACTCAGACAATATCCCAACACACATAACCATAGTGAAATGCCACCCTTATACCCACATAATATTAACAGTGGAATGCCACCCTTATATCCTCATAATAATAACTCAAATCACATAACAATTTACACGAACTATTATCACGACAGCACAATCAATTCATATTACAATTTGCCCAATGCCAACAACCAATTCCAAAGATATAGCAAATCAATAAATTTCTCAACAAATAACCTAAGGCTCCATACAACGTATATAAAACCTCAAAACAATAATAGAGATGGAAAAGTAACTCAGCTTAGGACAACCCCTTCATTAATCTAATTTTTAATAAATATAGATTAATGCCTCATTTTAAACTTATTTAATAATTATTTGCAGATAAGAATTCCATATTGAATTTAATTCCAATAAAATTATCAA
This sequence comes from Nicotiana tabacum, assembly GCF_000715075.1. Lineage (NCBI taxonomy): Eukaryota > Viridiplantae > Streptophyta > Magnoliopsida > Solanales > Solanaceae > Nicotiana > Nicotiana tabacum. The sequence goes on along the minus strand of NC_134098.1, from coordinate 93,111,528 downwards.
ATCAACAACACATGGGATTCACATAAAAGTCCAAGTGAAAATAACACCAAATTATCATATAAAATACAAATTCGACAAACAAGAAATGGGGCATGACAATTCAAGGATTTACTAAGTTCCAACAACTTTCAAATTTAATACATAAGGGCGTCTATGAATTTCAACCGATATAATTTTCACATATAAACCAAGTACGTACTCGCCACCTTGCGTACACGGCTATCAATCACACAATTTACACATAAGACTCAATGCATAAGGGGTAATTTCACTCACTCAAGGTTAGGCAAGATACTTACATTTTTGAAGTTATGCCGATATTCCAAAATAGCCGTCTTTCTTGAATTAATCCTTCGGACAACTCAAATCTATTCAAATTTGTTACGACCCAAAATCCAACTAGTCGTGATGGCACCTAACCCAACCCACTATGTAAGCCGGTTAACCACTAACCAATTCCAATAACAATCAATAAAGCAAATAAGTAAAGAAATTATTTGAATCTAATACAATCCCCAAGAACTGGTAGTACAAATCATGAGCTTCTAAGAATAGAGTTTACAAAGCCGAAATGGAACAAACACATAGTCTGTTTGAAAAGTACATAAACAGAGTTTTATAGATCTAAAGCTACCACGAACAAGAGACAGCTACAACCGGGACGCAGGTACATCTTCAACCAACCCCATGTACTCAATAAGTAACAAACCTACCCTTAGGTTGAAAGTTGTGACGAGCTAACACGAAGGTCGGGTCCAACACCAATATTCCATAACTAAACATAACAACATAGTACAAGTAATAAAAGAGGTATCTCATAAATAAAATGCTCAGTTCGTTCACAGTTCAAGAAAATAGTCATTCTTTTCAAGTATCTTAGTGAAACCCAAATTTATTACCGAAAATGCCAAAAATACGAGTAAGTTTGAAAACTGTAATTTTTCCAAATATCCTTACCACAATAAATAAAATATTTCATTTTCTTTCCAGATAGCAAGTGTGAAATACCTCTCTATGCTCACATATCAATGTGTGCAAAAAGTCATGAATGACATGATAATGTACAACATGAGAAACAAAAAATGCATCGATATGCCTGTATGTCATGTGTGCATGGCAATACCATGTATCTCAGAGATGAATCGTGTACTCACACTCTCAGAGTACTCAATCTCACTGTCTCGCATCCTCTCTTAGTATGCTCAATACTCCGCACACACAATCACTCAGCATTGTACAATACCCGCTGCAGCGTGCAACCCGATCCACATATATATAGTCGACTGCGCTCACTGGGGATGTGCAGACTCCGGAGGAGCTCCTACAACCCAAGTGCTATAATCCGCACGGACAAATCAGGTGCTGCACTGACAACTTACGTGCTGCACGGACAACTCGCGTGCCATAATATCAATATCTGGATCCGTACGGACAACTCACGCGCTATAGTATCAGTATCTGGATTCGCACGTACAACTCACGTGATGCACGGACAACTCACGTGCCATAGTATCAATATACTCACAACAGGCCCCCGGCCTGACTCAGTCATCAATCTCTCCAGTCTCACTCATGTTCTCACAATGTCATGAAACTAGCCCGACAACAATGATATGATGTATCAATAAATAACAACTGAGACTGAGATATGATATGAATGCATGAATATGACTGAGTACGAAATATCAATGAAATCAGTGAGATGACAGTAAGAAACAACCACTATGGGTCCAAACAGTATCGGCATAATTCCTAAACATGATATCTAGCATGATTGACAGCTCAATTACTTTATCACACGGTGAAAACATGAATATCAATAAAATAGGACCACTATACAGTACCATAGAAACAACAGAGTCCCAATTTACATGGTGCACGCCAACACGCCCGTCACCTAGCATGTGCGTCACCTCAATACCAATCACATAACACGTATTACGGGGTTTCATACCCTCAACACTAAGATTAGAAGAGTTACTTATCTCGAACAAGCCAATACCAAATACCGAGCAAGCCACGCGATGCTCCAAAGATGCCATCACATGCGTAGCGACCTCCAAACGGCTCAAAACAAGCCAAAAGCAACTCAAATACATCAAATACAACCCAAGGAACAATTCCAAATGATAAAGATCGATTTGTCAATCAAAACCTAAAACCGGCCAAAAATCACACCCGGGCCCACGCCTCGAAACCCTATAAAACTCATAAAATCCGACAACCCATTCAATTACGAGTCCAACCATACTAGTTTCACTCAATTCTGAATCCAAATTGATGTTCAAAACTCAAAAATTAATATTATAAAACTTTAGGCCAAAACCCCCAATTTGCTCTTTAAAATTCATCAACCAAAAGCTAAAATCGAAGATAAATTCATGGAATATAACCAAAACCGAGTAGAGAACACTTACCCCAATTCATATGGTGAAAATTACTCCAATAATCGCCTCAATCCGAGCTTGAAAATGTAAAAATGAAGCCAAAATCGCGAACGCTTGTATATAACATTCTGCCTAGCACATCCGTATTTTGCAGAAAATTCGTCGAACCTGCGACCACCACTTTTGCGGAAACATTTTGCACCTACACTGCCCAGCTTCCTCACCATTTCCTCTTCTGCGACTCCCTGCCCACATCTGCGCCATCACAGGTGCGGAAATCCCATCACACCTGCGACCTCTGCTGACACCCACGAACTCCGCACCTGCGACATCGCATATGCGCCCAATTCTCTGCTTCTGCGGTCTTCCTCGCCCAGCACTATTCTCGCATCTGCGATGTCTTTGTCGCTTCTGCGGCCATCGCACCTGCGCAAGCCAACCGCAGGTGCGATCATACCAGAACCAGCAGCCTTCAGCTTTGCATATGAAGTGAAAATGATCTAAACCTCTTCTAAACCTCATCCGGGCCATTCGGGACCCCGTACAAATATACCAACAAGTCCAATAACATAACACGGACCTACTCGAGGCCTCAAATCATGCATAACAACATTGAAACGATGAATCACACCTCTAATCAAAATCTATGGACTTTGAACTTTCAAATTCAATAACTCGTTCTAAAACATAGAAAATTAATCCGGAATGACTTCAAATTTTGCACACAAGTCCCAAATAACATAACGAAGCTATTCCAATTCCTGGAATCACAATCCGAATCCGATATCAAAAAGTTCACTCCCGGTCAAACTTTCAAAAATTTCAACTTTCGCCATTTCAAACCAAATTCCACTACGGACCTCCAAATAACAATCTGGACGCGCTCCTAAGTCCAAAATCACCCAACGAACCTACCGGAACCATCAAAATTCCAATCCGAGGTCAAATGCTAAAAAAGTCAAACTTGGTCAACTCTTTCAAATTTAAAGCTCCCTAGTTGAGAATCATTCTTCAAAATCAGTCCCGAATAACCTAAAAAACCAAAACCAACGATTCACATAAATCATAATACATCATACGTAGCTACTCACGTCCATAAACTACAGAGGGGAGTACAAATGCTCAAAACGACCTGTCGGGTTGTTACATCCTCCCCCAATTAAGCATACGTTCGTCCTCGAACATATCCAGAGTTATTCTCAAAGCCATCAAACCGACGTGTAACCTTACCATGCACATACCCGGGGGTGACCCCACGTCACTCTATCCTATACAGGCCCGACAACACAACATAATAGAAGTTTCTCAATTCAACCTAGCCCACAAGCTTTCGAATCCAATTTCCAACATCCGAAATTTCTTATAAGATCTGAATCCTGCAACCTACACACTGTATAATTCTGAACAAGCTGTACCAAAAGTCATAACCATAACTCAAATACTCAAAACTCAAATACCACATAGCTCAAATGCTCAAAGAAATGATTTCTAATCACAGTAGCTGCTCAAAACAACCCAATGCCGGTAATAAACCTCATATCAAACAAGACTCCATTAAAAAAAAACCTTCGTACACTGCCAATGATGGAAGAAACATGCAGAACTCATATCCATTCATCAGATCAACAAGTCATGGTACTCCGTCTCCTTTGACAAGAACTATAGCAAATTTCTAAGCCGAGTTTTGATATTATCCTTCCAACTGTGTTGTAATAAATTCCGATCGTATCCATTCTAGGCCGGACGAATTCATCTTATCAAATTCCAGATACTTTACTGACATGCCACACCAATACTATCTAAAGCCACAACCCGTGCAAGTCGTGCACCAATAAGCAACATTCCAAATGTACTCAATCATGGAAAAATGACCCAGACAAGAGAATTGTCCCGCAAGCTCGACGATTACCACCCCAATGCAATGCTAAGAGCCCATCACACACCATAGAACCATAACACACGAATCTAACACTAGGGATCATATCTAAACATAACTCTGCTGCAATGCGTGACCCCATCCAAACACTGATCCATATGAAATACCTCAGCCACCATGCTCAAAATCAATAACCACGCGCTATCTGACATCAAGTACTCAAAGTGAACTACCATAACCATGGAGAAACAAATGACACAATGCCACATAAATCCGAAAGAACATAACCAATGCGCAATCAATCATGCGTCACCCAAATACCCATCTCACGCAATTTCTGCCATAAGGCCCCAATAGAACTGCATCGTTTGTGCATACAACGAACGAATCACAACTCCTCGTAGAATATAAGAGTAACTCACAGATCATTTCAGAACATGAATAAGCTCAACAACAACCGAATGGCACATCCCTTAACAATAGCAGTATGGAGCCAACCAATCCGGCTCGGTGTAGAATACACATCCTAATTGGTCCTACCAATGGACTCCCAAATCAGCTCTAGTCACCCACAAATAGATAAATAACCCTCTGAAAGTCCACAATGACTGAATCATAACACATACTATCATCTGGCTAGCTTCAGCCACAGCTTCACAGTCCACAACCATGAAACAATCGGCTCATGAGAACTCCCAGCCTCCAAATCCATAAAACACACGAATCACCATATCTGATTCCATGTCCACCGCCCGAATGTCTAATACATCTCTCATACACGATTATCGTGCGAGGAATACTTCTAAAATTCTTCCGTGCCACACAGCAAAATTTGAATATCAGCAGTCGATCAACCATAAGAGTGCTGCAATACCAGCGAAGTATCCATAAATCAAAACACATTGCCCGTTCTGAAATGTATACTCTCATCAAGCCATACCAAATAGTAATATCATTTACCTAGTCATTTGAAACCGTCCATGATTCCAAACATAACTGTGATCCCGCTTACGTATATCTCAATCCCACACAACACACCGCATATACCATGCCATCATATGAAAAATACGAGAACTTCATAGGCCGCTCCGAGTCACAAGGACCTTCCATTTGATTTCATCCAGGAGAAATTCACTATACACAACATGCTCCTCACTCCAGCAGGAAATATACCCCCCGAACCTTGGTAAAAATAATTGAGAACTCTTCGAAACACATTTGCACATAACCAAGCTATCTAAACCGAATATCTCTAACTCAACCCAGCCACGCAGGTTGCCAAGACCCAAAAGCATTGCCACGAAATACCTGTAGAGACTAGATATGTCATAAGTACCCAAAGAACGGATCATACCCATTACTGTGCTAACCCAACCTACTACCCTACTGTCCTATTTCTCCAAGTCCCTTCCAAATTGCCTTCAAATTGATACTTCTCCCTATTGGAGCACCACGATCCTTAACCAAAATTCACCATACAAGAGGCCCTAGTATAAAACCACCACGCCCTAAGGCCTATAAGCCACTGACTTCCCTTTTAAGCACCCCAAAGCACCACAACCGAGATACCCACTCTAAAGAGACCTTATATGAACCTAAAACTATTTTCTTCCCCTTCTTGATACTAAAATGCATAATCCACAATGATATAAAAATGCCACAAGTCTCGACACCATCCCATGCAATATCAGGTCCTAGCCATATACCAATCCGAAATTCTCAATTTCTACATATAAATCTTGAATCCATTAGAACCATTCTCGAGAGTCATCCACTCTACTCAAATCTCAATTTAATCGACCAAACGGACCGAACAACCTGTGCCTTATTAGTATACCAACACCCAAGGGAGTAGTCCACACTCCTAAGCAATCGAGCAAATTCCTACTCTATGTATCCTACATCCTTCGCGAATAACCACTTAATTATTTTATGATTTCCATATACCCATAGAGCGTAATATAACCTTTATCCAGAAATTTCTTTACTCGAGTCATCCTCGATTTCGACCTCTGCAAGTCATAACTGATTCACCAATATACCCGAACCGAAACCAATACGACACATAACCGTGCAAATAACTCGTCGATAGCAGACTCCCCCACTTCGCTCAAAGCCATAGAACAAAACAGTTGATAACATCATGATACCCATACTATATTACTGCCAGAACCCCTCACTGAAATTCAACTAAATCCTTCGCAAGCCCATGTAACACATACCATATAATACCTCAAATCGTCTACAAATCTCGCATTCACCCTATTAATAGTAAAGCCAATGCCCACAAGAGATCCAAACTCAAATTGCAACATATATCATTCACCGGTAAAAAGAACTCTCTACCAAACTTCATAAGGACCACACAACCTCAGGACACCTCATAGGAGATAACCCGCTGATGTCGCCCAAACTCATACCACAAATATAGGTAGTGAGGCGGTGGAAGCAATAATAAAACCCAATGCAAGTCGGGGTCTAATCCTCAGGGAGTTAGAACTGGGATTAGGTATATATTTAGTGTAATTGTACAATATGACTTAGATTACACTTCCACATTCTTGTTTGTTTTTTCTACTTCTACTTTAAACTATTGGTTGCAATTATAAAACTAGGAGACAATATTTTTGGTTTTGGTTGTTTTCCAAATGATAAAAGATCTAGGATCGTGACTTCCACCGAAGTGGTTACCTAATGGGTTGAAAACTCTAGGACAAGCCTGATTGGCCGGGGTTATAATATAGCCATCACACGTAATTACCCACTCTGTAACTCTCGGTAGTTTGACTGGTTTTGCCCAATTTTCCTTTCTTAAGTCCAAATGGGTATTGCACAAAATAAGTGATAAATGCTCAAGTCGGGTCTTACTATCTCTAGATTCAACCCTTTAATTGGGGCTATCAATTTCTTGAGTTCACCCCAATTTCCTGTTAGCCAAGTTTTCCTAGACTTAGTCTCTCTTTCTCAAGTAGAGACTAAGTCAATTAGGCATGAATCAATGTTTGCAATCATTAATTCTTGAATTCAAGAAAGAACTACGCTACATATCACTAACCCAATCACAAACAAATCTTAAATCAAACACCCATTATGTACCCACACTAGGGTTGGGCCACAACCCTAGCTATAAATTTAGCTACTCATGAAAAATGAAGAAATACAAGAAGAAATTAAGATATATTGCATAATAATTGATCAGGGAAAGAAAATCTAATGTTTAGAAGCTAATCTAGTACAATATTACTTAAAATAGTAAAGACAAACGGCTCAGGTGCTCTCCCAAAACATAATTTACCCTAAAAATGACAAAAAGTTCTATTTATACTAAGCTAAAAATATCTGACAAAAATGCCCCTGTGGAAGTTGTGCGACCACATAATTATGTGTGCGGTCCGCACAACGAGACTTGGACTAACAGGTTCCAATTCTGCAGCCACGCAATTCTGGATTGCAGCCGCACTCCTTCAACTACTGCGGACCGCACAATTATAGTGTGGTCCGCACTCCTTGATCTCAGGCTCTGGCTGTGTGAGACTTCTGCGAACTACATAAAAATTAGTGCGGCCGCGCTCTTGATTATGCGGCCGCATAAAAATGGTGCGATCCGCATTTCTTCATGAACTTGAAATCCCATCTCTCTGATCTTTGTCTTATGCGGCCGCACCAGACTTGTGCGGTCCGCACTTTACATGTCATTTCTTGTCAGAGGTTTTCTTCATTATCTGCGGCCGCACTCAATATTGTGCGGTCCGCACAGTGCCCTTTTAGCCTTGTTTTTGTCCTTCTCCAATATTACTCCTTCTTAAGTTGATTTTTATTTCTTTAGCTCATATTCTAACACTCCTGCAAGCAAGCATATTTCATTAGATTTCGGGAATACCTTTAAGTAATTTTGAACTAAAACGCAAGTAAAAGAGTACAAATAAGCAGCTAAAATCCCTACTTATCAACTCCCCCAAATTAAGCTTTTTCTTGTCCTCAAGGAATTAAGGCAATTCCCACCTCCACTAGAAAAAAGGGCTATTTCAGCTGGCATAAGGTGAATCAATCACACATCAAAATGGGACCAACAATTACCCACAACACGAATGAATTATCAACAATGCAATGATTTGACTTTTTGAGTACCATAGTTCTAATATGACACTAGAGCATCAAGAGTTGAATTTATACATCAAGGAAGCTCGCTCTTTCATGTAGGTCATTGTGGATCCCAAACTCCTCGTCCTTTACTCTCCGTTAGCAAATCTCACTTTAGAATGCAACACTCAATTCAAGGATAGTGAAAAGTTCGCTCATCTCTCTCAAAAGAATGTCACAAGTACGGCTTTAAGTACCATATGCTTGCCCCTCATATAAATCACTACTAATGCAAGCTTACTCAACTTGAAATCACATAGGGCTTTTTCGGGATGTAATGAAGGCTTTTTGGATCATGGTAGGACTTGATGGACAAAAATGAGTTCATCTTTCCTTAAGCACTCCATTTTCTCTTTTTGGCTCATACTTTGTCGACACTTTGAGTCAATTTCTTTTTCCTCAAGGGAACTAGAGAGACGTAACGTCACTCTTTCTTGATCATGGCATTCATTTTTCTCCTTTTCTATTTACTACATGCCTTTCATCCTTGCTTTTCTTTGAATCCCTTCAACTTTTTACTTTATTCACTTTTTTTGGCATTTATTTTTGTTCTTTCTTTCTTTCTTTTCTTTGCCTTCCCTTTTCTTTATTTCTTTATCTTCTTTGTACCTTTTTATCACTTTCAAACTCCTCGTCTCTCCCCCCCAAACTTATATTTTTGCCAATTGTTTCTCAAGAATGCTAAGAAAAGATCGGGTGCCAAGAGAGGGTCATTACCAAACGGATAAAGGCTTGTAATGTGGTTATTGAAAGATAAAGGGCTTAGGCTCAAATGGGTTGACTAGGGATATCACATTGGTAGGATATGGAAGATTTCAAATTTCAAATTGGTCCAAGGAGATCCTACAATCATTTCTCAAGCCAAGCTTCACTTAGAATTTCGCCTAGAAAAACATTCGGGGCAAGTTCTAGTCTATTAGCACGGGTACTTGAACTTGCAATTCAATACATCACCTCTCACGCTGCTGGATTGCTAAAGAGAACAGAGTCGAGGGCTTACAATAACCCTAGTTGAGATTGAGAATCACAAATGGCTCGACTGAACCACTCAATGACTGCTTAACTCAATAAAAGAGTCAAAAGGTCACAACTAGAGCAAATTTCTGCCAATAACTTATTTTTAACCATAAGGTCATGGGTAAATGTGTTGGTACCAAGTGAAGCATGTTAGAGACCCTTTTATTCCTTACTACTATTTTTTTCCTAAACATAAAAGAAAACGGACTCAATCTTTTAAGAAGGTTGTCATGCCATATATCGCTGGGAAGAGCCACCCGGTTCACACAAAATCCACCTTTGGAAAGAACCGTGGCATTAAGAAAACCAAAGGTTTATTGTTCACTCAAATGTAAAAAAGAAGCTAACAAATCAAAAAGAAGTTACTAAAATAAATAAGAATTTATACTACTAAGAAAGACAAACTAAAGAAGCTAAACTACGGAAAGTAAGGCAAACAAATATACAAACCGAGAGGAAAATGAATATAAACATCAAGGGAAAGGGAAGAATATATACATAACCAAAGAGAAAATAAAGATAAAAGAAAAATAGTATAAGAGTTATTACAGAACAAATGTCAAGGTCAAATCAATCAAAATAGACCAACCCCCGAATAAAAATGAGCATTGTCCCCAATGCTTATCAAAAATAAGAACAAGAAGGGGTAGGGAGTTAAGAGAACTCCTTATGGGGTCTCAGTCTGCATGGAATCCTCAGCACCCTCGGTCTCCTCTAGCTATATCTCATCATCACCTAGCTGAGGGACAACAGGGTTGCTGAGAATCTGTATCATCTCCTCAGCGATGTGGGCAGTCGCAACCGGCTCCTCAGACTGGCCAGTTGTTGCCTCTGGCGCCTTGGGTACTGCTGGTGCTGCCTGTGCTATTGGAAATGTTGGTGCTGTCTCCATGAGTAAATCCAGTGGTAGATCTCCGGCAGAGGCAACCTTGGTAACTGCTGTTGTCAACTTATCCACCGACTTCTTCGAAGCTTGAGACTTCCGCATTTTCTTTACTTGCTTGCCCAACTTCTCAATGACATCCCCATGTGCCACCAGAGTCTCCATAATGGTCTTCTGGTTGCCTAGAATCTTCTTCAATGTTTCCTCCCTTGACGGAGGTACCCGTGGTGCAACCTGGGCAGAAGATTGTGTTGCAACAACACTGGATATGTCAGACATCTTTGAAGTAGCTGCCTGCATCCAGTTGTTGGACTCACCAATGTCTGGGAGACTCATAGCGCATTCAGTGGATAAGTAGATGAAGCTGGCACTGATAATGGAACTGATGGTCTGGAAGAAGAAGTTGGTGGCATGTCTTCTGTCCCGTGGAAGGTCTGGTTGATGTGGAAGGCATAGCATCTGTGGAACGCTCAGCAGCTGAATTAGTAACCACTACCGTTGGCTCCTTAGACTGGCCAGCGGAGGTAGTTACCTTACCCTTGAACTTCGGGTTGTCAGAACCTTGTATGTGGTACCATAAGAAATGCTTCTTGGCGTTTACCTTAGTTTCATACTATCTCGGCTCCACCTTTTGATCATTGAAGTACTTTGTGAGGAATTTCGGGTAAGGCTAGGATCTCGCATCCTTACGGACAACCAAAGTGATGTTGGTTGAAATTATAGCACCCACATTGATCGGGTACCCAGCCATAATCGAAGCCGCCAAGACTGCTCGGGGAAGTGGGAGGTTGTTCTCATTCAAGCACGGGTCAATGCGACTGCACATGAAAGTCTGCCACCCTTTAGCTTCAAAGTTTATGGTGGCCCGGACTATGGGAACCCCTGGTGTGAGCCACGGGGGTGGTGGTCCTCTAGCAGCCAAAATCTCAGCCAGCCACGGGTGAGCTGCATCATCCATAGCTATCTTCTCAAGATACTGAACAACTTCCACTTCTTCAAACCCCACATACTTGTTCAGGGAGCAGGCATCAAACTTGATTTTCAGATTCCGCACTTTGGTTATCTTGGTGCCCTTCTTGATGTGAGCCACGTTTGCGTAAAATTCTTTGGTCAAGTGCTCATTTGCATCTAGGATACTTTGGTTGAACCACTTCCACCCCTTGCGCTCGTCGAATTGTATAAGGACATTTTGATTATGAATATCCAAATCCTTGAGTAAGAACTGTCGCTCAAGTGTGAGCAATCTCTGGGGCCACAATTCCCAGAACATGTTGAAGGTTGTCAAGATCATGAATTTATCATCCCACATCTCCTTCTTCTTTGTCCTCTCAAGACCACCCAGTTGAGTGTCTCCCCCTCTACCATCATTCGGGACGTCATCATCATCATCAACGTTGATTGGTGCAGCCGGGGTATGTGAGGAAGAGGGCTTAGAATCATGGCTACCCTCTTCCGAACCTTTAGAAGAACTAGCAGCGAAAGATGATTCATCAACCAAATGGAAACTTCCCTAAACGGGAGATACTCACTGGTGTCTGATGATTCAGGGACTCTGTTAGTCGTAGCCTTCTTGCTTATCACTCTCTAGATGGCTAGTGGTAGGTAACTCTTGCTTCGTCCTCGGCATCGGGAGGGTTTTTCCCTCCCTTTTGATGAATCTCCTCTACCACGTGATCTAACCATTGTCTACAATTATAACAATAAGAATCAGTTAAAGTTCAGGTTCATAAGACTCAAATACATGCATGATAGTTGCAGGCCAGTTATGGATAAACAGTCTCAAGAGAGGCAGTGCGGACCGCACAAAAGTGAGTGCGGCCGTAGACTGCCAAGTACGGACCGTATAAAAGTGAGTGCAGCTACAGACTGCCAAGTGTAAACCGCACAAAAGTTAGTACGGCCGCCCAATCAAAAGTGCGGACCGCACAATTTTGAGTGCAGCCGCACAGCCCCAGGTTTAGACTACTGGGTCTCTGATCTATTCACAGTGTAGACTACACAATTTTGACTGCGGACCGCACAATTTCACTGCAGACCGCATATTTTTGAGTGCAGTCTGCACAATTCAAGCGTACAGATGCCCTAACTTAGAGACTATGGACGCACGAAAGTGTGTGAGGCCGCATAATTTGGATTAACATGGCACTGCTTTACGATTCATAAAAGTATTGCAAGAATTAGACATGGTCCTAACAATTAAGCATGATTAGCTATTTACCCAGGCCCCAATTAATAATTATGAAGCTACCCACATGATTTTGAGAAAAGATGACTAACTATTGACGTTTTTAGGCACGAAATTAACCCTAGACAAAAGAACAAAACTAAGAGAAGATGAAAATTCTAAAGAAGAAATGAACATACCAGTAATGAAGGGTGCATGTAAGAATCTACAGAGATGAAATGCTTGAAGTTTGATAACTAGTGGGGGATGAACTGTGTTTGCTTAGGGCTCGAGAGTTCAGAGATTGTAAAGTGTGAAAATTGTTGAAAAGCCCTATTTATAGGTTGACCCGTCGAGCCCAAAACTTACCTGAGTGTGGCCGCACAATTTTGAGTGTTGTCTGCACTCTTTACCTGATCATTTGAAGAAGTTATGCGGTCCGCACAAAAGTGAGTGTAGCCATAGAATTTGTGCGGACCACACAATTTTGTCTACGGCCGCAAATTGTTAAGGAATTTTGACAGGCCAAACTTCAGAGAACATGCATTTTGGTCTTCCAGTTGTGCGACCGCACAAAGAATTGTGCGGCCGCAGAGTTATTATGCGGTTCGCATAATTTTGGTGCGGTCCGTACTTTTGTGACACATAGTCAATTTTTCTTGCTTATTCCCTTCAATGCACACCCATTCCTTCATATACGTCAAAACTAGTTAGCACAAAACAAAGCATATCTAACAAAGGAGAAAGAGAAAAATAAAAAGACACATGGGTTGCCTCCCAAGAAGCGCCTGATTTAATGTCGCTGCATGATGCAGATTACCAATCATTTGAAATGAAGGACCGCCACAATGTGGCCATAATCAACCTTGCCAAGATAATATTTAACCCGGTGCCCATTGAATCTAAATACCTTGTCATTCTTATTTTTCAAATCTAGAGCACCAAAGGGGGTTACATTAACCACTTCAAAGGGGCCACAACATTTTGACTTCAACTTGCCCGGAAACATCCGTAACCGGGAATTGAACAATAGCACAGGATCACCCTCTTTAAATTTCTTATTGTGGATGTACTTGTCATGGAGGTACTTCATCTTCTTCTTGTAAAGGGACGAGCTTGTGTAGGAATGATAACGGAATTCATGAAGCTCATTCAATTGTGACACCCTTAGATTTTTCGCGACATCCCATTCAAGGTTCAACTTCTTCAAAGCCCACATGGCCTTATGCTCAAGTTCTACCGGAAGATGACATGCCTTCCCGAACACTAACCGGTATGGAGACATCCCGATCGGTGTTTTGTAGGCCATTATATAAGCCCAAAGAGCATCATCAAGTTTTCTTGACCAATCCACCCGGTAGGAAATGACTGTCTTTGACAAAATACTCTTTATCTCCCGGTTGGAGACTTCAACTTGTCCTCTTGCTTGAGGATGGTAGGGGTTGATACTTTGTTAGTGACACCATACTTTGTGAGTAAGGTATCAAAATCCTTGTTGCAAAAATGCTAACCCCCATCACTAATAATGGCTCTTGGGGTACCAAACCTCGTGAAGATGTTCTTTTTCAAGAATGCCACCACACTCCTTGCTTCATTATTAGGTAAAGCAATGACATCAACCCATTTAGATACATAATCCACCATAACTAGAATGTAGGTGTTCCCACGAGAGCTAACAAACGGACCCATAAAATCAATACCCCACACATCGAAAATATCTATCTCCAAAATGGTGGTGAGAGGAATTTCATTCTTCTTTGAGATCCCACCGGCCCTTTGGCATTCATCACACCGCTGCCAAGCCCACTAGCATCCTTGTAGAGATTAGGCCAATAGAATCTACAACTCAAAACTTTTGCCATCGTTTTTGCTCCACCATGGTAACCACCATACGGTGAAGAGTGGCAAGCCTCAAGAATACCCATTTGTTCTTCCTCCGGCACAAATCGCCTGATCACACCATCGGTACATATCCGGAAAAGATATGGCTCATCCCAATTATAGTCAAGGCAATCGCGTTTGAGCTTCTTCCTTTGGTTTGAAGAGAACTCATTCGGTACAATGCCACTCACAAGATAATTGGCAAAGTCGGAGAACCATGGTATCCCGGTCATAGAAATGGCTAGGAGTTGCTCGTCCAGAAATGAATCATTTATCTCAAGGCCATCATGTGGCCTCCCCTCCTCCTGCAATCGGGACAAGTGGTCCGCCACTTGATTCTCACTACCCTTGCGGTCTTGAATCTCTAGATCAAACTCTTGCAATAGAAGCACCCACCGCATCAACCTTGCCTTATAATCCTTCTTCCTTATCAAATACCGAAGCACCGCATGGTCGGTGTGAACAATCACCTTTGTACCCATCAAGTACGGGTGAAATTTTTCAATAGCAAAGACAATAGCAAGGAGCTTTTTTTCGGTCACTGTGCAATTGACTTGGGCGTCATTCATGGTCTTGCTTGCATAATAGACCAGATGAAAGAATTTGTTGATATGTTTCCCCAACACCGCTCCAACTGCCACATCATTTACGTCACACATGAGCTCAAAAGCCAAGCTCCAATCCGGTGCGGTAATAATAGGAGTAGTAGTCAACTTGAACTTAAGCAACTCGAATGCCTTCGTGCAATCTTCATTGAAATGGAACTTGGCATCCTTCTCCAAAATTTTACACAAAGGGTTCACCACCTTAAAAAAATCCTTGATGAATCGGTGATAGAACACCGCATGACCCAAAAAGCTCCTCACTCCCTTCACGGATGTAGGGGGAGGAGTTTGGAGATCACTTCAACTTTAGCCTTATCAATCTCAATACCATACTTTGAAATCTTGTGACCGAGGACAATGCCTTCCTCGACCATGAAGTGACATTTATCCCAATTCAAAACCAAGTTAGTGTCCTCACATCTTGCCAATACCTTGTCCAAGTTGTTCAAGCAATCATCAAAAGAATTCCCAATGACGGAGAAATCGTCCATGAAGACCTCAAGAATATCTTCCACCATATCGGTGAAAATAGCCACAATGCACCATTGAAAAGTCGCCGGTACATTACATAACCCAAATGGCATCCTCAAGAATTAAAAGGTACCATATGGACAAGTGAAGGTGGTCTTCTCTTGGTCCTCAAGAGCAATAAAAATCTGATTGTAGCCGAAGTATCCATCCAGGAAGCAATAAAAAGCACGTCCGGCCAACCTATCCTGCATTTGATCAAGAAATGGAAGCGGAAAATGATATTTCCGAGTGACTTTGTTGAGCTAACTATACTCCATGCACACTCTCCACTCGGTGATAGTTCTTGTGGGGATCAATTCATTATTTTCATTAGTTATAACAGTCATGCCCCTTTCTTTGGGACACATTGCACTGGAGAAGTCCATGAGCTATCGGAAAAGGGGTAAACAACCCCGGTATCCAACAACTTTATGATATCCTTCTTCACTACCTCTTGCATTGCTTCATTCAATCTTTTTTGATGCCCCACAGAAGGTTTGGCATCCTCCTCCAAAATAATCTTGTGCATGCAAAAGGCATCCGCCAATGTCCAACCTATAGCTTTCTTGATATTTTGGAGCACCGCCTAAGTAGAATCTACCTACACGTTAGTCAAGCAAGAGGAAAGAATAACAGGTAAAGTGGAACTAGGGCCAAGAAACTCATATCTGAGATATGAAGGCAAAGGCTTTAACTCCAAAGTGGGAGGCTCCTCGATTGAGGGCTTTGTTGGAGGAGTCTTCCGGTTCTCAAGATCTAAGGACAATTTTCGGGGTTCATAAGTATATGACCTCATTCCTTGCAAAGTATTGACACATTCCACAAAGCCTTCCTTCTCATCATCATCATCATGATTGAGCAATACAGCTTCCAAGGTATCCTCAACATTTATCACAGCACTAGCATCATCAACAATTACTTCGGTCACTAAATCCACGAATGAACATACTTCGTTGCTATTTGGTTGCCTCATCGATTTGCACACATGGAAAACCACCTTTTCGTCACCCACCCAGAAAGTGAGCTCACCGGCTTCCACATCAACAAGAGCCTTCCCCATAGAAAGGAAAGGTCTACCCAAGATAATAGGCACCTCGTAGTCAACCTCACAATCAAGGATCACAAAGTCCGCTGGAAGGATGAACTTATCAACTCGGACTAACACTTCATCAATAATTCTCAATGGCCTCTTCATAGTCCAATCCGCCATTTGCAACCTCATAGATGTGGGTCTTTGTTGCCCAATTCCCAAAGTTTTGAACACATAGTAGGGCATCAAGTTGATACTTGCCCGCAAATCACATAATGCTTTGGCAAAGTTCGCGCTCCTAATAGTTCAAGGGATTGTGAACGCACCCGGATCTTCCAATTTTGGAGCCATTGAGTGCACAATAGCACTCACTTGATGTTTAATATTGATAGTTTCACAATTCATCGACCTCTTCTTGGTGACCAAGTCCTTCATGAACTTTGCATAACCCGACATTTGTTCCAATGCCTCAACCAATGGTACATTGATAGAAAATCTCTTCATCATGTGAATAAACCTTTTAAATTGGTTCTCACTATTTTGCTTTGCAAGACTTTGAGGGCATGGAGGAGGAGGCCTTGGCACTGGCGCCTTAGCCTTCGGCACTACCGGTTCCGGTATGTCAGTCATGTGCTCCCAAGACGGGTTCACCTCTTCTTGCATCTCCTCTAGATTTTCATCAATATCAATTCTCACTTCGTCATTAGCTTGAACCACATTGTTTGGAATTTCATCTTCTTGAACACAACATCATCATCCACAATTCTTCTTTGATTTGAGATGGTTGCATCTCCACCTTTTCCACTTCTCGTAGTCACGGTCATAGCATGTCCTGTATTATTCCCACCCTTTGGGTTCACCACTATATCACTTAGTAGTGCCCCCATAGGGTGAGTGTTCAATGCTTGTGAGATTTGGCCAAGTTGAACCTCCAAATTGCGGATTGAAGTGTTGTGGGAGGCTAATTGAGCATCGGAGTCGGTATTTTTCTCCATCATTTGTTTGAACATATTTTCAATCCGTCCCATCTCATTGTTAGAAGAGATCGAGCTTTGAGAAGGATAGGGAGGTGGATTTCTCGGTTGTTGGAAATCGGGGGCCTTGATAACCCAACCACCGGTTGTTGTTGTTATTACACCCTTATTGATTACCTCCCGAATTAATTTGATTGTTGCCACCCCAATTGCCTTGGTTTACTTGATTATACCAATTGCATTGATTATTGTTATTTCCCTAATTGCCATGATTGTTGTTGCCACCACTCTATTTGCCTTGCTGGCCTTGGTTGTTCCAATTTCCTTGTGATCTCCATTGTTGTTGATTTTGAGCATTGTTTCTCTGACCTTGATAATTGGTGACGAATTTCACTTCTTCTTCTTGCTCATTATATGAATCACCTTGGTCATACTCACTATCATCTTGCATGAATTGTTTCGGACAACGTTGCCCTTGACCTTTTTGGCGTCTCTTGTTCATCATCATATTTACGCCTTCCAGCGCATTCACTTGTTTTGGCCCTTGAACTTGTTGCAACAGAGCTTTTGCCAATTGGTTCATTGTGGATGTTAACTCTGCGATAACTTGCCCAAGATCATGTAGTTCCTTGTGTAGGTGAATGACATTGGGGTCACCTTGTGGAACATTAGCCCTACTTTGCCATGCCGATTAGGTATCCGCCATCTCATCCATAATATCACAAGCTTCGGCATAAGGTGTGTTCATGAAGTTCCCGCCGGTGAGTTGATTTACCACACATTGATTTGTTGAGTTGATCCCCCTGTAGAAGGTTTGTTGGATCATGGACTCGGTCATATCAATATTCGGGCACTCTTTAACCCTGGTACGATATCTTTCCCAAATCTCGTGCAATGGCTCATTGGGCTCTTGCTTGAACGCTAGAAATTTATCCCGTAGTGTAGCCATGTGCCCCGGAGAGAAGAATTTGGCAATGAATCTTTCGGCAAAGTCATCCCATGTATGGATCCAATGATTGGGCATTCTCTCTAGCCATTCCAATGCTTTTCCCCGTAAAGAAGAGGGAAATAGCCTCAACCTCAGCGCGTCCTCAGTAACATTGGTTTGCTTGCTCCCCCAACAAGTATCGACAAACCCCTTGAGATATTTGTAAGCATTTTGATTTGGAGCCCCGGTGAAGAATCCACATTGCTCAAGTAGTGTAAGCATCACGTTGGTGATTTGGATGTTGCCCGCCCTAATGCGGGGCGGGACTATAGCACTTGCATAACCCTCGTTCGGAAATACCCGGTGCACTGCCGCTCTTGGTGGAGGTGGGGCAGGGACGGGAACATTATCTTGAGGAGGTCGGGCTTGCCTATTTGCTTGAGGTTCGGGAAGAACCTCATCTCCTTGATCATCGTCCACTTCCTCCCCCAATGGCAAATTACCAATGGGCTCATTGTTGAGAGTCATTCTCGTACCTATAAGCAATTCAAAAATAAAATTAATGACTCGGAAGCAAAATAAGACAAATCATACAAAAACCTAGATATATAGCTAAATCCGTTTAACTCCCCGGAAACAGCGCCAAAAATTGTCGCCCAAACTCACACCACAAATATAGGTAGTGAGGCGTTCGAGGCAATAATAAAACCCAATGCAAGTCGAGGTCGAATCCTCGGGGAGTTAGAATTGGGATTAGGTATATATTTAGTGTAATTGTACAATATGCCTTAGATTACACTTCCACATTCTTGTTTGTTGTTTCTACTTTACTTTAGACTATTGATTGCAATTATAAAACTAGGAGACAATATTTTTGGTTTTGGTTGTTTTCCAAATGATAAAAGATCTAGGGCCGTGAAAAACTCTAGGACAAGCCTGATTGGTCGGGGTTGTAATATAGCAATCACACGCAATTACCCACTCTATACCTCTTGGTAGTTTGAGTCGTTTTGCCCAATTTGGCTTTCTCAAGTCCAAATGGGTATTGCACAAAATAAGTGATAAATGCTCAAGTCGGGTCTTACTATCTCCAGATTCAACCCTTTAATTGGGGCTATCAATGTCTTGAGTTCACCCCAATTTCTTGTTAACCAAGTTTTCATATACTTAGTCTCTCTTTCTCAAGTAGAGACTAAGTCAATTAGGCATGAATCAATATTTGCAACCATTAATTCTTGAATTCAAGAAAGAACTAGGCTAAATATCACTAACCCAATCACAAATAAGTCCTAAATCAAACACCCATTAAGTACCCACACTAGGGTTGGGCCACAACCCTACCTAGAAATTTAGCTACTAATGAAAAATGAAGAAATACAAGAAGAAATTAAGATAGAATGCATAATAATTTATTATGGAAAGAAAATCTAATGTTTAGAAGCTAATCTAGTACAATATTACTCAAAACAGTAAAAAACAGGCGGCCCAAGTGCTCTCCCAAAATAAAATTTACCCTAAAAATGACAAAAAGTTCCATGTATACTAAGCTAAAAATAACTGACAAAAAAGCCCATGTGGAGGTTGTGCGGTCCGCACAACAAGACTTGGCTTGATAGGTTCCGGTTCTGCGGCCGCACAATTCTGCATTGCGGTCGCACTCCTTCAACTACTGCGGACCGCACATTTGTGAGTGCGGTCGCACTCTTGCTTCTGCGGCCGCACAATTTTAGTGTGGTCCGCACTCCTTGATCTTAGGCTCTAGCTGTGTGAGACTTCTGCGGACCGCATAAAAATGAGTGCGGTCGCGCTCTTGATTATACGGTCGCATAAAATTGGTCCGCTCCACATTTCTTCTTGAACATGAAATCCCATCTCTCTGATCTTTGTCTTATGCGGCCGCACAAGAATTGTGCGATCCGCACTTTACATGTCATTTCTTGTCAGAGGTTTTCTTCATTATCTGAGGCCATACTCAATATTGTGCGGTCCGCACAATGCCCTTTTAGCCTTGTTTTTGTCCTTCTACAATATTACTCCTTCTTGAGTTGATTTTCATTTCTTTAGCTCATATTCTAACACTCCTGTAAGCAAGCATATTTCATTAGATTTCGGGAATACCTTTAAGCAATTTTGATCTAAAACGCAAGTAAAAGAGTGCAAATAAGCAGTCAAAATCCCTACTTATCACCCGCCTGCTCTGCCTCAAACTGACATATATCTATACCCTTCCATAGTCACGACTACTACGCAATCACTTAATCTTCTTGATTTTGAACTCGTCAACAAGACATAAGAATCTACTTCACTCCACAACTAAACAACATGAGAGATCCCTCAACACACCTATAACTCGAGACCATACGCCAAATCAAGACAGAAATCAAACACCCCATAGTCCTTGCTACATCTCAAGTAAACTCTTCTCATCATATTCGAACAATCTGAACGCATCTCGTAGTCACATCAGACTCACCACATAGTCATTCTACCGCTCATTCAACCACAAATTCCACTCATAGGAACACTACCGGACGTATAAGTCCAAAAGCACGTGATCACACAATCAAAATCTCCGTGCTCAAGCCACCGTCAAAACCCGGCCTCAAGTCCTTTAGACTGGCCCATCATCAGCATGCCAAAATCACATCTCGTACCTCATTCATAGAATCACAAGCTGTCGACGCACAGCCGATACCGAGCGCTCACATGCGTATATGAATGTGTGAAAGGAATTCAAAGAATATTATTTGCAGATAAGGATTCCATATTGAATGTACTTCCAAGAAAATTATCAAATCAACAACACATTGAATTCACATAAAAGTCAAAGTGACAATAACACCAAATTATCATATAAAATACGAATTTGATAAACAAGAAATGGGGCATGACAATTCAAAGATTTACTAAGTTCCAACAATTTTCCAATTTAATACATAAGGGCGTCTACGAATTTCAACCGATATAATTTTCACATATAAACCAAGTACGTACTTGTCACCTTGCGTACACGGCTTTCAATCACACAATTTACACATAAGACTCAATGCCTAAGGGGTAATTTTCCCAACTCAAGGTTAGGAAAGATACTTACCTTTTTGAAGTTATGCCGATATTCCAAAATAGCCGTCTTTCTTGAATTAATCATCCGGACAGCTCAAATCTATTCAAATTTGTCACGACCCAAAATCCAACTAGTCGTGATGGCACCTAACCCAACCCGCTAGGTAAGCCAGTTAACAACTAACCAATTCCAATAACAATCAATAAAGCAAACAAGTAAAGAAATTATCTGAATCTAATACAATCCTCAAGAACTGGTAGTACAAATCATGAGCTTCTAAGAATAGAGTTTACAAAGCTGAAATGGAACAAATATATAGTCAGTTTGAAAAGTACATAAATAAAGTTTTAAAGATCTAAAGCTACCACGAACAAGAGGTACCTACAACCGGGACGCAGGTACATCTTCAATCCAGCTCCCATCGAACATAGCAACATCAACAATCCAATATCTGCACGCAAGGTGCAGAAATGTAGTATGAGTACAACCGACCCCATGTACTCAGTAAGTAACAAACCTACCCTTATGTTGAAAGTAGTGATGAGCTAACACGAAGGTCGGGTCCAACACCAATATTCCACAATTCAACATAACAGCATAGTACAAGTAATAAAAGAGGTATCTCATAAATAAAATGCCCAGTTCATTCACAGTTCCAGAAAATAGTCATGCTTTTCAAGTATCTTAGTGAAACCCAAATCTTTTACCGAAAATGCCAAAAATACGAGTACGTTTGAAAACTGTAAGTTTTCCAAATATCCTTACCACAATAAGTAAAATGTTTCATTTTCTTTCCAGATAGCAAGTGTGAAATACCTCTCTATGCCCACATATCAATGTGTGTAAAAACTCATGAATGACGTGATACTATACAACATGAGAAAGAAAATGCATCTATATGCGTGTATGTCATATGTGCATGCCAATGCCATGTATCTCAGAGATGAATCATGTACTCACACTCTCAGAGTACTCAATCTCACTGTCTCGCATCCTCTCTCACTATGCTCAATGCTTCGCACACTCTATCATTCAACGCTGTACAATACCCTCTATGGCGTGCAGCCCGATCCACATATATATAGTTGAATGCGCTCAATGGGGGTGTGCAGACTCCGGAGGGGCTCCTACAGCCCAAGCGCTATAATCTACACGGACAACTCACGTGCTGCACTGACAACTCATGTGCCATAATATCAATATCTGGGTTCGCACAGACAACTCACGGGCTATAGTATCAGTATATGGATCCGCACAGATCACTCACGTGCTATAGTATCAATATCCTCACAACATGACCCCTGCCTAACTCAGTAATCAATCTCTCCAGTCTCAATCACGGGCTCACAATGTCATGAAACTAGCCCGACAACAATGATATGATGTAACAATAAATAACAACTGAGACGGGGATATGATATGAATGCATGAATATGACTGAGTACGAAATATCAATGAAATCAGTGAGATGACAGTAAAAAACGACCACTATGGGTCCAAACAGTATCGGCATAATGCCTTAACATGATATCTAGCATGATTGACAGCTCAATTACTTTATCACACGGTGAAAACACGGATATCAACAAAATAAGACAACTATATAGTGCCATAGAAACAACAGAGTCCCAATTCACATGGTGCACGCCCACACGCCCGTCACCTAGTATGTGCGTCACCTCAATACCGATCACATAACACTTATTACGGGGTTTCATACCCTCAGCACTGAGATTAGAAGAGTTACTTATCTCGAACAAGCCAATACCAAATATCGAGCAAGCCAAGTGATACTCTAAAGATGCCATCACGCGCGTAGCGACCTCCGAACGGCTCAAAACTAGCCAAAAGCAACTCCAATACATCAAATACAGCCCAAGGAAACAATTCCAACTGATAAAGATCGATTCCTCACTCAAAACCCAAAACCGGTCAAAAATCACACCCGGGCCCACGTCTCGGAACCCGATAATACTCACAAAATCCTACAACCAATTCAATTACGAGTCCAAATCGATGTTCAAAACTCAAAAATTCATATTATGAAACTTTAGGCCAAAACCCCCCAATTTCCTCTTTAAAATTCATCAACCAAAAGCTAAAATTGAAGTTAGATTCATGGAATATAAACAAATCCGAGTAGAGAACACTTACCCCAATTCATATGGTGAAAATTGCTCCAAAACTCGCCTCAATCCGAGCTTGAAAATTTAAAAATGAATCCAAAATCGCGAACCCTTGTATATAACAATTTTGCCCAGCACTTCTGCATTTGCAGAAAGTTCGTCGCACCCGCGACCACCGCTTTTGCGAAAACACTTCGCACCTGCGCTGCCTGGCTTCCTCACCATTTCTACTTATATGACTCCCTGCCCGCATCTGCGCCATCGCAGGTGCAAAAATCCCATCGCATCTGTGACCTCTACTGACCGCCTCCAACTCCGCACCTGCGCTCGAGTTGCCGCACCTGCGGCATCGCATATGCGCCCAAATCTCTGCTTTTGCGGTCTTCCTCGCCCAGCACTATTCTGGAATCTGAGACGCCTTTGTTGCTTCTGCGGCCATCGCACCTGCGCAAACCAACCGCATGTGCGATCATACCAGAACCAGCAGCCTTCAGCTTTGCACATGAAGTAAAAATGATCTGAACCTCGTCTAAAACTCATCCGGACCACTCAGGACCCCATACGAATATACCAACAAGTCCAATAACATAACACGGACATATTAGAGGCCTCAAATTACGCATAAAAATATCGAAACGATGAATCGTACCTCCAATCGAAATCTATTGACTTTGAACTTTCAAATTCAATAACTCGTGCCGAAACATAGCAAATCAATCCGGAATGACTTCAAATATTGTATACAAGTCCCAAATAACATAGCAAAGCTATTCTAATTCCCGGAATCACAATCCGAATCCGATATCAAAAAGTCCACTCCCGGTCAACCTTTCCAAAATTTCAACTTTCGCCATTTCAAGCCAAATTCCACAACGGACCTCCAAATCCCAATCCGGACGCACTCCTAAGTCCAAAATCACCCAACGGACCTACCAGAACTATCAAAATTCCAATCTGAAGTCAAATACTAAAAAGTCAAACTTGGTCAACTCTTTCAAATTATGAAGCTCCAAAGTTGAGAATCATTCTTCCAAATCAATCCCGAATAACCTGAAAATCCAAAACCGACGATTCACATAAGTCATAATACATCATATGGAGCTACTCACGCCCTAAACTACCGAGCGAAGTGCAAATGCTCAAAATGACTGGTCGAGTCGTTGTAAAATTAATTGTATAACTTTATTAAATTCATCAGAACCAATTCCGGATAATATAACGTCGATTTAAAATTTAATTCTATAAAGTCAACCAAAGTCAACACGGGACCCGCCTCTCGGAACCCGACAAAATTTTAACGAAATCCGAACACTCATTCCGATACGAGTTCAACCATACCAATTTTATCAAATTCCGATAACAACTTAACCTCCAAATCTTAATTTTTCGTTCTTGAAACGTTTTGCAAAAATCTTGATTTCTTCCGTTTAAATCCGACATAAATGCTGAATATAACCATGGATTTACAAAATATAATCACTTTTGGATATAAGACACTTAGCCAAGTTAAAGTATTGAAGAATTCCTCCAAAATTGCCCCAAAACTGAGCTCCAAAAATCCAAGCAAAAATGGCGAAATGATCATTTTTGGTCCTTAAATGTTTCTGTCCAGTTCGCTTCTGCGGACAGAAATGCCGCATCTGTGGCCTCGCTTTTGCGGGCCAAAATTCGCATTTACGATCCTCACTGCAGTACAATGTTCGTACATGCGGACAGAAACATCGCATCTGCGATGTCCCTTCTGGGACGAAGGATCGCTTTTGCGAGAATCATGTCCAGCTTCTGCCTCAGTCCGCTTCTGCGCCTTCAAGATATCGCACCTGCGATTGAGTAGGTGCGCAACACTGTCCGCATCTGCGACCTCCCTCCAGCTCTGCCCAGGTCGCTTCTGCGATGATTTCCTCGCTTCTACGACCAGAACATCGCAGAAGCGATGCACCAATAGTTCAGAAATTTCCAGCAGCTACCTTCAAGTCCAAATCAATCCATTAACCACCCGAAATTCACTCAAGGCCCTCGGGACCTTAACCAAATATACCAACATGTCCCAAAATACAGTACGAACTTAGTTGAGTTTTTATATTTTACGCCGAAACGTATCAAATCAATCCGGAATGACTTTAAATTTTTCACACAAGTCATCAATGACGTAATAGAGCTGTTCTGTCGTTATTAATCAATCTACTTACGGTCGAATTCATGAATATTTCAAGAACTTCATTTTCCAACTTTTCGTCGAAATGTGCCGAATTGTCCTACGGACTTCCAAATCCATATTCGGATATACGCCTAAGTCCGAAATTACCATACGAAACTATTGACATCATCAAAATTCGATTCCGAAGCCGTTTGCTCAAAAGTCAACTCTCCGGTCAACTCTTTTCATTTTAGCTTATAAAATTAGAATTGTTCTTTCAATTTAATTCTGAATCTTCCGAAAACCAAACTCGACTGCACACGCAAGTCATACTACATATTATGAAGTTGCTCGGGACCTTATATCGCTGAACGGATGTAAATTCTTAAAATGACCAGTCGTGTCGTTACATTCTTCCTATCTTAAACATACGTTCGTCTTCGAACGTACCAAGAGTTATTTTGAGGATGTTAAATTATTGAGTGTACTATTACATACATGCTCGTGGGTGATTCTACGTCACCGCAATTTTAACATGGGTCCGACAACACCATCTCAGTTGAGATTATTTCTTTTATCCTCATTTATAATCTTTAAAGCCAATTTCTTACACTCCAATTAATTTCAAAAGGCCTGATTTTCATATTAACACAATTTGTTAGTCTCAAACGGCTGTAGCAATTCGTGCCTACACACACATCATATGTATGCCCAAACCATATCTCGAGTCATAATAGTTGCTCATAACTAATTTCAGCATCCCCAATTAATTCCATATTAACCAAAATCTAGTTTCAAATTTTTACAACACTGATAGTAACACGCGAGGCATGAAGACCTCATAATTATTTACCCGAATTAGCAAGTCACATTTAGCACCGCCTGAGCACTCACCTCGCAGGCTAAAACTCAATATTTACATCACAATTATGGCTAAATATACACAGAAATACATAAAAGAATTATCAAATAAGCCTATCAGACATGTCCCCCTATTAGTACTACAATACAAATTAAATTTCACAAAGGGAGAATTTAAAATAAATGAATTTAATCACAAGGATATTACCCTGATATAACTTCCACTACGGCACGTAGCCCAGGTTAAGCATATCAAATCACATTAAACCGCGAGGATCCCATCCTCAACTCTGAATCACAAGTACCTTGCACATTGTGCCACTGAGATTTTTCATTTTTTTAATATATCCCATGAAATAATTTCACAACACATAATGAACCCCCATACCGGTAGGGCATAAAATTCATAAAATTATAATCAATTATCCCCAAATTATATCAAAACCCACTGTAGTGAGTAATAAAAAAGTCACCTTTTGGACTCATAGCCTACAATAATGTACAAAACAAAAATGATAGACATGGGCTAACACCATCAAGTCTCCCAATAGGGATAAATACGTGAGTGGAGTACAAATTCACAAATCCACCATATAAGGAGCATGATAGGAGTTCCCACCTCGATAATCGAAATCTAATCAAAATAAGAATAGTTCTCCTTTTATTATAAATTAATTCATGACTGTAACGACACTATCTGGTGTATCGGCCTCAGCCAATTAATAGCAATTATATCAACAGGCCGGGCCTCCACCTCTAGGATGCCCTCTACCCGCCCGCCCTCCACCCTGAACACGTTCTAATATCTTGGAAATTTCTACCACTAGCCGAAATGAAGTATCAACCTGTAGCTACCGAGTCGTACAAATTTTTATGATCTTATTTGAGTCCTTTAATGAATCCATGGACTCGCTCTCTGGCTGTAGGAACCAAAGTAGGAGTATGACGGGCTAACTTACCAAACCTGATGGCATATTCGGACACCGTCATGGTGTCTTGACACAATTGTTCAAAGTCTGTGCACTACGCATCCCGGAGAGTCTGGGGAACAAACTCTTTCAAAAAAAACATCTCCATAAATTGAGCCCAAGTTAGTTGTATTACATCGGCTGGTATATCGTCTTCATAAACTTGCCACCATCGATACGTTGCTCCTGACAGCTGAAATGTAGTAAAGGCAACTCCGCTCACTTCCACAATGCCCATGGTGAGGAGAATACAGTGACATTTCTTTTTCTTTCTAGAAATCCTTGGACATCCTCGGTAGCTGTGCCACTAAAAGTAGGTGGACTATACCTCTTAAATCTCTTAAGTCTCTTTTGTTCTTCTTTTGATAGCCTCCGGCCTTAACTCAGGCGGAACCTGGAATAACAGGTTGTACCGGTACTATACCCAAAACCTGACCAATGTGAACCTGCTGCTCTGGAGTACGGGTGGTAGGAGTCTGAACTCCTCCCCCAATCTGTGAAATATTGGGCGAAACGGAGATCAATCCTGCCTGAGTCAATATACGAAACATGTTGAGGAACTGTGCTAAAGTCTCCTGAACTCCAGGGTTAACAACAGGTGTCTCTGGTGCTTGTCCCCAACCGGAGCTACTGGCGGCTCCTCAACTGCTACTCTGATAAGTTCTTTAACTGCGGCACGTGCCCTTACTTAGCCTCTACTTCGGCCGCGACCTCTGTCGGCCCTAGTACAATACGTGGGTGTTTTCTTAGCTTACACGGTAGCGCGTCTCCACACCATCCGTGAGTGAATAGAGATACAAAGGCTCAAACTCAAAAATCAACAAATTTCGCATGACAGGAATGAAAAAAGTTGAAATTTTCTAAAAGTTTCGTAGCCTCTCGAAGATAAGTACAGATGTCTCCGTACCGATCCGCAAGACTCTACTAAACTCGTTCATGACTCGTAAAACATATGAACCTAGAGCTCTGATACCAACATTCCACGTGTTAGGAAATTTGAGCTGAGACTCATATTAAAGATCATGATTGGGCTACGTGCCAATATTTTAGGACCCACAGGGTCTTGTTGTTGTTGAGTTTATATGTTTTAAAAAGGTATATTTCATACCCAGTCATGTTCATCCATTGTGAGTATAATTATGGGATCGGGGCTGCCCGCCTACAGCAGGACATATTGGCTTTATATATATTATTACTATATGGAACGGTGCTGCCACATACAGTAGGACTTATAGACTTTATTATTATACGGATCGGGATGGCCTACCTGCAGTAGGCCATAATGGCTTTATATCACGCTTGGGCTGAAGGAGCCCCTCCAGAGTTTGTGCACACCCCTAGTGAGCATAGATGATTATATATTCGGGATGGACTTCCCAGGGCATGGACTTGCCTTACTTATTTATATTGTGATAAATTTTCCCTGGACATGGATTTTGTCCGTATCATTTACATTTGGGGATAAATTACCCTAGGATTGGATTGACCTTATACGATACTGAGTGGCTGACTGTTAGTCGATGTGTGTATATATATACGGGATGGAATATCCCTGGGATGGATTGGCCATAAACAGTATCGAGCGACCGAATGATTATTGATCAGTAGTACATGAGGTCTTTCCACTAAGATGTCACATTCCTCATATCATGTAGAATTGATCTATTTTGCTAGTACTGAGTTTAACTGTTGAACTTGAAAGCATGTCTATATTTCTGTACCATTATTTATGTATTGGACTGTACCTACAGAGCCCGTCGTTATTTTCAGTGCAGAGGATAGTCTTATTACTTATTGAGTTGGTTGTACTCATACTACACTCTGCACCTCGTGTGCAGATCCAGGTGCTTTCGGACATGGCGACTGTTAGATCTTATAGTGCAATCTGTTGGAGACTATCAAGGTAGCTGCCTGGCATCCGCTGACCTTGACTCTCTCTTTCTCTCAGTTAATTTACTGTTCTATACTGTCAAATAGTGTTTTTTATCAGTCAGACTTTGTATTCATATTAGATGCTCATGTACTTAGTGACACCGGATTTTGGTAGTGTTTATATCTATATTTGTGAGATTTTTTCCGCTGAATTTAAATATTATGTTTTCAAACCTAAAATATATGGTATTTTATTAAGATTGTCGGCTTGCCTAGTATTGAGATAGGCGTCTTCACGACAGGTGAGATTTTGGGTCGTGACAAGTTGGTATCAGAGCCTAGGTTACATTGGTCTCACGAGTCATGAGCAGGTTTAGTAGAGCCTTGCGGATCGGTACAGAGACGTCTGTACTTATCTTCGAGAGGCTACCAAACCCTTAGGGAAAATTTTACTTTCTTGTATTCTATCGTGTGGAATTAATTCAGCTTGAAACATAACTCTCTGAATTCCTTCCATGTATTCGTGTGCGTATGTGAGCGCTCAGTATCAGCTGTGCATCGCTGGCTTGTGATTCCATGAACAGGTTTGAGATATGTATTTTGTGTTTTGGTGATAGCCCAGTCTAGAGGACTTGAGGCTAGGTTTTTGACTGCAGCTTAGACTCGGCAGTTTTGGTTGTGAGAACTTGTACATTTGGACACATATGTCCGGTAATGTTCTTACGAGATGAATTTGTGGCTCGATGAATGGTTAAATGGCTATATGATAAGTATGATGTGATTGCGGGATATGTTAAGATGGTTTGAATGTGACGAGAAGTGTTTTCTTTTGATAAAAAAAAGGTGCTTGGTGTCTGTCTTGATTTGATGTATAGTCTTGAGTATGAATGTGTTGAAGGATCTTTCACGTTGTTAAATTATGGGACAAATTAAATTCTCATGTCTTGTTAATGAGTTTGGACTCGGAAAGATTAAGTGATTACGTAGTAATTATGGTTGCGAAAGGGTATATCAAGATGCCAATTTGAGGCTAAGCAGGTTGGTTATCTTTTGCGAAGTAATTTACGTAGGTGTGTTCCTTATAATGTTGAGTGGAGAGTTTCTTTTCTACAAGCGGAATGTATGTGTTGAGATTTGAAGTTGAATCTGGTTGAGAAAGTTGACTTGACTGTCACGAGATTGAAGACGAGCTTAGCAGATGATTGAGGTATTTTATGGTTTGTGTTACCTGAGCTTGTAAATAATTTTTGTTGAACTGACTGCAGTATTATGGTAGTAATAGAGTATGGATATTGTGAGTTATAGAATGTTTTGTTTTATGGCTTTGAGCCAAGTGGGGGAGCTTGCTATTGATGATTTGATTTTATGGTTATGTGTTGTACTGGTTTCGATTTGAGGCATACATGTGAATCGGTTATGACTTGCACAGATTGAGATCGAGGATGACTCGAGTAAAGAAATTCCTGAATACAGGTTATATTTCACTTTATGAGTATATGAAAATCATGTTATGATTAAGTTGTTATTTGAAGGATGTAGTGCGCACGAAGTATGAATTTTATTGGTAGTATTAAGGCAGGGTTACTTCTTTGGGTGATGTTGTGCTAATGGGGAACATGCCTTTTGCCCCGTTTGGGCGGTGCAATTTGGATTTGAGCAAAGTGGGTGACTCTCGTGAGGGTTCTAATGGATTCAAAATGTATATGTGGAAATTGAAAATTTTTCGGATTCGTATATCGCTATAATCGGTTATTTGCATGGGATGGTGTCGGGAATTGCGGTAATTATGTATGACTATGGATTCTACATTTTAATATAAGAAAGGAAGGAGAAACAATTTTAACTTCACATAAAGTACTTCAGAGTGGGTGTCTTGGTTGTGATACTTTGTGATGCTTAAGAAGAATACAATGGCTTATGGGCCTTAGGCCGGTGTGGTTTTATGTTAGGATGTGGTCTAGTGAGCTATGGGTATGATCGTGGAGTTCTGACAAGGGGAAGTGTCAACTTGAGGGTAATTCAGAAGAAACTCGAAGTAAATAAGACAACTGGGTAGTAGGCTAGACCAGTATGGTAATGGCATGCTCGGTTCTTTTGGGTAATTATGATATGGAGACTTTACAGATATTTTGGTGGCAATATTCTTGGGTTTGGTGACCTACGTGGCTTGGTCGAGTTAGAAGAATTCAGTTCTGATAGCATGGTTATGTGCAAATGGATTCAAAGTGTTCTTGATGGTTTCTACCATGGTTCGAACAAAATATTTTCTACCGGTGTGGGGGACATGTTGTGTATCGTGATTTCCTCCTGGATGAGAGCAAATGGAAGGTTTCTAACTAACTGAGTACGTAATTTGTTGGTGACTCACAGTTGATGATGAGATTATCATGCTTTTCTTATGATTGCATGATAGATGCGGTGTGTTGTGCAGGATTAAAATTTACGTATACAAGGTGGCGGTTCAGTCTTGAAGGGACGGTCCCGAATTTTGGACAACATGGCCAGTTTCAGATATTTAGATGACTTTATAACTGCTTGGTAATTTCTGAGAAGGGTGCGTATGTCAGAAGGCGCATTGTGTTTTGACTTACGGATGTTCATTGGTATTGCGGTACTCACCTAGTTAATAGACTGTTGATATTCAAATTATTGCTATGTGGCACAGAAGAATTATGGAAATATTCCTAGTGGGATGATCGTGTTACAACCCAAATTCGCATATCATAGATCACGCCGTAAGGTAGTCGACGTAAATCCAAGAAGAGATTATCTTTGAGATGATAATAAGTTAATCCTATTGGTCTTAAACGATACAAGGGTGTATAAGAGTGGTTAACAAGTATTTGAAGTTAAGCTAATCAAGGATGTTGTAACCCGTATTTTCGGATAACACTAGAGGTGATTAACTGTCCCAAGAGGTCTTGTTTTAATGTATTTGAATCATATAATATCCGCATCATAAGTCTTGAAGTCAAGCGAGTTATGAAATAAAAGTCGATAAAAGTTGTCGCAACTTAGGTTTATAATTTTACTTAAACTTTAGGTCAAATGTTACTGCATTTTACTCCCAATGTGCTTGGAATTATGGGGTGATCTACCTATCAAATTGAAGATCTATGAGTCTAGTTTCCAACGCATTAAACCGTTCGTCGATACGATCTCGGAATAGAGAGATATTCGCGTTTTTGCGAGAGTGCGCCAAGCTGCTCTCTATGGGGCCCACAAAGGCGGTTTAAGACATTTGGACATATATAAGATAACTCAACCCCGTTTAAATCATTATTTTTCAGTATATTCAGACCTTATAACCCTAAAAACATTCTCTCAAGGTTCTCTCATGATCCAAGACCCAAACAAAGGGCAAACAACACAAATCAAATGTCGGGAATCCCGTGGTGCTAGTAAGTTTCTTGTTTTTCTTGTTGTTGCTGATTTTTGTGTTGTTCCAGCTCGTGTGGGAGGTTGTTTTAAGTGCTTTATGTTCTGTAAATACACCTTCAAGTTTTTAATATCAACCCTAGGTGATTTCAAGTCTTCTAAAGTAATTCTAGTGCCGAAAAACCCGAATTAATTGCTAGTTTCGCTTCCTTGTTCTTGTGGCAGAATTGAAGGGATATTTCGTAGAAAATTAAGGTCAAATTGGAGTTGTTCTTTCTGTTTAAAGGTAAGTAACCTCTTACTCTATATATATTTAAGATTATCCAAGTTGCAGCTAAGTCGTTGAAGCTAGAACTTGTGAAATATATATCGAAAAGCTTGGTAGTAATGTTGTTGGTTGGTGGACTGTTTTGGAGGCTCAATATGATTATTAATGATGTTGTTTGGGCTGTTTGGTGATTTTATTGACTTGTGGGAAGTCATATAAATAGGGGAGGTGCTGTCCGTTTCATCGTAAAATAGGTTGTGGTCGATACATAATAGTTACGACGCTTAAACGATAATGATAGTGTCATTTATCTTATTGTAGACTAAGGAGTCGTGATATTTGCATAGCTTGAGGTTGGGCAGTATATACAAGGTATGTGAGGCTATCCCCTTCATTCTTTTGCACGACTCCAATTGTACATAATGTAATGAACGAGCTCCCAAAGATACTCTACTCTTAGAAGCTAGCAGTACTTACATTGCTGCCCTTCTTATGAAACGATTGATATTGATGTTACTTCTCTTATTCTTATATTATCAATGTTGTTGGTAGTTCCTGATTCTTATAAGATTCTTGATGAAGAGTTAATCCTAATAACGTGTACGAAGGATACCGACCTTACGTCACTCTGAAAGGTTCAAAATATGATTCCAACGAGTCCAGCATGCATCATATATATGTATCTATTTTACTCTACCGAGCCGCGCTATAGTCGGCCGGGTATGGCACCTATTGTGCAACCACTGATCAGTTGGGTTTTACCGAGCTCCGCGTGGCCGGGTACGATTCTACCGAGCCCTATGATGGCCGGGTACGTTTTACCGAGCCTATTATGGCCGGGTACGATATGATGATGATGATGCCCACAAAGGCATATGTTTTAAACGTTTATGTATATATATATGTATGTATCATGTATTTCATGTCAGTAGCCCTCAGAGGTACCCAGATGTCACAGGTTGTATATTCCCTATCACTGTTTACATTATTGTTCTTACTTATGCTATTCTGCCTTACATACTCAGTACTTTATTCATACTGACGTCCTTTTTATTTGTGGACGCTGCATGTCGTGCTGCAGGTCCTGATAGACGAGTAGACGCAGCTCCCCCATCACAGTAGGCTATCCGGTTCAGCGTTATTGGTAAGATCCTTTCTCCGGACTTGCCGTGGTCTTGGTATGCATTTTTGTTATAGACCTTATGGGTATGTCGGGGCCCTGTTCCGGCAATGTTGTAGCACTTATGTTCTTTTAGAGGCTCATAGACAGGTGTCGACTCATGGTAGCTCATACCTTATATATAGTTTCTTGACAGTCTTGTCGTCCCATGTTATGTATGTTCATGACATTATCTTTCATTGTTGGATGTTCATGATCCATGTCTACCATTTATATTGATCTTGTCGACCCTTAAAGATAATAAGGAAGGTTAGATAAAATGTACGTTGGTGCTCGGCAAGTATGGCCCGGGTGCTAGTCATGACCCTCCAGTTGGGTCGTGACAGATCGTGCATGAAGGATGTGATAGTCATTCGAGTGCTGGAGTTGTGATCAGTTACGATGGTTCATGTGTTCTATGAATTTGGGGGGCTGGGAGTTCTAAGAAGCAAATTGTTTTAGGGTTGCGGCCTGTTTGAGGTGAGTATTTTGTTTAAAAATAGTGGAGGCACTAATTGCGTTAATTATTTATGATAACTGCACGCTACGAGTGCGTACATATGTGAGGTTTCAGCCATATGCGGGCATCAGGGCAAGTATTCATACTCGGAAGAATGCTTAGGCATAGATATGCCTAGAGTTGACTGTTAAGCGTAAAGTTATAACGTTTCTTGTATTCGTACCTTTGTCAAGAACTATCTGGGCTACGCTTGAGGTTACAAAGAGGCTAATTCCCTGAATAAATTGGGTAGTTACTATTTCTAGATTACTTTGCACCTGCTTACTCTATGGAATGTTATTTATACCAGTCCAGGAGCATGAGAATCTTAATTCATTTATCATATACATTGTGTACTTATTTGAGTGCTCGGGTATGGTATGCTTGGACTGGAGGCCTATGATCATGCCTGGCGGATTATATTATTGACACGTAAGTTATCCGTGCGGATCCATATACAGATATTATTGGCACGTGTGTTGTCCGTGCCGGCCCAGATATTGATACTATAGCACATGAGTTGTCCATGCGAGTGATGTTAATGTGAGCTCTAGAAGAGCTGGTTACTGTTATTAAATTTGTGTGTCTTGGTTCTACTATATATAATGAGCTTATAGCATTGCAGTTGTGGTGGTGCTGGTTGAACCTGCGAAAACGGTTCTCTTCTTTGAGACAATTTGCATTTTGGGTACACAGATTGTGCAGTTTGTGCCTTGATTTATATTGGTGTGGCATGTCTGTGGAATAGTTGTGTTTAATATTATAAGGTCATTAGACCTAGGATGGGTACTATCAGGTTTGATTACGGTATATTCGGGAGGATAATTGTAACGACCCGGTCGGTCGTTTTGAGTATTATAACCCCGTTCCCCCATTTACTTCTCAAATTATGCCTTATAGTTGTTTTATAACTTACCGGGTTAGTTGGTTTGAGTCTGGAAGGATTTCGGGGTGAAATGAGACACTTAGTCTCATTATTGAAAACCTATGTTGGAAAAGTTAACCGGATATTGACTTATGTGCAAACGACCTCGGATTTGAATTATGATGATTCCAATAGCTCCGTATTGTGATTTTGGATGTAGGAGCGCGTCTGGAAAATTATTTGGAGGTCCGTAGAGGAATTAGGCTTGAAATGGTGAAAGTCGAATTTTTTGGAAGTTTGACCGGTGGTTGACTTTTTGATATCGGGGTCGGAACCCGATTCTGAAAATTTGAATACGTCTGTTATGTCATTTATAACTTGTGTGCTAAATTTGAGGTCAATTAGACATGATTTGATAGGTTGCGGCATCATTTGTAGAAATTGGAAGTTTCAACGTTCATTAGGCTTGAATTGTGGTATGATTTGTGGTTTTAGCATTGTTGAATGTGATTTGAGGTTTCGACTATGTTCGTATCATGTTTTAGGACTTGTTGGTGTATTTGGTTAAGGTCTTTGGGGCCTCGGGTGAGTTTCGGATGCTTAACGGATCGAAATTTGGACTTGGTAAACTGCTGAAAATGCTAGTTTTCTGTCAATGGTTTCCTTCTATGCGATCGCGTGAGAAGGTCCGCAATCTAATAGGCTTGTTTGGAAAGAGGTGAGAATTGTTCTATGCAATTGCGTGAAGGCACCCGCAATCGTGTAGGCTTGTTGAGGCAGTGTTGATTTTTGTTCTTCACGATCGCGTGAGGTCAACCGTGATCGCGTAGGTTTGGCCAGGCGGTGCATTGTGAAAGTGTGGGCTAGGCCGCGTTCGCGAAGAGGAACGGAGGGAGGAGATGGGCCATGCACTTAATGCTTCGTGATAGAGTGAGAAGGTTCGCGATCGCATAGGCTTGCAGAGATTGTGCTTCGCGATCGCGTAGAGTTATTTTTGGGCAATGAAAATTTGTGCTTCGCAATCGCGTGAGTTGGTTGGCGATCGCATAGAAGAAATCACTGGGCAGAGAGTTTAAGTTCTGACCATTTTTACCGATTTGGAGCTCGTAGAGAGAGGATTTTCGGGATATTTTCAAGGAAAGCAACGGGGTAAGTGTTTCTTACTCAATATTGGTAAAATTGCCCGAACACAATATTGGTAATTTTACAATGGCTTATGGGCCTTAGGGCGGTATGGTTTTATGTTAGAATGTCTTGTAATGAGCTTTGGGTAAGGATAGTAATGTTCTGACATGGAGAAATGTCAACTTGAGGGTAATTCAGAAGAAACTCGGAGATAATAGGAAAAATGGGTAGCATGCTGGATCAGTATGGTAATGGTATGCTTGGTTCTTTTGGTTCTTATGATGAGGTGGGGCTATACGAGTGTTTTGTGGCAATACTCTCGGATTTGGCAACTTGTGTGGCTTAGCCGAGTTAGAGAAATTCAGTTCTGATAATTTGGTTATGTGAAAATGGATTTCAAAGTGTTCTTGATGGTTTCTATCATGGTTGAACCAGATATTTTCAACTGGTGTGGGGAATGTGTTGTGTATTATGATTTCCTCCTGGAAAGAAGCAAGGGAAAGGTTTCTAACTAATAGGGTATGTAATTTACTGGTGACTCAAAGTTGATAATGAGATTCTTGTGCTTGTCACATGTGGTGTGTTGTGCGGGATTAAGATTTACATGTACAAGGTGGCAGTTCATTCTTGAAGGGAAGGTCACGAATTACTAGTGACTCAGGAATTTAGATGAATGTTATAACTGCTCGATAATTCTTGAAAAGGGTGCACATTTCAAAAGGTGCATTGTGTTTTGACTTACGGATGTTCATTGGTATTGCGGTACCCACCTGGTTGATAGACCGTTGATATTGAAATTATTGCTATGTGGCACAAAATAATTTTGGAAGTATTCCTATTGGGAGGATCGTGCATGAAAGATGTGTTAGTCATTCGAGTGCTAGAGTTGGGATCAGTTACGGTGATTCATGTGTCTTATGAATTTGGAGACTGGGAGTTCTCAGAAGCATATTGTTTCAGGGTTGCGACCTGGTTGAGGTGAGTATTTTATTTAAACTCATTAGAGGCACTAGTTGCATTAATTATTTGTGATAGCTACGCTCTATGAGTGCACATATATGCTAGATTTGAGCCCATGTGTGGGTATCGGGGAAAGTATTCCTACTTGGAAAAAATAAATTAAAAAATGCTTAGTCTATGATATGCTTAGAGTTAACTGTTAATATTATGGTTATAACGTTTCTCGTATTCGCACATTTGCTGAGAACTATCTGGACTATACTTGAGGTAACAAAGAGTCTAATTCCCTAATTAAATTGGGTAGTTACTAATTCTGTGTTAACTTGCTGATTTGAGCTGTGATAGCACAATTGCTCACGCCTACACTATAACGTGTTATTTATACCAGTCCAAGAGCATGGGAATCTTATTTCATTTAGCTTATACATATATATCTGTTTAAATGCTCCCATATGATATGTTTGGATTGGAGGCGTGGGACTACATCGGGCTGATTATGTTATGGCGCGTGCGTTGTCTGTGCGGATCCAAATATTATACTATAGCACGTGAGTTTTCCATGCAGCACGTGAGTTCTCCATGCAAATCCAGATATTATATTATTGGCACGTGAGTTGTCCGTGCAGATCCATATATTGATATTTATACAATAGCACGTGAGTTGTCCGTGCAAGTGATGTTAATGTGAGCTCTAGAAGAGCTGGTTACTGTTATTAAATTCGTGTGTCTTGGTTCCACTATATATAATGAGCTTATAGCATTGCAGTTTGTGGTTGTTCTTGTTGAACTTGCAATACCGTTTTCTACTTTGAGATATCTTCCATTTTGGGTACCAGGTAGGGCAGTTGTGGTTTGAGTTGTATTGGTGCGGCATGTCAGTAGGATAGTTGTGTTTAATAATATATGGTCATTGTACCTAGAATGGGTACTATCAGAATTTATTACGATTTATTGGGAGGATAATATTGAAAGTCGTCTTAGAAGGAGATTATGATTCTGGTTGGGGCAAGAAAGCTCCATGACTTGTTGATCTGATAAAGGGTTATGAGATTTCGCGTATGTCTTTCATTTTCAGTAGTGTAGGAAGGTTTTGTAATGAGGTTTTGTTTGATATGGGGTTAATACCAGTACCGGTTGGTTTGACTAGTTACTGTGATCGAAAATGGTGTTGCGAGCATTTGAGTTATGTAGTATGTTACGTGATTATATTTGGGGTTATGGTTATGGCTTGATACAACTTGTTCAGACTTATACAATGTGTAGATGTGAAATTCGTGTCTTGAAAAGAATTCTGGATGTCGGAAATTTGGATTATAAGTTTATGGGCTAAGGTTAAATTAATGATTTTCAGTTGTATTGTGTTGTCAGACCTCTATATAATAGGGTGACATGGGATCACCCCCAGGTTCGTGCGTGGTAAGATAGAATAGTGATTTGGTGGCTTGGAAACAACTCGAGGCACGTTCGAGGATGAACATA
Organism: Nicotiana tabacum; assembly: GCF_000715075.1. Classification (NCBI taxonomy): domain Eukaryota; kingdom Viridiplantae; phylum Streptophyta; class Magnoliopsida; order Solanales; family Solanaceae; genus Nicotiana; species Nicotiana tabacum. The sequence goes on along the minus strand of NC_134098.1, from coordinate 93,072,372 downwards.
TGTTTAAGTGGGGGGAAATGTAACGACCCGGCCGGTTGTTTTGAGTATTATAACCTCGTTCCCCCATTTACTGCTCAAATTATAGGTTATGGTGTTATTTGTAAAAATTAAAAGTTTTAAAGTTCATTAGGCTTGAATTGGGGTATAATTCGTAGTTTTAGCGTTGATGGATGTGATTTGAGGTTTCGACTAAGTTCGTATCATGTTTTAGGACTTGTTGGTCTATTTGGTTGAGGTCTCGGAGGCCTCGGGTGAGTTTCGGATGCTTAAAGGATTGAAATTTTGACTTGGTAAATTGCTGAAAATGCTTATTTTCTGTCACTGGTTTCCTTCTATGAGATCGCGTGAGAAGGTCTCCGATCGCGCAGGCTTGTTTGGACAGAGGTGAGATTTGTTCTATGCGATCGCGTCGCGTAGGCTTGTTGAGTCAGTGTTGATTTTTGTTCTTCGCAATCGCGTGAGGTCAACCGCGATCGCGTAGGTTTGGCCAGGATGTGCATCACGAATGTGTGGGCTAGGCCGCGTTCACGAAGAGGAACGGAGGGAGAAACTGGGCCACGCGCTTAATGCTTCGCGATCGCGTGAGAAGGTTCGCGATCGCGTACGCTTGTAGAGACTGTGCTTCGCGATCGCGTAGATTATTTTTGGGCAATGAAAATTTGTGCTTCGCAATCGCGTGAGTTGGTCCGCGATCGCATAGAAGAAATCACTGGGCAGAGAGTTTAAGTTCTGAAAATGGGATCCATTTTAACCGATTTAGAACTCGGAGAGAGGATTTTCGGGAGATTTTCAAGGAAAACAACGGGTTAAGTGTTTCTAACTCAATATTGGTTAAATTACCTAAATCCATGGTTGTTTTTGACATTTAATTAGTGAATTAAGTGGGAAGATTTAGAAAACCCTCTTGGTTTAATTTGAAAATTTGAGGGTCGAGTTGATGTCGAAATTTGGTAAAATTGGTATGGGTAGACTCGTGGTCGAATGGGCTCCAGATTTTGTACGTTTTGTCGGGTTTCGAGACGTGGGCCCCACGGGCGATTTTGGAGCTAAATTTCGGAGTTTGTTGGGAAATTTCTATTTTCTTATAGAATTAATTCCAATAATATTTATTGACTAAATCAAGTTATTTGTGACTAGATAAAAGGCTTTCGGAGACAAATTCTTGAGGCAAGGGCATAGTAGAGTGAGAAATTCCACGGGTTGAGTTAAGTAACATTTATAAACTTGGTTCTGAAGGTATGAATCCCCGAAATTGGTATGATATAAATTTTTTGGAGGTGACACACACGATAGGTGACGAGCATGCGGACGTGCACCATAGAAATTGTGTCTTGAATAAATCCTGTGCAGTTGTAAAATTAATGAATCATGTTATTATCTGAACATGTTCCACGTGTTAGAGAAATTGAGCTGAGGCTCCTATTAAATATCATGTTTAGCCTACGTGAAAATATTTTTTGACCCATGGGGTCGTGTCGCTATTGAATTAATTGTTTAAAAAATATACAGTTCACACTCAGTCATATTCATCCATTGTGAGGATATTTATGGGATCGAGTTGCGTGTCGCAGCATGCCATATTGGCTTTATACATTATTATTATATGGATCGGGGGTTGCCCGCCTGTAACATGCTTTATAGGCATTACTATTATATGGATCGCGGTTGCCCGCCTGCAGCAGACCTTATAGGTTTTACTATTTTATGGATCGGGGCTGCCCACCTGCAGTAGGCCATATAGGCTTTATTGTTATACGGATCGGGACTGCCTACCTGCAGTAGGCCATATAGGCTTTATATCACGCTTGGGCTGAAGGAGCCTCTCCGGAGTCTGTACACACCCCCAGTGAGCGTAGATGATTATATATATTCGGGATAGACTTCTCTGGGCATGGACTTGCCTTACTTATTTATATGTTGTGATGAATTTTCCCTAGACATGGATTTTGTCCGTATCATTTACATTCGGGATAAATTACCCTAGGGCTGGATTGGCCTTATACAGTACCAAGTGTCTGACTATCAATCGATGTGTATATATATACGGGACGTAATATCCCTAGGTTGGATTGGCCATAAACATTACCGAGTGACCGAATAATTTATGACCAGTATTTACATGAGGCCTTTCTACTGATATGTCATATCCCTCATATCATGCAGTATTGATCCATTTCACTTGTACTGAGTTTAACTGTTGAACTTGAAAGCATGCCTTCATATTTGTACCATTATTTATAATGGACTGTACCTGCGAAGCTTGTCACTACTTTCAGCCCAGAGGTTAGTCTTGTTACTTATGGAGTTGGTTGTACTCATACTACACTCCGCGCCTCGTGTGCAGATCCAGGTGCTTTCGGATACGACAACTACTAGATTTTGGAGTTATTTCTGCGGGAGACTATCAAGGTAGTTGCTTGACGTCCGTAGACTTGATTCCCTTCTTGTTTAGTTATTGTACTGTTCTATATTTCAGACAGTAATTTTTTTATCAGTCATACTTTTTATTCATTTAGATGCTCATGTAATCAGTGACACCGGGTTTTGGGTGTGTTTATATTTGTGTTTGTGAGGTTTTCTTCCGCTGAATTTAATAATTATGTTTTCAAATTTAAAAGATGTGGTGGTTTATTGAGATTGTCTGCTTGCCTAGTATTGAGATAGGCGCCATCACGACATGTAATATTTTGGGTCGTGACAATAATATTGAAAGTCGACTAAGAAGGTGATTATGGTTGTAGTTGGGGATAGAGAGCTCCATGGCTAGTTGATCTGATGAGTGGTTATGATTTTTGATTGTTTCTTTCATCACTAGCAGTGTACGAATGTTTTGGAATGAGGTTCTGTTGAATGCAAGGTTTTATACTAGTACTCAGTTGGTTTTGAGTAGTTACTATGATCTGGAATGGTGCTGCGAGTATGCGAGTTGTGTAGTATTTTATATGATTATATCTGGGATTATGTTTATGGCTTGATACAGCTTGTTCAGACTTATACAGTGTTTATATGTGAGATTCAGGTCTTGAAAAGAATTCTGGATGTTAGAAATTGGGGTCCAAGGTTTTTGGGCTAAGGTTAAATTAATGATTTTCAGTTATGATGTGTTGTCAGGCCTATATAGAATAGGGTGACGTCGAATCACCCCCGGGGTACATGCGTGGTAAGATGGAATAGTGATTTGATGGCTTGAAAACAACTCTTGGCACATTTGAGGACGAATGTATGTTTAAGTGTAACGATTCGGCCGGTCGTTTTAACTATAACAACCTTGTTCCCCCATTTACTGCTCAATTTGTGCTTTACAGTTGTTATGTGACTTGCCGGGGTGATTGGTTTGAGTCCGACGAGGTTTTGGAATGAATTGGAACACTTAGTTCCAAGGTTTAAAGCTTAAGTTAAAATAGTGACCGGATGTCAACTTATGTGTAAACGACACCTGAATAGAGTTTTGATGATTCCAATAGCTCCGTATGGTGATTTTGAACTTAGGAGCGTGTTCGGAAAATTATTTGGAAGCACGTAGCTAAATTAGGCTTGAAATGGCAAAAATATAAATTTAAGTTGGAAGTTTGACCGGGGAAGTGACTTTTGATATCGGGGCTGGAATCCGATTCTGAAAATTTGAATAGTCTGTTATGTCAATTATGACTTGTGTCCAAAATTTGAGGTCAATCGGACTTGATTTGATATATTTCAGAATCGAATGTAGAAGTTGGAATTTCTTAGTCTCACTAAGCATGAATTGGGGTTTGATTCATGGTTTTAGTGTTGTTTGATGTAATTTTGGTATATGCGCAGCCACATGGGGCTTAGTTTATTGTTGTACATTGAGCATATATATGAGGCCGTGTGGGGCCTAGACATCATATTATGTAAAGATATTTGGTTGTTGAATTATGTTGAAAATGGTGCCCGTGTGGGGGCTTGTTCTGGATAGGTTGAATTATTTGGATGGTCTCAGTTACAGGGGATACTCTGCCGAAAATTTTAAGAATTTAGAGTGTTAGCCAAATTTTGGGGCCTTAAGGAAGTTGAAATGTTGGAAGAATATCTAAGATCTATATAAAGTCAAGAACGATTAAAGATGATGGTTAAGGTAAAATGAGGATAATACAGTGCCTAATAATGTCTTGTTAAACATTCGAGGACGAAAGATTTTAAGTGGGGGAGAATGTAGCACCCCGAAACATTTCGAATCGTTTAAAGACCATTAAGAAGATTGGAAGGTACTAATTATATTAATTCGGGTATGAACAAGACTAATAATATGAATGATATAAATTGATCATGATAATATATGTATGAGGTGCATTAAGAATGGTTTATGATTTAAGAAGAGCCCCAAGGTTAAGTCAAGTTGGAAATTATACGGTGGGGTAAAGTTTTAAGTATGTTCGCACAAGACCTAAATACAAACTAGCATACCTCTCACGATATGAAGGGTTATATGGTGTATAACCTATCGACAGAAAGGTATATGTGTCTAGTTTCTAAATCTTCAAACCGTTTGTCATTTGGAGATTCCTACAAGAAGTTATGACCTATTTACTATAGGATGGCAGAACAACTACGCGAGTCGTGCGTAGCCTATGCAGCATAGTAGCGTAGCCTTCGCAACATAGCAGCATAGCCTACGCACCATTGGGTAGGCAAATCCAGCAGCTTCTAACTGAAGGGAGATAGAAGTCCACATGCGTAGCCTTTGTGCGTAGCCTACGCAGGAAGGCTACGCAGCTTTAAGGGCCATTTTAAAGGGGCTGAAACATGGGGTTTAAAGAGAGAAAATATTAGTTCTCAACTTGGAATTGATTTCAAGAGAGAACGAGGAGCTCTTCCACCATGGATACACTTCAAGGTAAGTTGTTTTGGCACAAAGATGATTATATAACATCATTTAGTGCTAACACTAACATTATTATGGATCAAATCCATAAGAAATGGGTTGAATCTTCAAGAACACCAAAAAAAGGAAAAGTGAGATTCTTCCACCAAGAGGTAATCCCTTCACTTGAGCGTCATATATATGTCATATTGGAGTATGGGTGTGATGACCCAAAAATGTCATATTTCATTTAAACATTCATTTTTATGTTTTATGAAGATGTTGAGAGCTTACCTGTTATGATTTACGTATCACCTGAATAGTTGATGTTAATGGCGTTCCTTTTCTAGTAATATATTGCTTATGAGGCCATTGTTAGTATTGTTTTCATGTTGTGACCACTAACCAATTAAAATAACAATTACTAAAGCAATTAAGTAAAAAAATATCTGAATCTAATACATTCCCCAAAAACTGGTAATACAAATCATGAGCTTCTAAAAATAGAGTTTATAAACTGGAAATGAAATAAATACATAGTCTGTTTGAATAGTACATAAACAGAGTTATACAGATCTAAAGCTACCACGAATAAGAGGCAGCTACAGCCGGGTCGCAGGTACATCTTCAATCCAGCTCCCATCGAACACAGCAACATCAGTAAGCAACATCTGCACGCAAGGTGCAGAAGTGTAGTATGAGTACAACCGACCCCATGTACTCAATAAGTAACAAACCTAACCTTAGGTTGAAAGTAGTGACGAGCTAACACGAAGGTCGGGTCCAGCACCAATATTCCACAACTCAACATAACAGCATAGAACAAGTAATAAAAGAGTATCTCATAAATAAAAGGTTCAGTTTGTTCATATTTGCAGAAAAGTAGGCATTTCTTTTCAAGTATCTCAGTGAAAATCCAAATCTTTTACCGAAAAAGCCAAAATACGAGTAACTTTGAAAACTGTGATTTTTCCCAAAACTTCTTTCAATAATAAGTAAGATGTCTTATTTTCAGATAGCATGAGGAAAGTATGTCTCTATGCCTATATGTCAAGATATAGGTAAAATCATAAATGTCCCCACAACTCGGTAGCAGAAGTAAATGCACCTCGATGCATGAATCACAAGTACGCATGTCAAATCCAATGCATCTCGATGATGAGCTCATGTACTCACACTCTCAGAGTACTCAACCTCACTGTCTCACATTCTCTCTAAATACGCTCAGCACACTCAATCACTCAGCACTGTACAATACCAGCTGCGGCGTGCAGCCCGATCCCTGATTATAGTCGACTGCGCTCACTGAGGGTGTGTAGACTCCTGGAGGGACTCCTTTAAGCCCAAGCGCTATATCGCTGCGGCGTGCAGCCCGATCCCAAAATATCAATATAACATGCTGCGGCGTGCAGCCCGATCCCAAAATAACAATATAACATGTTGCGGCGTGCAGCCCGATCCCAAAATATCAATCTCACTCAGGCCCTCGGCCTCACTCAGCCATCACTCTCAAGTCTCAATCACGGGCTCACAATGCCATGAACCTAGCCCAACAACAATGATATGATGTATCAATAAATAATAATTGAGACTGAGATATGATAAAAATGCATGAATATGACTGAGTATGAAATATCAATGCAATCAGTAAGATGACAGTAAGAAACGACCACTATGGGTCCAAACAGTATCGGCAGAATGCCTAAACATGATATCTTGCATGATTGACAACTCAATTACTTTATAACACGGTGAAAACACAGATATCAACAAAATAGATCCACTATACATTTCCATAGAAACAACAAAGTCCCTATTCACATGGTGCACGAACACACACCCGTCACCTAGCATGTGCGTCACATCAATACTAATAACATAACACGTATTACGGGATTTCATACCCTCAGCACTAGGATTAGAAGAGTTACGTACCTCGAACAAGCTAATTCTAACACCGAGCAAGCCAAGCGATGCTCTAAAATGCCATCCCGCGCGTTTTGACCTCTGAACCATTTGAAACTAACCAAAAACAACTCAAGTACATCAAACAATGATAAAGGAACCAATCCTGATCGAAAAAGATAAAATCTTGAAGCAAAAGCCCAAAATCGGCCAAAAGCCCAACCCGGGCCCGCACCTCGGAACCCGACAAAATTTACAAAATTCAACAACCCATTAAATTACGAGTCCAACCATACTAGTTTCACTCAAATCTGACTCCAGTTCGATGTTCAAAACACAAAAATTCACATTATGAAACTTTAGGCCAAAACCCCAATTTCCTCTTTAAAATTCACAATCCAATTACCAAAAACGAAGGTAGATTCATGAAATATAACCAAAACCGAGTAGAGAACACTTAGTCAAATCCTTGTGATGAAATTTTCTCCTAGAATCACCTCAATCCGAGCTCCATAGCTCCCAAAATGTAAAAATGTCTTAAACCTTCGAAATAGAGTACTATATACAATGCCGAGACGTCCTCTTTCACGCACTCGGGAACGCCATCGCGTTTGTGATGAATAAAACTCACACTACCCAAAAGTCTCTATGCGTTCGTGATGCACCCCATGCGAACGCGATGAACACTGCTGCCAAAGCTTCACGAACGTGACTAACCTAACGTGATCGCATACAAGAATGCTCAAATTCCGAGCTGCCAACCTCAACACTACTCGAACGCGATCCTCCATACGCGAACGCGAAGAGTACTTGCCCCAATACAACGCAAATGTGAGACATACTCCACGATCGCGAAGAACAATTGCCTCTACCATTAAAATACACTACGCATTCGCGACACTTGCCACGCGAACGCGATGAAGAACTGAGACTCTAGAAAACAGCAGAACACAACAGTACCAAAATGAAGAAAAATGATCCGAAATCAATTCAAACATGACCGAGCCCCTCGGGACCCCGTCTAAACATGAGAACAAGTCCCATAACTTAACACGGACCTACTCGAGGCCTCAAAACATACATAACAACATTGGAACGATGAATCATATCTCAATTCGAATTCAATGAACTTTGAAACTTCAAACTTCCACAACTGATGCCGAAACCTATCAAATTACGTTCGATTGACCTCAAATTTTGCACACAAGTCACATTCAACATTACGGACCTGCTCCAACTTCTGGAATCCAAATCCGACCCCGATATCAAAAAGTCCACTCCCGATCAAACTTTATAAAATTTCAACTTTCGTTATTTCGAGCCAAATTCAACCATGGATCTCCAAATCAAAATCCGGACGCGCTCCCAAGTCTAAAATCACCCAACGGAGCTAATGGAACCATAAAAATTTCAATCCGAGGTCAAATGATAAAAAGTCAAACTTGGTCAACCCTTTCAAATTTAAAGCTTCTAGCTGAGAATCATTCTTTCAAATCAATTCCGAATAGCCTGAAACCCAAAACCGATGATTCGCATAAGTCATAATACATCATACGGAGCTACTCGTGCTCTCAAACAACTTAGCGAAGTGTAAATGCTCAAAACGACCGGTCGAGTTGTTACATCCTCCCCTACTTAAACATATGTTCGTCCTCGAACGTGTCCAGAGTTGTTCTTAAAGCCATCAAATCACCGTATAACCTTGCCATGCACATACCCGGGGGTGATATCACGTCACCCTATCCCATATAGGCCCGACAACACAACAAAACTATAGTTCCTTAATTCAACCTAGTCCATAAACCTTTGAATCCAATTTTTCCAACATCTACAATTTCTATAAGATCAGAATCTCGCATCCACACACTGTATAAGTCTGAACAAGTTGTATCACTCCATATCTATTACCCAAGATGTAACCACATGATATACCACATAACTCAAATACTAATAGCAAAAATTTCAAATCACAGTAGCTGCTCAAAACAACCCAATACCGGTAATAGACCTCATATCAAACAAAGCCTCGCTCTAAAACCTTCGTACACTGCCGATGATAAAAGAAACATGCAGAACTCATAACCATTCATCAGATCAACTAGTCATGGAACTCTCTCTCATTCGACAAGAACTATAGCCAATTCTAAGCCGACTTTCGGTATTATCCTTCCAGACATACTGTAATCAAATACAATAGTATCCATCCTAGGTCCAATGACCTCTCTCATCCAACACGACCACTCTAGTGACATGACACATCAATACAATCTACAACCACAACCCCTACAATCCGTGCACCAAATAGCAACATTCCAAATGTACTCAATCATGGAAAAATGACTCAAATGAGAGAACCATCCTGCAAGCTCAACAAGTACCTCCACAACCAAATGCTTAAACCCCTCACACACCATAGAACCATAACACACAACTCTAACACAAATGATCATATTTCCACATAACTCTGCTGCAATGAGCGACCCTATCCAAATACTGGTCCATATGAAGTACCTCAGCCACCATGCTCAAAATCAATAACCACGCGTAATCCAATATCAAGTACTTAAAGTGCATTACCATAACCACGGAGAAGAAAACGACACAATGCCACCTAAAACTCGAAAGGACATAACCAATACGCAATCAATCATGCAATACCCAACTACTCATCTCGCTCAAATTCCTCTTTAAAACAACAACAGAACTGCACCCTGTGGGCCTAAAACCAACGAATCACAACTCGTCGTAGCATAGAAGAGTAACTCACAGAAAATTCAAGAACACGAATATGTTCAACAACAACCAAATAGCACATCCCTCAATAATAGCAGTATGGAGCCACCGATTCTGCTCGATGTAGAATACACATCCTAATTGGGCCTACCAATGGACCCCCAAATCCACTCCGGCCACCAAGAAATAGATAAATAACCCTCCGAAAGCCCAAAATGACCGAATCATAACACATACTATCATCTGGCTAGTTTCGGCCACGACTTCACAGTCCACAACCATGAAACAGTTTGCTCCTGAGAACTCCTAGTCTCCAAATCTATAGAACACACGAATCACCATTTCTGATTCCGTCTCCACCGCCCGAATGTATAACACATTTCTCATACACGATCATCCCATGAGGAATACTTCTAAAATTCTTCCGTGCTACCTAGCAAAATTTGAATATCAGCAGTCGATCAACAAGGAGAGTGTCGTAGTACCAATGAAGTGCCCATAAATCAAAACACCTTTCCCCTTCTGAAATGTATACTCTCATCAGGCAAAACCGATTAGTAATATCATTTGCCTAGTCATCTGAAACCGTCCATGCTGCCTACAAATTTATATCCTACCTTTCAAAACTGAACTGTGACCTTACATATGCAAATCTCAATTCCATGCAATACACCGCGTCTACCATGCCATCCTACAAAGAGTACAAGAATCTCATAATCAACTCGGAGTCACAAGCAAAATACATACCCGATCAGTCAGAAACCTTCCGTTTGATCTCATCCCGGAGAAAATCCCAAAACATATTCCTCATGCCGGTAGGAAATATACCCCTCAAACCATGGTAAAAGACATTGAGAACTCTTCGAAACCCATTTCCACACAACCAAGCTATCTGAACCGAATCTCTCTAACTCAACCCAGCCACGCAGGTTGCCAAAACCCAAGAGCATTGCCATGAAACACCTATGGAGACAAGTCACATCATAAGTACCCAAAGAACCGATCATACACATTACTGTGCTAATCCAACCTACTACCAAGCTGTCCTACTTCTCCAAGTCCTTTCCAAATTGCCTTCAAATTGATACTTCTCCTTGCTGGAACACCACGATCCTTAACCAATGTTCGCCACACAAGAGACCTTAGTATAAAACCACAATGCCCTAAGGCCCATAAGTCGTTGAATCCCCTCTTAAGCACCCCCAAGGCACCACCACCGAGACACCCACTCTAAAGAGACCTTATGTGAACCTAAAAATGTTTCCTTCACCTCCTTGATACTGAAATGCACAAACCACAATGATTTAAAATGCCACAAGTCTCAACACCATCCAATGCAACTCCTAGTGTTCCAAATCGCTACATATAAATCTTGAATACATTAGAAGCATTCTCGAGAGTCATCCACTATACTCAAATCTCAATTAAACCGACCAAACAGACCGAACGACCTGTGCCCCATTAGTACACCAACACCCAAGGGAGTAGCCCACACTCCTAAGCAACCGAACAAATTCCTACTCCATGTACACTACATCCTTTTCAAACAACCACTCAATTATTTTATGATTCCCATATACCCATAGAGTGTAATACAACCCGTATCAAGAAATTCTCTTACTTGAGTCATCCTAAATCTCAATTTCTGCAAGTCATAACTAATTTACCAGTATACCTCGAACTGAAACCAATACAACACATAATCGTACAATCAACTTGTCCATAGCAGACTCTCCCACTTAGCTCAAAGACACAGAACAAAACACTCGATAACATCACAATACCCATACTCTATTACTACCAGAAACCCGCACTTAAATTCAACTAAATCCTGCATAAGCTCATGTAGCACAAACCATATAATACCTCAAATCGTCTACAAATATCGCATTCACCCTTGTAATAGTCAAGCCAACTTCCATAAGCGATCCAAACTCAAATTGCAACATATATCATTCACTGGTAAAAGAGAACTCTATACAAAACATCATAAGGACCACACACCCTCAGGACACCTCGCAGTAGATAACCCACCTGCTTTGCCTCAAACTGACATATCTTTATACCCTTCCACGGTCACGACTACTACGCACTCACTTAATCCTATCAATTCTGAACTCATCAACAAGACATGAGAATCTACTTCACCCCACAACTAAACAACATGAGAGATACCTCAACACGCCCATAACTCGAGACCATATGCCAAATCAAGACAGAGATCAAACACCCCAGAGTCCTTGCTACCTCTCAAGTAAACTTTTCTTGTCAAATTCGGACAAACCGAACACATCTTTCAGTCCCATCATACTCACCACATAGCCATTTCACCGCTCATCGAGCCACAAATTCCTCTCGTAGCCGGACATATGAGTCCCAAAAACACGTGCTCATACAACCGAAATCTCCGTGCTTAAGCCACCGTCAAAACTCGGCCTCAAGTCCTCTAGATTGGCCTATCATCAGCACATCAGAATCATATCTTGTACTTCAACATGAAAACACCAGCCGGTGAATGCACAACTGATATCAAGCGCTCGCATGTGCATACGAATGCGTGGAAGAAATTCAAAGAGTTACATTTCAAGCTGAATCAATGCCGCCCGATAAGGAAAGAAAGATGGGAAGTATATCCTAAATGTCCTGTAGCCTCTCAAAGATAGGTATGGACGTCATCATACCGATCCGCAAGACTCTACTAGACACTTGCTCATGACTTGTAGAACCTATGAACCTAGAGCTCTGATACCACCTGTCACGACCCAAAATCCGACTAGTCGTGATGGAACCTAACCCAACCTGCTAGGTAAGCCAATTATCAAATATCCAATTCCAATAACAATTATTAAAGCAATTTAAGTAAAGAAATTATCTGAATCTTATACATTCCCCAAGAACTGGTAGTACAAACCATGAGCTTCTAAGAATATAGTTTACAAAGCGAAAATGAAATAAATACATAGTCTGTTTGAATAGTACATAAACAGAGTTTTACAGATCTAAAGCTACCACGAACAAGAGGCAGCTACAACCGGGACGCAGGTACATCTTCAATCCAGCTCCCATCATCCACAGTAACATCAGTAGCCAACATCTATACGCAAGGTGCAGAAGTGCAGTATGAGTACAACCGACCCCATGTACTCAATAAGTAACAAACATAACCTTAGATTGAAAGTAGTGACAAGCTAATACGAAGGTCGGGTCCAACACCAATATTCCACAACTCAACATAACAGCATAGTACAAGTAATAAAAGAGTATCTCAGAAATAAAAGGCTCAGTTTGTTCACATTTCCAGAAAAGTAGGCATTTCTTTTCAAGTATCTCAGTGAAAACCCAAATCTTTTACCTAAAAAGCCAAAATACGAGTAAGTTTGAAAACTATAATTTTTCCCATAACTTCTTTCAATAATAAGAAAGATGTCTCATTTTCAGATAGCATGAGGAAAGTACTTCTCTATGCCTACATGGCAAGATACAGGTAAAATCATAAATGTCCACACAATTGGGTAGCAGAAGAAAATGCACCTCTATGCATGTATCACAAGTTTGCATGTCAAATGCAATGCATCTCGATGATAAACTCATGTAATTACACTCTTAGAGTACTCAACCTCACTATCTCACATTCTCTCTCACTATGCTCAGCACACTCAATCACTCAGCGCTGTACAATACCCGCTGCGGCGTGCAGCCCGATCCCTGATTATAGTCGACTGCGCTCACTGGGGTGTGTAGACTCTTGGAGGGGCACCTTTCAGCCCAAGCACTATATCGCTGCAGCGTGCAGCCCGATCCCAAAATATCAATATAACATGTTGCGGCATACAACGCTATCCCAAAATATCAATCTCACTCAGGCCCTCGGCCTCACTCAGTCATCACTCTCCAGTCTCACTCACAGGCTCACAATGACATGAAACTAGCCTGACAACAATGATATAATGTATTAATAAATAACAACTCAGATTGAGATATGATATGAATGCATGAATATGACTAAGTACGAAATATCAATGAAATCAGTGAGATGACAGTAAGAAACGACCACTATTGGTCCAAACAGTATTGGCATAATTCCTAAATATGATATATTGCATGATTGACAACTCAATTACTTTATAACACGGTGAAAATATGGATATCAATGAAATAGGACCACTATACAGTACCATAGAAACAACACAGTCCCAATTCACATGGTGCACGCCCACACGCCCGTCACCTAGCAAGTGCATTACCTCAATACCATTCACATAACACGTATTTCGGGGTTTTATAACCTCAGCACTAAGATTAGAAGAGTTACTTACCTCGTACAAGCAAATTCCAACACCGAGTAAGCCAAACGACGCTCCAAAATGCCATCCCGTGCGTTCCCACCTCCGAACGGCTCGAAACTAACCAAAAACAACTCAAGTACATCAAGCAACGCTAAAGTAACCAATCCTGATCGAAAAATATAAAATCTTGAATCAAAAGCCCAAAATCGGCCAAAAGCCCAACCCGGGCCCGTACCTCGGAACCCGATACAATTTAAAAAATCCAACAACCCATTCAATTATGAGTCCAACTATACTAGTTTCACTCAAATCCGACTCCAATTCAATGTTCAAAACTCAAATATTCACATTATGAAACTTAAGCCAAAACCCCCAATTTCCTCTTGAAAATTCACAATCCAATTACCAAAAATGAAGGTAGATTCATGGAATATAACGAAAATCGAGTGGAGACACTTACCCCAATCCTTGTGATGAAAATTGCTCCAAGAATCGCCTCAATCCGAGCTACATCGCTCCCGAAATGTAAAAATGTCTGAAACCTTCAAAATAGAGTACTATATACACTACCCACACGTCCTCTTTCACAAACGCAAGAAAACCATCGTGTTCATGATGAATAAAACTCACACTGCCACAAATGTCTCTACGTGTTCGCGATGCACCCATGTGAACGCGATGTATCCCACACGAACGCGATGAACACTGCTGCCAAAGCTTCGCGAACGCGACTAACCCTACACGAACACATAGAAGAACACTCAAATTCCTAGCTGCCAACCTCAACATTACGCGAACGCGATTCTCCAAGTTGCGATGACACCTAACACAACCCACTAAGTTAGCCAATTAACCACTACCCAATTCAAATAACAATTTATAAAGCAATTAAGTAAAGAAATATATGAATCTAATACATTCCCTAAGAACTAGTAGTACAAATCATGAGCTTATAAGAATAGAGTTTGCTAAGCGGAAATGCAATAAATACATAGTCTGTTTGAATAGTACATAAATAGAGTTTTACAGATCTAAAGTTACCACGAACATAAGGCAGCTACTGTCGGGACACAGGTACATCTTCAATCTAACTCCCATCGAACACAGCAACATCAGCAGCCAACATCTGCATGTAAGGTGCAGAAGTGTGAATGAGTACAACCGACCCCATGTACTCGATAAGTAACAAACCTAACCTTAGGTTGAAAGTAGTGACGAGCTAACACGAAGGTCGGGTCTAACACCAATATTCCACAACTCAACATAACAGCATAGTACAAGTAATAAAAGAGTATCTCAGAAATAAAAGGCTCATTTTGTTCAAATTTCCAGAAAAGTAGGCATTTCTTTTCAAGTATCTCAGTGAAACCCCAAATCCTTTACCGAAAAAGCCAAAATACGAGTAAGTTTGAAAACTGTAATTTTTCCCATAACTTCTTCAATAATAAGTAAGATGTCTCATTTTCAGATAGCATGAGGAAAGTACTTCTCTATGCCTACATGGCAAGATACAGGTAAAATCATAAATGTCCACACAATTGGGTAGCAGAAGAAAATGCACCTCTATGCATGTATCACAACTATGCATGTCAAATGCAATGCATATCGATGATGAACTCATGTAATTACACTCTTAGATTACTCAACCTCACTGTCTCGTATTTTCTCTCACTATGCTCAGCACACTCAATCATGCAGCGCTTTACAATACTCGCTGCGGTGTGCAGCCCAATCCCTGATTATAGTCGACTGCGCTCACTGGGGGTGTGTAGAATCTTGGAGGGGCACCTTTCAGCCCAAGCGCTATATCGCTGCAGCGTGCAGCCCAATCCCAAAATATCAATATAACATGTTGCGGCATACAACGCGATCCCAAAATATCCATCTTACTCAGGCCCTCGGCCTCACATAGTCATCACTCTCCAGTCTCACTCACAAGCTCACAATGCCATGAAACTAGCCCGACAACAATGATATAATGTATTAATTCATAACAACTCAGATTGAGATATGATATGAATGCATGAGTATGACTAAGTACGAAATATCAATGAAATCAGTGAGATGACAGTAAGAAACGACCACTATTGGTCCAAACAGTATTGGCATAATGCCTAAACATGATATCTTGCATGATTGACAACTCAATTACTTTATAACACGGTGAAAATACGGATATCAACAAAATAGGACCACTATACAATGCCATAGAAACAACACAGTCCCAATTCACATGGTGCACGCCCACATGCCCGTCACCTAGCAAGTGCGTTACCTCAATACGATTCACATAACACGTATTTTGGGGTTTTATAACCTCAGCACTAAGATTAGAAGAGTTACTTACCTCGTACAAAGCAATTCCAACACCGAGCAAGCCAAACGATGCTCCAAAATGTCATCCCGTGCGTTCTGACCTCCGCACGGCTCGAAACTAACCAAAAACAACTCAAGTACATTAAGCAACGCTAAAGGGACCAATCCTGATCGAAAAATATCAAATCTTGAATCAAAAGCCAAAAATCGGCCAAAAGCCCAACCCGGGCCCGCACCTCGGAACCTGATACAATTTACAAAATCCAACAACCCATTCAATTATGAGTCCAACCATACTAGTTTCACTCAAATCCGACTCCAATTCAATGTTCAAAACTCAAATATTCACATTATGAAACTTTAAGCCAAAACCCCCAATTTCCTCTTGAAAATTCACAATCCAATTACCAAAAACGAAGGTAGATTCATGAAATATAACGAAAACCGAGTGGAGACACTTACCCAATTCTTGTGATGAAAATTGCTCCAAGAATCGCCTTAATCCGAGCTACATCATTCCCGAAATGTAAAAATGTCTGAAACCTTCAAAATAGATTACTATATACACTGCCCACACGTCCTCTTTCACGAACGCAGGAAAACCATCGTGTTCGTGATGAATAAAACTCACACTGCCACAATAGTCTCTACGTGTTCGCGATGCACCCATGTGAACGCGATGCATCCCACGCGAGCGCGATGAACACTGCTGCCAAAGCTTCGCGAACGCGACTAACCCTATGCGATCGCATAGAAGAACGGTCAAATTCCTAGCTGCCAACCTCATCACTACGCGAACGCGATTCTCCAAGTCGTGATGGCACCTAACCCAACCCGCTAAGTTAGCCAATTAACCACTAACCAATTCAAATAACAATTTATAAAGCAATTAAGTAAAGAAATATCTGAATCTAATACATTCCCTAAGAACTAGTAGTACAAATCATGAGCTTATAAGAATAGAGTTTACAAAGCGGAAATGAAATAAATACATAGTCTGTTTGAATAGTACATAAATAGAGTTTTATAGATCTAAAGTTACCACGAACATAAGGCAGCTACTGCCGGGACACAGGTACATCTTCAATCTAACTCCCATCGAACACAGCAACATCAACAGCCAACATATGCACGCAAGGTGCAGAGTGTGAATGAGTACAACTGACCCCATGTACTCAATAACTAACAAACCTAACCTTAGGTTGAAAGTAGTGACGAGCTAACACGGAGGTTGTGTCCAACACCAATATTCCACAACTCAACATAACAGCATAGTACAAGTAATAAAAGAGTATCTCAGAAATAAAAGGCTCAGTTTGTTCAAATTTCCAGAAAAGTAGGCATTTCTTTTCAAGTATCTCAGTGAAAACCCAAATCTTTTACCGAAAAAGCCAAAATACGAGTAAGTTTAAAAACTGTCATTTTTCCCATAACTTCTTTCAATAATAAGTAAGATGTCCCATTTTTAGATAGCATTAGGAAAGTACTTCTCTATGCCTACATGGCAAGATACAGGTAAAATCATAAATGTCCACACAATTGGGTAGCAAAAGAAAATGCACCTCTATGCATGTATCACAAGTATGCATGTCAAATGCAATGCATCTCGATGATGAACTCATGTAATTACACTCTTAGAGTACTCAACCTCACTATCTCGCATTCTCTCTCACTATGCTCAGCACACTCAATCATGCAGCACTGTACAATACCCGCTGCGGCGTGGAGCCCGATCCCTGATTATAGTCGACTGCGTTCACTGGGGGGTGTGTAGACTCTTAGAGGGGCACCTTTCAGCCCAAGCGCTATATCGCTGCAGCGTGCAGCCCGATCCCAAAATATCAATATAACATGTTGCGGCATACAACGCGATCCAAAAATATCAATCTCACTCAGGCCCTCGGCCTCACTCAGTCATCACTCTCCCGTCTCACTCACATGCTCACAATTCCATGAAACTAGCCCGGCAACAATGATATAATGTATTAATTAATAACAACTCAGATTGAGATATGATATGAATGCATGAATATGACTAAGTACGAAATATCAATGAAATCAGTGAGATGACAGTAAGAAACGACCACTATTGGTCCAAACAGTATTGGCATAATGCCTAAACATGATATCTTGCATGATTGACAACTCAATTACTTTATAACACGGTGAAAATATGGATATCAATGAAATAGGACCACTATACAATGCCATAGAAACAACACAGTCCCAATTCACAGGGTGCACGCCCACACGCCCGTCACCTAGCATGTGCGTTACCTCAATACCATTCACATAACACGTATTTCGGGGTTTCATAACCTCAGCACTAAGATTAGAAGAGTTACTTACCTCGTACATGCCAATTCCAACACCGAGCAATCCAAACGACGCTCCAAAATGTCATCCGCATGTTCCGACCTCCGAACGGCTCGAAACTAACCAAAAACAACTCAAGTACATCAAGCAACGCTAAAGGAACCAATCCTGATCGAAAAATATCAAATCTTGAATCAAAAGCCCAAAATCGGCCAAAAGCCCAACCCGGGCCCGCACCTCGGAACCCGATACAATTTACAAAATCCAACAACCCATTCAATTATGAGTCCAACCATACTAGTTTCACTCAAATCCGACTCCAATTCAATGTTCAAAACTCAAAAATTCACATTATGAAACTTTAAGCCAAAACCCCCAATTTCCTCTTGAAAATTCACAATCCAATTACCAAAAACGAAGGTAGATTCATGAAATATAACGAAAACCGAGTGGAGACACTTACCCCAATCCTTGTGATGAAAATTGCTCCAAGAATCTCCTTAATCCGAGCTCCATCGCTCCCGAAATGTAAAAATGTCTGAAACCTTCAAAATAGAGTACTATATACACTGCCCACACGTCCTCTTTCAATAATAAGTAAGATGTCTAATTTTCAGATAGTATGAGGAATGTACGTCTCTATGCCTACATGTCAAGAAATAGGTAAAATCATATGTCCCCACAACTGGGTAGCAGAAGGAAATGCACCTCTTTTCATGTATTACAAGTACGTATGTCAAATGCAATGCATCTCGATGATGAGATCATGTACTCACACACTCAGAGTACTCTACCTTATTGTCTCGCATTCTCTCTCTCTATGCTCAGCACACTCAATCAATCAGCGTTGTACAATACTCGCTGCGGCGTGCATTTCGATCCCTGATTATAGTCGACTGCGCTCACTGGGGGTGTGTAGACTCCTGAAGGGACTCCTTTCAGCCCAAGCACTATATCGCTGCGGCGTGCAGCCCGATCAGAAAATATCAATCTCACTCAGGCCTTCGGCCTCACTCAGTCATCACTCTCTAGTCTCATTCACGGGCTCACAATGCCATGAAACTAGCACGACAACAATAATATGATGTATTAATAAATAACAAGTTAGGATGAGATATGATATGAATGCATGAATATAACTGAGTACGAAATATCAATGAAATCAATGAGATGAGAGTAAGAAACGACCAATATGGGTCCAAACAGTATCAGCATAATGCCTAAACCAGATATCTTGCATGATTGACAACTCAATTACTTTATAACACGGTGAAAACACGGATATCAACAAAATAGGACCACTATACAGTGCCATAGAAACCACAGAGTCCTAATTCACATGGTGCATGCCCACACGCCCGTCACCTAGGATGTGCGTTACCTCAATACCAATCACACAACAGGTATTACAGGGTTTCATACCCTCAGCACTAAGATTAGAAGAGTTACTTACCTCGAACAAGCCAATTCCAACATCGAGCAAGCCAAGCAATGCTCCAAAATGCCATCTCCCGCGTTCCAACCTCCGAGTGGCTCGAGCTTATAAGAATAGAGTTTACAAAACGGAAATGAAATAAATACATAGTCTGTTTGAATAGTACATAAACAGAGTTTTACAGATCTAAAGCTACCACGAACATAAGGAAGCTACAGCCGGGACACAGGTACATCTCCAATCCAGTTTCCAACGAGCACAGCAACATCAGCAGCCAACATTTGCACGCAAGGTGCAGAAGTATAGTATAAGTACAACCGACCCCGTGTACTCAATAAGTAACAAACTTAACCTTAGGTTGAAAGTTGTGATGAGCTAACACGAAGGCCGGGTCCAACACCAATATTCCACAACTCAACATAACAGCATAGTACACGTAATAAAAGAGTATCTCAGAAATAAAAGTCTCAGTTTGTTCACATTTCCCGAAAAAGTAGGCATTTCTTTTCAAGTATCACAGTGAAAACCCAAATCTTTTACCGAAAAAGCCAAAATACGAGTAAGTTTGAGAATTGTGATTTTTCCCAAAACTTCTTTTAATAATAAGTAAGATGTCTCTTTTTTAGATAGCATGAGGAAAGTATGTCTCTATGCCTACATGTCAAGATACAGGTAAAATCATAAATGTCCCCACAACTGGGTAGCAGAAGGAAATGCACCTCTATGCATGTATCACAAGTACGCATGTCAAATGCAATGCCTCTCGATAATGAGCTCATGTACTCACACTCTCAGAGTACTCAACATCACTGTCTCGCATTCTCTCTCACTATGCTCAGCACACTCAATCACTCAACACTGTACAATACCCGCTGCGGTGTGCAGCCCGATCCCTGGTTATAGTCGACTGCGCACACTGGGGGTATGGAGACTCCTGGCGGGGCTCCTTTCAGCCCAAGCGCTATATCGCTGCGGCGTGCAGCCATATCCAAAAATATCAATATAACATGTTGCAGCGTGCGGACCGTTCCCAAAATAGCAATATAACATGGTGCGGCGTGCAGCCCGATCCCAAAATATCAATCTTACTCAGGCCTTCGGCCTCACTCAGTCATCACTCTCCAGTCTCACTCTTGGGCTCACAATGCCATGAAACTAGCCCGACAACAATGATATGATGTATCGATAAATAACAACTGTGACTAAGATATGATATAAATGCATGAATATGACTGAGTACGAAATATCATTGCAATCAGTAAGATGACAGTAAGAAACAACCACTATGTGTCCAAACAGTATCGACATAATGCCTAAATATGATATCTTTCATGATTGACAACTCAATTACATTATAACACGTTGAAAACACGGATATCAACAAAATAGGACCACTATACAGTGCCATACAAAAAATAGAGTGGCAATTCACATGGTGCATGCCCACACGCCCGTCACTTAGCATGTGTGTCACCTTAATATCAATCATATAACACGTATTACGGGATTTCATACCCTCAACACTAAGATTAGAAGAGTTACTTATCTCGAACAAGCCAATTCCAACACAGAGCAAGCCAAGCGACACTCCAAAATGCCATCCCGCGCGTTCCGACCTCCGAACGGCTCGAAACTAACCAAAAACAACTCAAGTACATCAAATAATGCTAAAGGAACCAATCCCGATCGAAAAAGATCGAATCTTAAATCAAAAGCCCAAAATCGGCCAAAAGCCCAACCCGAGTCCGCACATCGGAACACGACAAAATTTACAAAATCCAACAACCCATTCAATTACGAGTCCAACCATACTAGTTTCACTCAAATCCGACTCCAATTCCATGTTCAAAACGCAAAAATTCACATTATGAAACTTTAAGCCAAAACCCCCCAATTTTCTCTTTAAAATTCACAATCCAATTAGAAAAAACAAAGGTAGTTTCATGAAATATAACCAAAACCGAGTAGAGAACACTTACCCCAATCCGTGTGATAATAAATGCTCCAAGAATCGCCTTAATCCGAGCTCCATAGCTCCCAAAATGTAAAAATGTCTGAAACCTTCGAAATAGAGTACTATATACACTGCCCAGACGTCATCTTTCGCAAACGTGGGAAAACCATCACGTTCGCAATGAATAAAACTCACACTGCCACAAAAGTCTCTACGCGTTCGCGATGCACCACACGCGAACGCGATGAACACTGCTGCCAAAGCTTTGCGAACTCGACTAACCTTACTCGATCGCATAGAAGAAGGCTCAAATTCCTTGCTGCCAACCTCAACACTACGCGAACACGATCCTCCATACGCGAACACGAAATACACTACGTGTTCGCGACACTTGCCACGCGAACGCGATGAATAACTGAGACACCAGAAAACAGCAGAACACAGTAGTACCAAAATGAAGAAAAATGATCCGAAATCAATCCGAAACATGCCCGATCCTCTCGAGACCCTGTCCAAACATGCCAACAAGTCCCATAATATAACACGGACCTACTCGAGGCCTCAAAACACACATAACAACATCGGAATGATGAATCACACCTCAATTCGAATTCAATGAACTTTGAAACTTCAAACGTCCACAACCGATGCCGAAACCTATCAAATCGCATCCGATTGACCTCAAATTTTGCAAACAAATCACATTCCAATCGGAATCCGACCCCGATATCAAAAAGTCCACTCCCGGTCAAACTTTCCAAAATTTTGACTTTTGCCATTTCGAGCCAAATTCAACCATGGACCTCCAAATCACAATCCAGACGCGCTCCTAAGTCCAAAATCACCCAACGGAGCTAATGGAACAATCAAAATTCCAATCCGAGGTCAAATGCTAAAAATCAAACTTGGTCAACCCTTTCAAATTTAAAGCTTCTAGTTGAGAATCATTCTTTCAAATAAATTCCGAATAACCTAAAACCCAAAACTGACGAATCGCATAAGTCATAATACATCATACGGAGCTACGCGTGACCGCAAACAACCGAGCGAAGTGTAAATGCTCAAAATGATTGGTCAGGTCGTTATAATGTATGTGTTGTTAGGATTGGTTTCTGGGATTCTCTAGCAGGTGGATAGATCCAGTTACAAAGGAAACTCTTGTGAAATTGTTGGAAATTTTGGGATTTAGTAAAAATTCGGAAAATTGAAATGGGTGAAAGAAGAGATAAGTTATGTTATGGGTTTAGGGGCGGACTCTACTTCTCATTTGAGGACTATTAATATGATGGATATCAATTTAATATTATAATAAGTATACGAGGTATATTATAAGTGATATGGGGTCTAAGGAGAGGCATAAGTCTAAGTCAAGTTGGAAAATTTCAAAATAGACTAAAGTTCCAAATTAGTACGCACAAGGCAAAAGTTTGGACAAGTATATCTAAATATATATAAGGATTTATGTGATGATCAACCTATTAAATGAAAGGTATTCGAGTCTAGTTTCTAATGCTTCAAACCGTTTGTCATTTGGACACTCTACAACAAGAAGTTATGACCACATTACCAAAGGCTAGAAGAATGTAATTCTGCGGTCAGATGTGCGACCGCATAATCATTATGAGAACCGCATAACCAATTTTCTGATAAAAAATTATCGTAGGCCTGACCAGTGTAGCCCAGTTCTAGAAATTAGTTTTGCGGTCCATTGTGCGACCCGCATACCCATTGTGCGGCCCATTGTGCGACCGCATACCTGAGTTCGGAAGGTCCATTTTTCTATTTTTATAACCCGACCCCAGTTTGATAAATTTACTTTGGGGCTTATTTTGGGGCAATTATCCGATGCTTTTAGAGAGAAATGAGAGTGTTCTAGAGAGAGGAAAAAGTTCAAGTTCTTCGTTCATCAAAAATCTTGTTCAAGTTTTGAAATCCAATAAGAAAATATCACAAGATCTTCACCCAAGAGGTAAGATTCTAACCCCTAGTCTTCAATTTCGAGTTTGGGTAAAGATGAGTGATTGAGAGTATGATTCTTAGATGTGAGAGTATTAGTTGTACATCTTGTACCAATAAGGTTGTGGGAAGATTGTCGAGTTCAAATGGGTAAAGATTAAGTTGCAAATGGTAGAAATTTTCAAAGACTTTAATTGAGGATTAGAAAGGCAATCTGATGTCGGAATTTGATAATTCTGTATGGTTGAACTCGTATCGGAACGAGTGTTCGGATTTCGTGAGTTTTTCTAGAATTCGAGATGTGGGTCCCACTGTCAATTTTTAAAATAAATTTCTGATTTTAATCCGGAAAATTTGTAATTTCATATGGAATTAATTCCTACTATTCGTGTTGAGCATATTGAATTGTTTGTTATTAGATTTGAAGCTTTCAGACACGAATTCGCGAGGCAAAGTTTTATAGGAATCTTGAATGTGGTTGCGAAGCGAGGTAAGTGTCGTGGTTAACCTTGATTTGAGGGAATAGAAACCTTGAATTATTTGTTATGTGAAATTCATGTGAATGATGTATAGGCGAGGTGACGAGAGTCTATACGTCGTCAAATTAATTGTTTGCATAATTATTTGAAAATCATAAATTATTTTAAATCATGAATTAATTATTATTTTAATTATTTATCTCATATTCCTTGCTCAATATTATGCCTTGAATCCATGCTATAACTACTACATTCTTATTTGATTTGTGTGACTTAGTTGCTACTTGACATTTAGCATACTAATTATTAAATTGCATATTTCCTCCTTAATTTTCACAATTAATTGCTACTTGTCATCACTTATTTCTTAATAAATCATAATTGTTGTATGTTTTTTGTATTATAATTTCATATTAATTTTTGCATTTATTGGAGTAATTTCTTTTATAAGAATAATTATATTATTGGAGGAGCGGGCCGCACGCCGCAATGAAATTGAATATGAATACATTGTGGTATCGGGTTGCACGCCGCAACAGAAATTGATTGAAATAATAATTGGTTATGACTACCGAGTTGGCTTCGACTGTTGAAATGATTTACCTGTTAAATTTTTATTTTTGTTTTCCTGTTATTGTTACTATTATTATTATTGCGTACATGTTAATGTAAGTGACCTGCATTAGCCTTGTCACTACTTCGTCGAGGTTAGGCTTGGCACTTACTGGGTACATGGGGTCCTTTGTACTCATACTCCACTCTACACTTCTTGTGTAGATACCAGAGTTGATCCTAGCGGTGCACAGTAGACTTGCTCGGATTGAGCTATTTGCAGGAGTCTTGAGGTATAGCTGCATGGCGTTCGCAGTTCTGAAGTCCCCTTACACTTTATCATAGCTGTGTATTTCTTTTAGACAGCTTTATTTTCATTCACACCTTTATTTGTATTATTCTAGTAGCTCGTGCACTTCTGACACCAGTTTTGGGATGGTTTGTAGACATCGCTATTATTATGCATTAAGCACTTTATTTCCAAATTTATTTCCGCATTTATTTCTTTGTTATTAACTAAATTAAAATTGTTTAAAATGGCTAATATTATTCTTATGTTGGCTTTCCTAGCAAGTGAAATGTTAGGCGCCATCACGGTCCCGTAGGTGGGAATTTTGGGTTGTGACAAGTTGGTATCAGAGAACTAGGTTACATATGTCTCACGAGTCACGAGCAAACTTAGTAGAGTCTGAAGGATCGGTATGGAGACATCTGTACTTATCTTCTAGAGGCTATGGAGTTTAGGAACAATTTTACTTCTATTCTACTCTATCATGCGATTTTATTCCATCATCGATGTTTGAACCATTCTACTCTTATTCTCTCGCAGATGGTGAGAACATGAAATACATCTACCGACGAATAGGGACCAGATCCCTCGGTGACAACTATGACTAGGGGTAGAGGTCGAGGTCGAGGTCACGCTAGAGGTTGAGGTCGAGGTCGCCTAGAGGCCGAGGCAGAGGCTAAGGTAGAGCTCAGTCTAGAGCTCGAACAGCAGCACCTGTTGTAAACCTCAAGTGGATTTAGGAGCGGAGGTTCCAACTCAGACTGTACCTGTTGGACCAGTTCATGTCCCGAAAGGATTCATAGCTACTTCAGTGCTTCAGGACTCTCTAGTCCGTTTGGTTAGCCTTATCGAGGGCGTGTCCTAGAATGGTACATTTCCAGTGGCACCAACCATCTCACGGGCTAGGTGAGGAGCACAGACTCCCACTACTCACGCTCTGGAGAAGATGGCTCCCGAGTATCAGGCTCCAGTAGCCCATCCAGTTAGGGTAGTTGAACTAGTTGTTGCAACACAGGCCGGTGATAGGCCTGCTTTGTCTTATGAGGCATTGTTGAGGTTGGACAAGTTTACCAAGCTATTTCCAATCCATTTCAGTGGTGCACCTTTTGAGGACCCACATGATTTTATTGACCGCTTCTATGAAGTATTGCAGAACATGGGGAGAGTTGAATGTAATGGGGTTGATTTTGTTGTGTTTCAGATGACTGGATCCGCCAAGAGGTGGTGGAAAGATTATGTATTTACTAGACCAGTTGGTTCGCCTGCACTTACCTGTGAGCAGTTCTCGCAGCTATTCTTGGAGAAGTTCCTTCATATCACACTGAGGGAAAATTACCAAAAGCAGTTTGAGCATCTCCAACAGGGCAGTATGTCAGTCACTCAGTATGAGACCCCCATTTTGTGGATCTAGCCCGTCATGCTCTTCTTCTGCTTCCTACCGAGAGAGAGAGAGAGAGAGAGGGTAAGGAGGTTCATTGATGAACTCGTTCAACCTATCAAGCTACAGATGGACAAGGAGACTAGGAGTGAGATTTCTCTTCAGATGGCTCCTAATGTCGTCAGGCGGATCGAGATGGTTCTTTCAAATGAGAGAGGGCCAGTGTCATATTAGAGGCCCCGTCATTCCGGTAATTTTAGAGGCTCCTCATCTAGAGGCATGAGTACCTATGGTAGGGGTCATCCTCCTAGGCCATTTTATTCAGCACTTCAGGCATCTCACGGTCCTTCAAGGAGTCATGGTCCTATTATTCCTTACTCTGGGCAGCCGACATTTAGTGCACATCCAGATCGTATTAGTGCACCACCACTCCAGAGTCACAATGGCGGCTCTCTGACCCATTCGGGTCAGCTTCAGCTTCAGTAGCCACGATAGCAGGATGGGTGTTATGAGTGTGGGAACATTGGTCACATTAAGAGGCATTGCCCTATGTTGTTGAGCAACAGATCTTAGCGAAATTCTCATGCCATCATACCGGCACCGGTTGCTTTGCCGCCCGCCCGACCAGCTAGGGTCAGGGGTCAGACTGTTAGAGGTGGAGGTCAGACTATTAAAGGTGGAGGCTAGCGAGCTATGGCCTATCCCAGATACATAGTTCAGAATGGTAGGGCCCAGCCCCGATTTTATGCTTTTCCAGCTAGACCTAAGGCTGAGTCATCCGATGTCATGATCACAGGTATTGTTCCAATTTTCCTCCTACTTTGCTTCATATATGGTTGTACCTCATGATTCTTTGAGTGCGTCTGTATATGTGTCCACATTGGTGAGAGATTCTGTTATGTTAAATCATGTCTATCGTTCGTGCGTGGTTACTACTGGGAGTCTTGAGCCTAGTGTGGATCTTCTACTTCTTGACATGGTAGATTTTGATGTCATACTAGGTTTGGAATGGCTGTCGCCTTATCATGCTATATTGGATTGTCATGCCAAGACGGTGACCTTAGCTATGTCAAGGTTACCTCAAATAGAGTGGAAAGGGACTCTTGGCCATTTCACCTGCAAAGTTATCTCTTACGTGAAAGCACGGCGTATGGTCGAGAAAGGGTGTCTAGCCTATTTGGCTTATATTCGCAATCCTAGTGTGGATGTTCCTTCTATGGACTTAGTAAATGTTGTACGTGAATTTCCAGAAGCATTTCCTGCAGATTTGTCGGGGATACCACCTGACAGGGTTATTGACTTCTGTATTGATTTGGCTCCGGGCACTCAGCCCATTTCTATTCCACCATACCGTATGGCCCTGCTAAAGTTGAAAGAATTGAAGGAGCAGTTACAAGACTTGCTTGATCAAGTATTCATTAGACCTAGTGTCTCACCCTAGGGTGCACCAGTGTTATTTGTAAAGAAGAAAGATGGTTCAATGCGAATGTGTATAGATTATCGGCAGTTGAGCAAGGCTACTATCAAGAACAAGTATCCATTGCCAAGAATTGATGATTTATTCCATCAGCTTCAGGGTGCGAAGGTATTTTCAAAGATTGACTTGAGGTCTGGCTATCATCAGTTGAAGATTATGGCATCTGATGTCTCGAAGACAGCTTTTCGGACTCGGTATGGGCATTATGAATTTCTAGTGATTTCATTTGGGCTGACAAATTCCCCAGCAACATTTATGGATTTGATAAACCGAGTATTCAAACCTTATCTGGATTTTTTGTGATTGTATTCATTGATGGTATCTTGATTTACTCCAACAGTCGGGAGGAGCATGAGCAATATCTTCGAATTGTGCTTCAATCTTTGAAGAATAATCAGTTATATGTCAAATTTTAAAAATGTAAATTTTGGTTAGACTCAGTTGCCTTTTTGGGGCATGGTGTATCGGCAGAAGACATAAAAGTGGATCCTAAGAAGGTTGAGGCAGTTCAAAATTGGCTTAGACTTACTTCAGCTATAGAGATCCGGAGTTTCCTGGGTCTGGCATGTTATTATCGCCGGTTTGTGAAGGGAATTTCATCTATAGCATCTCCATTGACCAAACTGAACCAGAAGGGTGCCCCATTCAGATGGTCAGACGAGTATGAGTTGAGCTTTCAAAAGCTCAAGACTGCTTTGACTACGGCGCCAGTGTTTGTATTACCAACATGTTCAGGATCTTATTCAGTGTATTGTGATGCATCTCGCATTGGGTTTGGTGCAGTATTGATGCAGGATGGCAGGGTGACTGCATATACGTTGCGGTAGGTTAAAGTTCACAAAAAGAATTACCCTGTTCATGACTTAGAATTTGCAGTCATTGTTCATGCATTTAATATTTGGAGGCATTACCTTTACGGTGTCTCATGTGAGGTATTTACTGATCATCGTAGTCTACAGTATATGTTCAAACAAAAAGATCTCAATTTGAGGCGGAGAAGATGGTTGGAGCTGTTGAAGGACTATGATATCACCATTTTGTATCACCCCGGAAAGGCCAATATGGTGGGCGATGCTTTGAGTAGAAAGGTTGTGAGTATGGGCAGCCTTGCGTATATTCCGGTTGGTGAGAGGTCGTTAGCTGCAGATGTTTAGACTGTGGCCAATCAGTTCGTGGGGTTAGATGTTTCAGAGTCCAATCGAATTCTAGCTTGCACCGTCGCTCGGTCTTCCTTGCATGAGCGCATCAAAGAATGGCAGTATGATGATCCCTATTTGCTTGTCCTTAAAGACACGGTGCGGCACGGTGGTGCCAAGCAGGTTGATGTGGGAGATGATAGAGTTTTGCAGATGCAGGGTCGTATTTTTGTTCATAATGTGGATGGGCTTCTTGAATTGATTCTTGAAGAGGCCCACAATTCCCGGTATTCTACTCATCCGGGTGCCGCAAAAATATATCAAGATTTGCGGCAACATTATTGGTGGAGAAGAATGAAAAAGGATATAGTTGCATATGTTGCTTGGTGTTTGAATTGTCGGCAAGTTAAGTACGAGCACCAGAGACCTGGTGGTTTACTTCAAAAATTAGAAATTCTTGAGTGGAAGTGGGAGCGTAGTACTATGGAATTTGCTGTTGGACTCCCACGGACTCAAAGAAGGTTTGACGCAGTATGGGTCATTGTGGATAGGTCGACCAAGTCAGCACATTTCATTCCTGTGGCAATTACCTATTCTTCAGAGCAGTTAGCAGAGACTTACATCCGAGAGATTTTTCGCCTTCACGGTGTGCCCATGTTTATTATTTCAGATCAAGTTACGCAGCTCACCTCATACTTCTGGAGAGCTGTATAGTGTGATTTAGGCACGCATGTTAAGCTGAGTGCAACATTTCATCCACAGACAGACGGACAGTCAGAACACACTATTCAAATATTGGAAGATATGCTTCGCGCTTGTGTTATAGACTTTGGAGGTTCTTGGGATCAGTTCTTGCCACTTGCGAAGTTTGCCTATAATAACAGTTACCAGTCGAGCATTCAGATTGCTCCATATGAAGCATTATACGGGAGGCTATGTCGTTCACCAGTTGGCTGGTTTGAACCGCGAGAGGCTCGGTTGTTGGGTACCGATTTGGTATAGGATACCTTTGATAAGGTCAAGATTATTCAGGATCAACTTCGCAAAGCTCAATCTAGGCAAAAGCGTTATGCCGACTGTATGGTTCGTGATGTTGCATTCATGGAAGAAGAAAGAGTATTGCTCAGGGTTTCACCTATGAAAGGTGTAATGATATTCAGAAAGAAGGTCAAATTGAGCCCTAGGTATATCGGACCCTTTGAAATTCTTGAAAGGGTGGGTGAAGTAGCCTACAGGCTTGCACTACCACCTATTTTATCAACAGTTCATCCGGTATTCCATATATCCATGCTCCGAAAATATCATGGTGATCCGTCCCATGTGTTAGACTTCAGCTCAGTTCCATTGGACAAAGACTTGACTTATGAGTAGGAGCTAGTAGCTATTCTAGATTGGCAGGTTTGTCAGTTGAGGTCAAGAGTTATCCTTCAGTTTGGGTACAATGGAGAGGTCAGTTGATTGAGGTAGCTACCTGGGAGTCCGAGTCTGACATACGGAGCAAATATCCACATCTTTTCACCAGCTCATGTTCTTCTCTAATTTCTTTCGAGGACGAACGTTTGTTTTAGAGGTGGAGAATGTGATGACCCAAAAATCTCATCTTTAATTTAAACGTTCATTTCTATGTTCTATGAAGATGTTGAGAGCTTACCTGTTATGAGTTGTGTATCACCTCAATAGTTGATGTTAATGGCGTTCCTTTTCTAGTAATATATTGCTTGTGAGGCCACTATTAGTATTGTTTTCATGTTGTGTTACGTTGAATGGATTATGTATGTGTTGTTAGGATTAGTTTCTGGGATTCTATGGCAGGTGGATAGGCCCAGTTACAAAGGAAACTCTGGCGAAACTTTTGGAAATTTTGGGAGTTAGTAAAAATTCAAGAAATTGAAATGGGTGAAAGAAGAGATAAGTTATGTTACATGTTTGGGGGCAAACTCTACTTCTCATTTGTGGACTATTAATATGATGGATATCAATTTGATATGATAATAATTGTACGAGGCATATTATAAGTGATGTGGGGTGTAAGGAGAGGCCTAAGTCTAAGTCAAGTTAGAAAATTTCATAATAGACTAAAGTTCCAAATGAGTACGCACAAGACCAAATTTTGGGCAAGAATATCTAAATATATATATAAGGATTTATGTGATGATCAACCTATCAAATGAAAGGTCTTCGAGTATAGTTTCTAACGCATCAAACTTTTCGTCATTCGGACAATCCTACAAGAAGTTATAACCAAATTACCAAAGGCTGGAAGAATGTGATTCTGCGATCATATATGCGCCGCAGAATCATTATGCGAACCGCAAAACCGATTGTGCGACTGCAAAATGGTCGCAGACCTGACCAATGTATCCCAGTTCTGGGCATCAGTTTTGCGGTTCATTGTGCAACACGCATACCCATTGTGCGACCGCATACCTGAGTTCGGAGGGTCCATTTTCCTATTTTCATAACTCGACCCCATTTGGATAAATAGGCATTGGGGCCTATCTTGGGACAATTATCTGATGATTTTAGAGATAAGTGAGAGTGTTCTAGAGAGAGGAAGAAGCTCAAGTGCTTTGTTTCTCAAAAATCTTGTTCAAGCTTTGAAATTCAACAAGGAAATATCACAAGATCTTTACCCAAGAGGTAAGGTTCAAACCCCTAGTCTTCAATTTCGAGTTTGGGTGAAGATGGGTGATTGGGAGTGTGATTCTTGGATGTGAGAGTATTAGTTATACATACTTGTTCCAATAAGGTTGTGGGAAGATTGTTGAGTTCAAATGGGTAAAGATTAAGTTGAAAATGGTAGAAATCTTCAAATACTTTAATTGAGGATTTGAAAGGCAATCCGATATCGGAATTCGATAATTTTGTATTGTTGAACTCGTATCGAAACGGGTGTTCGGATTTCGTGAGTTTTTCCAGAATTCGAGACGTGGGTATAATTTCTTATGGAATTATTTCGTACGATTCGTGTTGAGTACATTGAATTATTTTTGATCAGATTTGAAGCTTTCGGACACAAATTCGCGAGGCAAAGGTTTATTGGAATCTTGAATGTGGTTGCGAAGCGAGGTAAGTGTCTTGGTTAACCTTGACTTGAGGGAATAGAACCCTTGAATTATTTGTTATGTGAAATTCATGTGAACGACGTATAGGCGAGGTGATGAGAGTCTGTACGTCGTCAAATTAATTGTTTGCATAATTATTTGAAAATCATAAATTATTTTAAATTATGAATTAATTATTATATTAGTTGTTTCTCTCATATTCCTTGATCAATAGTATGCCTTGAATCCATTCTATAATTGCTACATATTTATTTTATTTGTGTTACTTAATTGCTACTTGACATTTAGCATACTAATTATTAAATTACATATCTCCTCCTTAATTTTCACAATTAATTGCTACTTGTCATCACTTATTTCTAAATAAATCATAATTGTTGTATGTTTGTTGTCTTATAATTTCATATTAATTGTTGCATTTATTGGAGTAATTTCTTTTATAAGAATTGGTAAATTATATTATTGGAGGAGCGGATTGCACGCCGCAATAGAAATAAAACTGAATATATTGGAGGAGCGGGTTGCACGCCGCAACATAGTTGATTGAGATGATTATATTGGAGGAGCGGGTTGCACGCCGCAACAGAATCGATTGAAAACATATATTGAGGATCGGGTTGCACGCCGCAATGGAATTGAATATGAATATATTGTGAGATTGGGTCGCACGCCGCAACAGAAATTGAATGGAATAATAATTGATTATGACTGCCGAGTTGGCTTCGACCGTTGAAATGATTTACCTATTAAGTTTCTATTTTTGTTTTTCTATTATTGTTACTATTATTATTATTGCGTACAGGTTAATGTAAGTGACCTGCATTAGCCTCCTCACTACTTCGTCGAGGTTAGGCTCGGCACTTATTGGGTACATGGGGTCGGTTGTACTCATACTACACTTTACACTTCTTGTGTAGATACCGGAGTTGATCCTAGCGGCGCAGGAGACTTGAGGTATAGCTGCATGGCATTCGTAGTTCTGAAGTCCCATTCAACTTTATCTTAGTTGTGTATTTCTTCCAGACAACTTTTTTTTTCATTCAGACGTTTATTTGTATTATTCTAGTAGCTCGTGCACTTGTGACACCAGTTCTGGGATGGTTTTTAGACATCGCTATTATTATAGATTAATCACTTTATTTTAGAATTTATTTCCGCATTTATTTCTTTGTTATTAACTAAATTAAAATTGTTTAAAATGGCTAATATTATTCTAACGTTGGTTTGCCTAGCAAGTGAAATGTTAGGCGCAAGCACGATCCCGAAGGTTGAAATTTCGGGTCGTGACAATGACTAGCATGTTTATGAGTTTTATTTGAAGTTATAATGGGATATTGTATGAATCCTAAGGGTGGGTCTTGAGAATGTCATTTTTGGTTAAAGAAGAAGATGAATAGAGATGAATTGAAATAAATACATATGTCTTGAGTTTCTAATGATTCCAATAGACTTGATAACATAATTGATGAGCGAATTTAATTGGGAATCACCATTTGGATAAGATACAACACTAGTTCTTGTAATGGATGTTCTTGAACCTAGAGTTTTGTTGGAGAAGGCAATGAATAGTGACTTAATGATGTTGGGTAATTAACATAGTATTATTAATGACTCAAAATGAGTATTAAATGATAAGAATTGAATTTGAATAGGCTAATGGGTGAGCCCATTGGATAATTTGTGATGGTTGAAGGTTTGTTACCTAATTGTGAAACCTACATGGATATTTATGAATCTTTTCATATTTGTTTTGATGTAGTTGGGGTATCTACTAGTAAATATTGAATTGTGGATGATATTTGGACATTTTAATCAATTGGAGCACTGTAGTATTTTCGGAGCTTGAAGGTTGAGGTAAGTAACACTTCTAAACTTGGTTCTGAGGGTATGAATCCCCGAATTTGGTGTTATATAAATTGTTTGGGTGACTCACACGATAGTTGACGAGCGTGTGGACATGAACCATAGAAATTATGACTTGAACAAATTCTGTGAAGTTGTAAAAATCAAAGAATCATGTTATTATCCAAATATTTTCCACGTGTTAGGAAAATTGAGCTGATACTCGTATTAAAGATCATGATTGGGCTATGTGCCAATATTTTGGGACATACATGATCGTGTTCTGTTGAATTTATATGTTTTAAAATTATATATTTCATACTCAGTCATGTTCATCCATTGTGAGTATAATTATGAGATCGAGGCTGCCCGCCTGCAGCAGGCCATATTGGCTTTATATATATTATTACTATATGGAACGGGGCTGCCCGCCTGCAGCTGGCCTTATAGGCTTTATTATTATACGGATCGGGACTGCCGGCCTGTAGTAGGCCATAACGGCTTTATATCACTCTTGGGCTGAAGGAACCCCTCCGGAGTCTGTACACACCCCCAGTGAGCGTAGATGATTATATATTTGGGATGGACTTCCCAAGGCATGGACTTGCCTTACTTATTTATATTTTGATGATTTTTCCCTGGACATGGATTTTGTCCGTATCATTTACATTTGGGGGTAAATTACCCCAGGGCTGGATTGGTCTTATATGGTATTGAGTGACTAACTGTTAGTCGATGTGTATATATATACAGTACCGAGTGACCGAATGATTAGTGACTAGTAGTACATGAGGTCTTTCCACAGAGATGTCACATTTCTCATATCATGCAGAATTGATCTACTTTGCTAGTACTGAGTTTAACTGTTGAACTTGAAAGCATGCCTACATTTCTGTACCATTATTTATGTACTGGACTGTACCTGCGGAGCTCGTCACTATTTTCAGCCCAGAGGTTAGTCTTGTTACTTATTAAGTTGGTTGTACTCATACTACACTCTGCACCTCTTGTGCAGATCCATGTGCTTTCGGACACGGCGACTATTAGATCTCATAGTGCAATCCGTTGGATACTATCAAGATAGCTGTCTGGCGTCCGCTGACCTTAACTCTCTCTTTCTCTCAGTTATTGTATTGTTCTATACTGTCAGAAAGCATTTTTTATCAGTCAGACTTTATATTCATATTAAATGCTCATGTTCTCAGTGACACCGGGTTTTGGGAGTGTTTATATCTATATTTGTGAGATTTCTTTCGCTGAATTTAAATATTATATTTTCAAACTTAATAGATAGGGTATTTTATTGGGATTGTCGGCTTGCCTATTATTGAGATAGGCATCATCACGACATGTGAGATTTTGGGTCGTGACATCTTCCTAGTGTGTTGTTGTAAGGGTGGAATTATTTATAATATTATCAGTATGTTTTATGTTTGTCCCGCTATTCCATCCTTTTGTGCCTTATAAGTTTTATATTTTTGAATGGTGTTACTCATTTCTTTAACTTACCATAAAGTGGTAGAACGCCCTAGTTTAAATTCCAGCAAGAATCAACCATACAGAGACATGGTGGTTTTAACTTTTAAGTATCTAAGGTTATTTTATTATATATACATAGACAATTACATGTAGATTTTATCCTCACTGCTAGTGATAGCTCCGTGTGGGTAAATATTAACTCTTAAGTTCGTAGTATATATCTATAATTTCTTCTAAAGAAGTAACGAAAGGACCTCTTAGTTAAAATTGTGAAGTTTGTGAGAACTGATATATATATATATATATATATATATATATATATATATATAGTAGAAGAAAAAATCACTGAGTGCCTGCATATATTATATATTGTGTGCTAGATATGTCACGATCCCAATTTTACCTATAAGTCATGATGGTGCCCAACGCTACAGCTAGGCAAGCCAACTAATAAATTAAAAATATATTGATTAAACTTTTAATCCAAGAATATAATAAAATACCAAATTCTACCAATGTGTGTGTGCCAAGACCTGGTGTCACAAGTGTATGAGCATCTAGTAGATTATACAAAACCTCAATATTGTCTGAAATAAAATAGACAGAATAAAAAGATACAAGGAAAGACACTAGTAGCTGCAGAACGGCTCAGAAAGGCAGCTCACCACTATGTCCCTGGATAGCGTGGGTGTAAGATGATAGGTCCTCCACTAGTACTTGCGTCAGATCCTGCCCAAAAAGTGCAGCAAGTGTAGTATGAGTACGTAAACAACGTGTACCCAGTAAGTATCAAGCCTAATCTCAAAGTGGTAGAGACAAGATGACCGACTTTGACACTCACTATGGGCCAATAATAATAATGGAAATACGACTAAAATATTTAAATCAGCATGATTCACAGAATTTACAACAAATCATTTAACCAGCGGAAATAATCAAATTCCTTCAATTGCAACAATTCTCAATATATTAATTAAATCTCATTTACAGGAATAACAATTAATTCCTTAACAACCAGGCATAATAATTAATTAAATTCCAAAGATTCTTAATTTTTATCAATTAGGTTCGCAAGCTAAAATAAACTATTAAGGTATCGTGTGATTATTATTATTAAGCACGATTTTTGCCGAGGACGTACGGCCCGATCCAGAGTGTCGTGTACACTGTCGAGGGACGTGCGGCGCGATCCATAGATGCATCTATCCTGCCGAGGCGTTCGGCCCGCTCCACAAGAAAGGAGGACATTTTATTATGTACCTCCAAAAGGAGAGTATATTTATTATAAGATAAATTCGGGAGGAAGAATAATTTATCTTAACAATTAATTAATTTAAACAGAAAATCAAGTATATGAGATTTTCATTCTTTAATATTTTTATCTAACAATTCACAATATATGTATATATCAAATAATATTAATTAAACAAAGAATACAATTTACACAAGTAATTCATGCTTTGAGTTCTAAACTACCCGGACTTTAGAATTAATAGTAGCTACGCACGGACTCTCGTCACCTCGTGCGTACGTAGCCCCCACAATTAGCAATAATTATTTAATTTTAATCACCTATGAGGTAATTTTTCCCTCACAAGATTAGACAAGAGACTTACCTCGTCTTGCTCCAATTTAATCCACTATAAGGTCTTTTCCACGATTATCCAACTCTGTCTGGCTCGAATCTAGCCAAAATAATTCGATACAATCACTAAAAAATTATAGGAATCAATTCTATAAGAAAATACTACATTTTAAATAAAAATCCCGAAATTAATAAAAAATTCGTTTGTGGGGCCCACGTCTCGGAATCTGGCGAAAGTTATGAAATCCAACAACCCATTCTATTACGAGTCCAACCATACCAGTTTTACTCAAATCCGACTCCGAATCAATACCGAAATCTCGAAAATTCATTTCTTTGAGATTTCTAAAATTTTTCAAATTTCAATCTCAAAAGACTAATTAAATGGTGAAAACAATGATATATTTGTGTATATAGACCAAATCCGAGTTGGAATCACTTACCCCAAATGTCTTTCCTTGAAAATCTGTCAAAATTCGCCTCTGCTCAAGCTCAAGTTTGTCAAAAAATGGCAAATGGGTCGAATGCCTCTGTTTTTATAACTTACATATCTGTCCAGTC
This sequence comes from Nicotiana tabacum, assembly GCF_000715075.1. Lineage (NCBI taxonomy): Eukaryota > Viridiplantae > Streptophyta > Magnoliopsida > Solanales > Solanaceae > Nicotiana > Nicotiana tabacum. The sequence continues at coordinate 93,034,806 of NC_134098.1, read as the reverse complement.
CGATCACGGAGCTCGATCAGGGGAGCTCGATCAGGTGAGCTCAATCAGGGGAGCTCGATCTTGGGAGTTTGATTTTGGGAGCTCGATCTTGGGCTCGATCTCAGCCCAGAATTTCCAGCAGAAGAGAAAAACAATTGCAGCAACTGTTTAAGTCCAATTTTTGATCCTTCAACCATCTGAAACTCACCCGAGGCCCTCGGGACCATAACCAAATATACCAACAAGTCCTAAAACATCATACGAACTTAGTCGAACCTCTAAATCACATCAAACAACGCTAAAACCACAAATCATACCCCAATTCAAGATTAATGAAACTAAGAATTTTCAACTTCTACATTCGATGCCGGAACCTATCAACTCAAGTCCGATTGACCTCAAATTTTGCACACAAGTCATAAATGACTAGATTCCGACCCCGATATAAAAAAATCAACTCCTCGGTCAAACTTCCAAACTTAAATTCTTATTTTTAGCCATAACTACGGACTTCCAAATAAAATTCCAAACACGCTCCTAATTCCAAAATCACCATATGAAGCTGTTGGAATCATCAAAATTCTATTCCGGTGTCGTTTTCATATAATTAGACATCCGGTCACTATTTGAACTTAAACATTTTGATTTTTCATCAAAATTCTATAACTCGGGCTAGGGAGCTCGGAATTTAATTCCGGGCATACGCCCTAGTCCCAAATCACGATACGGACCTACCGGAACTATCAAAACACTGATCCAAAATCTTTATAGATAGAGCCAATCATTAATTCCTCCGAGTCCGTTTGCTCAAGATATTAACCAAAGTCAACTCAATTGAGTTTTAAAGCTCTTATCCACATTTTAATCCATTTTTCACATAAAGACTTTCCAGAAAACTTTACGGACTGCGCACGCAAGTCGAGAAATGATAAATAGTACTTTTCTAGGTCTTAGAACACATAATTAATTACTAAATTTAAAGATGACATTTTGGGTCATCACATTCTCCACCTCTTAAACAATCGTTCGTCCTCGAACGGGTTTACAATTATACCTGAAGTGCTGAATAAGTGTGGATATCTGCTGCGCATATTTTCTTCGGCCTCCCAAGTCGCTTCCTCCGCTGGTCGGCCCCTCCACTGGACTTTAACTGCATAAATCCTCTTGGACCTCAACTGGCGAACCTGATTATCAATAATGGCAACTTGCTCCTCTCCATAACCCAAGCTATTATCTAGCTGAACTGTGCTGAAGTCTAACACATGTGATAGGTCGACATGATACTTCCGGAGCATAGATACATGAAAAACTGGATGAACTCCCGATAGGCTGGGAGGCAATGCAAGCTCATAAGCAACCTCCCCAACTCGTCTCAACACCTCAAATGGGCCTATAAACCTTGGGCTCAACTTGCCCTTCTTCCCGAATCTCATAATTCCCTTCATCGGCGAAACATTCAAGAGAACTTTTTCACCTACCATAAATGATATATCACGAGCTTTCTGATCTGCGTAACTCTTCTGTCTGGACTGTGCTGCACGAAGTCTCTCCTAAATCAACATTACCTTTTCTAAGGCATCCCTTACCAAATCAGTACCATATAACTTACCCTCACCGGGATCAAACCATCCTATAGGTGAACGGCATCGACGGCCATATAAAGCCTCAAATGGAGCCCTCTCAATGCTGGATTGGTAACTGTTATTATAAGCAAACTCGGCCAAAGGCAAGAAACGATCCCAAGGACCTCCAAAGTCAATCACACATGCTCTAAGCATATCCTCCAAAATTTGGACTGTCCGCTCTGACTGCCCGTCGGTCTACGGATGAAAGGTTGTGCTGAGCTCTACACGGGTCCCCAACTCACTATGTACTGCTCTCCAGAAATGTGAAGTAAACTAAGGGCCTCTATCTGATATGATGGAAATTGGCACACCGTGCAACCGAACTATCTCCTGAATATAAATCTGGGCCAACCTCTCTGAAGTATACGTAGTCACAACAGGAATAAAATATGCCGACTTGGTCAACCTGTCAACAATCACCCAAACTGCATCAAACTTCCTCAAGGTCCGCGGCAACCCAACTACAAAGTCCATAGTAATTCGTTACCATTTTCACTATGATATAGTCATCTGCTGAAGTAGGCCACCTGGCCTCTAGTGCTCATATTTAACTTGCTGGAAATTTAGACACCTAGATACATACTCAACTATGTCCTTTTTCATTTGTCGCCACCAATAATGCTGCCTCAAGTCACGATACATCTTAGTAGCACCTGGATGAATAGAATACCGAGAACTATGTGCCTCCTCTAGGATCTTTTTCCTCGGTCCATCCAAATTAGGAACACATAGACGACCCTGGAGTCGCAGAACACCATTTGCACCAATCGTAACTTCCTTGGCACCACCTCGTAGTACCATTTCACAAAGAACCATCAAGTGTGGGTCATCATACTGGCGAGCCTTGATCTGCTCAAATAGTGAAGATTGGGCCACAACACATGCAAGAACTCGGTTGGGCTCTGAAATATCCAGCCTTAAAAGTCTGTTAGCCAATGACTGAATATCCGAGGCTAATGGCCTTTCCTCTACTAAAATGAAAGCCAAACTACCCATACTCTCCGCCTTTCTGCTCAAGGCATCTGCAACCACATTTGCTTTGCCCGGATGATACAGGATAGTAATATCGTAATCTTTTAGTAACTCCAGCCATCTGCGCTGCCTCAATTTTAGGTCCCTCTGCTTGAACAAATGCAGCAAACTGCGATGATCAGTGTAACCTTCACAAGACACCCCATAAAGATAATGCCTCCAAATTTTAAGAGTGTGAACAATCGCAGCAAACTCCAAATCATGTAGCGGATAATTCTTCTCGTGGGGCTTCAGCTGACGTGAAGCATATGCAATAACTCGCCCTTCCTGTATCAATACACAACCCAAGCCAACGCGTGAAGCATCGCAATACACTGTATATATTCCCAAACCAGAAGGTAACACTAACACGGGTGTTGTAGTCAATGCTGTCTTGAGTTTCTGAAAGCTTGAGTCACAATCATCGGACCATCGGAACTGAACACCCTACTGGGTTAATTTGGTCAAAGGTGCTTCAATAGATGAAAAACCTTCCACAAACCGATGATAATAACCTGCTAAACCCAGAAAACTCCTGATCTCAGTCGCCGAAGTGAGACGATGCCAATTCTAAACTGCCTCAATATTATTGGGATCAACTTTAATACCTTCGCCCGATACAATATGTCCCAAAAATGCTATAGACTCTAACCAAAACTCACATTTAGAGAACTTAGCATATAGCTTTTGTTCCCGCAATGTCTGAAGCACTACTCTCATATGGTGATCATGTTCCTCCTTACTGCGCGAGTATGTCATCAATGAAGACAATGAAAAATAAATCAACATATGGCCTGAATACCATGTTCATCAGATCCATAAATGCTTCCGGGGCATTAGTTAAACCGAAGGACATCACCAGAAACTCATAATGACCATATCTAGTCCGAAAAGTAGTCTTCGGAACATCTGAATCCCGAATCTTCAACTGATGGTACCCCGACCTCAAGTCGATCTTAGTGAATAACCTAGGACCCTGCAACTGGTCAAATAGATCATCAATACGTGGCAACGGGTACTTGTTCTTAATAGTGAATTTGTTCAATTGGCAATAATCAATACACATCAGCATTGTTCCATCCTTCTTTTTCACAAATAATACCGGTGCACCCCAAGGTGACACACTGGGTCTGACGAACCCTTGGGCTAGTAGCTCTTCAAGTTGTTCTTTCAACTCATTCAATTCTTTCGGAGCCATGCGATATAGTGGAATAGATATGGGCTGAGTATCTGGAGCCAAGTCAATACAAAAATCAATATCACGATCAGGTGACATACCTGGAAGATCTGAAGGAAATACATCAGAGAACTCCCGTACTACTGGCACTGAATCAATAGCCGGAGTCTCTGCAGTAGTATCCCGAACATAGGCTATATAAGCCAAACAACCCTTCTCAACCATGTGTTGAGCCTTTATAAAAGAAATAACCAGATTAAATGAACTAACCGACGAACCCTTCCACTCCAGCCTAGGCAAAGATGGAATAGCCAAGGTAACCGTTTTGGCATGACAATCTAGAATAGTATGATATGGAGATAACCAGTCCATACCCAGAATAATTTCAAAATCGATCATCTCGAGCAATAAGAGATCTGCTCTAGTTTCATAACCACAGAATATAATAATACAATACCGGTAGATCCGGTTCACAATAACAGAATCGCCTACAGGAGTGGATACATAAATAGGAGTACTCAAGGACTCACAAGAAACACCCAGGAATGGAGCAAATAGAGATGACACATATGATTATGTGGATCCTGGATCAAATAATACTGAGGCATCATTGCCGCAAACAGAAATAATACCTGTAATCATAGCATCTGAGGCCTCTGCATCTGGTCTAGCCGGAAAAGCATAGAACCGAGCTGGAGCGCCAACTGGCTAGCCTCCGTCAGGCTGACCTCCACCTCTAGGACGACCCCTACCCACCTGTCCTCCACATCTTGGTGGTCGGACTACTGGTGGAGCAACTGGTCCGGTAAACATAGGCTGCTGACCTTGTTGTACTGGTCTACCCCGAAGCCTGGGGCAAAACCTCCGCATGTGACTGGGATCCCCGCACTCGTAACAACTATTCGGTGCGATGGGCTGCTGACTAAGTGTCTAGCCCTGGGAACTGAATACCCACTGGGAGGACCTTGAATAGCTGGTGGGCAGTAGGAACTCTCTGGTATAGCATTGAGATAAGGTTGCACTGGAGCACCTCGAGGAGATGGTGGTGCTGGATATGGGGGTCTACTGGACTGCCCCCTCACGAACTGACCTCTGCCCTCAGACGGAGCACCTCTGAACTCTCCAGAGTACCTGAACCGCTTATCTCTCATAATCTGCTCTCAGCTCCGCTGACGCACACCCTCAATCCTCTGGGCTATCTCCCCAACTCACTCACAAGAAGTACCCATCTCAACCTCTCGAGCCATAGTGGCCTGAATACCAATATGTAAACCGGCTACAAACCTCTGCACTCTTTCCACCTCAGTAGGGAGTATCATAAGTGCATGGCGAGATAATTCAGAAAACCTCGCCTCATATTCAGTCCCTGACATCTGACTTTACTGGAGCTACTCAAACTGAAACCGCAACTCTTCCCTCTGGGAGGGTGGAATATACTTGTCCAGGAAGATACGGGTGAACCTGTCCTAAGTCATGGGAGGAGAATCTGCTGGTCTGCCAAGAGTAAATGACTGCCACCATCTACGGGCTTTACCCTCTAGCTGAAAAGTAGCGAAATCAACCCTATGGGATTCCAATATCCTCATGTTGTGCAGTTTGTCCCTGCAACGATCAATGAAGTACTGTGGATCCTCATGTCGCTCACCTCCAAAGACAGGATGATGTAGTCTAGTCCATCTATCCAATAGTTTCTGAGGATCGGCGGCTACAGCTGGCCTGGACACAGGTGTAGCTGCTGCCACTGGCTGTGCTCCACCCAAGGGTAGTGCACCCTGGGTCTGATATACAGCAGCTGCTTGTCCATGAGCCTGCACGGTAGGGGTCTTTGCTCCCCCGCCTGCCTAAGATGTGGCTGGGTCTGCCGGAAATAAACCGTCCTGAGTCATATTATCCATGAACCGCAGCATACGACCCATGACATCCTGAAATCCTGGTGCAGATGTGAAATCCACTGGAGCTGGCTCTGCCACAGGCACCTCACCCTGTTCCTCAATAATGGGATTCTCTGCTGGACCCACTGCCGGCATAACTGGAACAGGCCTAGGACGTCCTCGCCCTCCACCACGGGCTGGAGCCCTCCCTCGGCCTCTGCCTCTGCCTCGGCCTCTAACAACTGGGGGAGTAGCTCTTCCCTGGTCTGGAACTTCATACGAGCGCGTTCTCATCATCTGTGAGAGAATAAGAGAACGATATTTCGTACTACATTAATTGCACGATGGAATATGAAGAAAGGTAATTTCCTAACACCCTATAGCCTCTCGAAGATAAGTACAGACGTCTCCGTATCGATCTGCAAGACTCTATTAGGCCTGCTCATAACTTGTGAGACCTAAGTGAACCTAGTGCTATGATACCATATTGTCATGACCCAATTTCATCTATAAGTCGTGATGGCACCCAACACTACAACTAGGCAAGCCAATTATTAAATTAAGCATATATTGATTAAACTTTTAATCCAAGAAAATAATAAAATACCAAATTCTACCAATGAGTGTGTGCCAAGACCTGGTGTCACAAGTGTATGAGCATGTAGTAGATTATACAAAACCTCAATACTGTCTGAAATAAAATAGACAGAATAAAAAGATACAAGGAGAGACACTAGTAGCTGCAGAACGACTCAGAAAGGCAGCTCACCACTATGCCCCTGGATAGCGTGGGTGTAAGACGATAGGTCCTCCACTAGTACCTGTCTCAGATCCTGCACAAAAAGTGCAGCAAGTGTAGTATGAGTACGTAAACAACGTGTACCCAGTAAGTATCAAGCCTAATCTCAAAGTGGTAGAGACGAGATGACCGACTTTGACACTCACTATGGGCCAATAATAATAATGGAAATACGACTAAAATATTTAAATCAGCATGATTCACAGAATTTACAATAAATCATTTAACCAGCGAAAATAATCAAATTCCTTCAATTTCAACAATTCTCAATATATTAATTAAATCTCATTAACAGGAATAAGAATTAATTCCTTAAAAAGCAGGCATTTTAATTCATTAAATTCCAAGCATTCTCAATTTTTATCAATTAGGTTCGCAAGCTGAAATAATCTATTAAGGTATCGTGTGATTCTTATTATTAAGAACGATTTCTGCCGAGGACGTACGGCCCGATCCAGAGTGTCGTGTACACTGTCGAGGGACGTGCAGCGCTATCCATAGATGCATCTATCCTGCCGAGGTCTTCGCCCCGCTCCACAAGAAAGGAGGACATTTTTTTATGTACCTCCGGAAGGAGAGTATATTTATTATAAGATAAATTCGGGAGGAAGAACAATTTCTTAACAATTAATTAATTTAAACAAAAAATCAAGTATATGAGATTTTCATCCTTTAATATTTTTATCTAACAATTCACAATATATGTATATATCAAATAATATTAATTATACAAAGAATACAATTTACACCAGTAATTCACGCTTTGAGTTCTAAACTACCCGAACTTTAGCATTAATAGTAGCTACGCACGGACTCTCATCACCTCGTGCGTACATAGCCCCCATAATTAGCAATAATTATTTAATTTTAATCACCGATGAGGTAATTTCCCCCTCACAAGATTTGACAAGAGACTTACCTCGTCTTGCTCCAATTTAATCCACTATAAGGCCTTTTCCACGATTATCCAACTCTGTCTGGCTCGAATCTAGATAAAATAATTCGATACTATCACTAAAAATTTATAGGAATTAATTCTATAAGAAAATACTATATTTTTAATAAAAATCCCAAAATTAATAAAGACTTTGTCCGTGGGGTCCACATCTCGGAAGTGAAAGTTACAAAATCTGATAACTCATTCAATTCCGAGTCCAACCATACTAGTTTCACTCAAATCCGACTCCGAATCGATACTGAAATCTCGAAAAATCGTTTCTATGAGATTTCTAAAATTTTCCAAATTTCAATCTCAAAACACTAATTAAATGGTGAAAACAATGATATATTTGTATATATAGACCAAATCCGAGTTGGAATCACTTACCCCAAATGTCTTTCCTTGAAAATCTGTCGAAATTCGCCTCTGCTCAAGCTCAAGTTTGTCAAAAAAATAGCAAATGGGTCGAATGCCTCTGTTTTTATAACTTACAGATCTGTCCAGTCCGATCAGGGGAGCTCGATCAGGGGAGCTCGATCTTGGGAGTTCGATCTTGGGCTCGATCTCATCCTAGAATTTCCAGCATAAGAGAAAAAAAAATTGCAGCAACTGTTTAAGTCCAATTTTTTATCCGTTAACCATCCGAAACTCACCCGAGGCCCTCGGAACCTCAACCAAATATACCAACAAGTCCTAAAATATCATAAAATCTTAGTCGTACCTCTAAATCACATCAAACAAAGCTAAAATCATGAATCATACCCCAATTCAAGCTTAATGAAACTAGGAATTTTCAACTTCTACATTCGATGCCGGAACCTATCAAATCAAGTCAGATTGACCTCAAATTTTGCACACAAGTCATAAATAACATAACGGAGCTGTAAAAAATTTCAGAACTAGATTCCGACCCCAATATCAAAAAGTCAACTCCTCGGTCAAACTTCTAAACTTAAATTCTTGTTTTTAGCCATTTGAAGCTTAATTTAATTACAGACTTCCAAATAAAATTTCAAACACGCTCCTAAGTCCAAAATTACCATACGGAGTTGTTGGAATCATCAAAATTCTATTCCGGTGTCGTTTTCGCATAATTAAACATCCGGTCACTATTTGAACTTAAACATTTTAATTTTTCATCAAAATTCCATAATTCGGGCTAGGGACCTCGGAATTTGATTCCGGGCATACGCCCAAGTCCCAAATCACGATACGGACCTTCCGGAACTATCAAAATACTGATCCGAGTCCGTTTGCTCAAGATGTTGACCAAAGTCAACTCAATTGAGTTTTAAAGCTCTAATCTATATTTTAATCCATTTTTCACATAAAAACTTTTCAGAAAATTTTACGGACTGCGCACGCAAGTCGAGGAATGATAAATAGTACTTTTTGAGGTCTTAGAACACTTAATTAATTATTAAATTTAAAGATGACATTTTGGGTCATCACAAGATATATATACTTATATAGTGGCTGCAAGATGTGATTGATTTAATTTGTACGTGAAATAATCTATCTTTTTTAGAATTAACTGTATATTACATTGTAATCCATACGTTACTATTGTTTCATTTTGCATTGTAATTTGCTTTAAATCTGAGCCCTTGTTATATTTGTGAGCACATAATTTTTGTCCGATTAAAATATTCCTACAAAAATTCACAAATAGGTTTTTCTTAATTGCTTTTTTTCAATTTGATAGGAGTATAAATCTTACATTGCCATCTTATTAAGATGACATATAACTTTCAATGATTCTAATAAGAATTTTACAAAAATCGAGATAGATAATTCGAAGAAACTAATAAATTAATTAGATAAGCATAACCTACATGTTCTTTCCAAATTTTCCCGCAAGTAGGCACTTGCCATATTAATTGGTATCTTTACACAAATGGTCGTTAGATTTACTGTTTATTTTTTCTAGTTAGTATACATAGATTATATATAGATTATACATGATTCGATACATATTATACATGAATTATACATGTAATATACTTCCGTCAGCTATTTTTAGTTTAAGTAATTGCGGATGAGCGAATATTTAGGTAAATTATTCTTTACCAAAAAAAGTATTCCAGCATCAGTTAAAAATAATTTAGATCCAAACTTATATTCTGTAAGGCCCTAGTAACCTGACTCATAACGAAGTTTATAGGACTTATTATTGTGACATGGATATATCAAGAAACCACAAATAGTATAATTTCAAAGGTTGTTAAGGTTTTTTAATAGATAAGAAAGCTATGTTTTTAAATGCAGTCATCCACACCGAACACTTGCTTTTGGTAAAATAGGAATATATGAAAATATATTGGTTATTTTTATAGTATTCGCAAGTTTAAACAACAAAAGGTTTAAGTTCTATTTACATTTTGTATCATCTCAATTTTATTTGATAATATTGGTATTGGAATTACTTGCACGCATGTGATCGACTATTCCCATTTTTGGATTGTATGAATGTAATGACCTAACCGGTCATTTTGACTTTTAGAACCCCGTTCCCCTAAATAAAATTTCATGTATGTGCTTTTATTAATTTATGACTTGCGGTGATGGTTGGTTCGGGATTTGGAAGTGTGCGGGTTGAAATCGGAACACTTGGTTCCTTAAGTTGGCCTTAAAATGCTATGTTTGACTTCGGTCAACATTTTGAGAAAATGACCCCGAAATCGGGATTTGACGGTTCCAATAGCTCCATATGGTGATTTTGGACTTAGGAGCGTGTTCGAATTTTTTTTGGAAGTCCATAGTTATATTAGGCTTGAAATGGCTAAAACAAGAATTTAAGTTTGGAAGTTTGACCGAGGAGTTAACTTTTTGATATCGGGGTCGGAATCCAGTTTCAAAAATTTTCACAGCTCCGTTATGTCATTTTTGACGTGTGTGCAAAATTTGAGGTCAATCGGACTTGATTTGATAGGTTTCGGCACCGAATGTAGAAATTGAAAATTTTAAGTTTCATTAAGCTTGAATTGGAGTATGATTTGTGGTTTTCGCGTTGCTTGATGTGACTTGAGATTTCGACTAAGTTCGTATGATATTTTAAGACTTGTTAGTATATTTGGTTGAGGTCCCGAGGGGCTCGAGTGAGTTTCGAATGGCTAACGGGTCATTTTTGGCCTTTGGGAGATTGCTGATAGCTGCTGGTGTTTTTCTTCTGATTTCCTTATACGCGACCGCGTAAGTTCGTCTGCGATCAAAGAGTGTAATTTGGGAAGAGGTGACTTTGTTCTACGCGATCGCGTGAGATAGTTTGCAATCGCGTAGGCTTAGTTGAGGCATTATTGATTTTGTTATTCGTGAACGCATAGGTTGGGCCAGTTTGTGCATCGCGATCGCGTGGCATTATTTGCGATCACATAGGGGAAACTTGAGAGGAAGCTGGGCCACGTGTTTGCTCTATGCAATCGCGTGAAGAGGGATGTGATCGTGTAGAGTTGGAATCTTGTGCAATGCGATCACGTGGCATTGTTTGCGATCGCGTAGGGTTAATTTGGGCAGTGGGAGAATCGTACATCGCGATCGCGTGGACAAGTCCGCAATCGCGTAGAAGAAATCACTGGGCAGAGAGTTTAAGTTCTGAAAATGGAGCTCGGACTGGGGCGATGTTTGGGAGATTTTCATAGAAAATAACGGGATAAGTGTTCTTAACTCAATATTGGTTAAATTAACCGAATACATCGTTATTTTTATTATTTAATTGGTAAATTAAGTTGGAAAAGTTTGAAAAACCCTCTTGGATAGATTTGAGGATTTGAGGGATAAATTGTTATTGGAATTTTATAATTTTGGTATGGGTAGACTCGTGGTTGAGTGGGCGTTCATATTTCGTAACTTTTGCCGGATTCCGAGACGTGGGCCCCACAAACGATTTTTGAGTTAATTTCGGGTTTTTATTGAAAAATATAGTATTTTCTTATGAAATTGATTCCTATAATTTTTAGTGATTGTATTGAATTATTTTAGCTTGATTCGAGCCATACAGAGATGGATAATCGAGGAAAAGGCCTACTAGTGGATTAAATTGGAGCAAGTTGAGGTAAAGTCTCTTGTCTAATCTTGTGAGGGGAAATTACCCCATAGGTGATTAAATTAATAATTGTTGCTAATTGCGGAGAGGGCTACGTACGACGAGGTGACGAGAGTCCGTACGTAACTACTATCTATGCTAAAGTCCGGGTAGTTTAAGTCTCAAAGCATGAATTATGTGCGTAAATCGTATCCTTTATTTAATTAAATTATTTAAACTATATTGTGAAATTTTATAGAAAGATAGTAAAAGATGGAAATCACTTATATACTTAATTTTCTGTTTAAATTTTTTAATTGTTAAAATAAATTGCTCATCTTCTCGAATTAATCTTATAATAATATACTCTCATTCCGGAGGTACATAAAAAAATATCCTCCTTTCTTGTGGAGCGGGCCGAACGCCTCGACAGTATAGATGTAACGACCCGACCGATCGTTTCGAGAGTTAGTAGGTTCGGGTTCGGAGTGGTTTCGCAGTGAATTGAGACACTTAGTCTCTTTATTAGAATCTTAAGTTGGAAAAGTCAACCGGATGTTGACTTATGTGTAAACGATCTCGGATTTGAATTTTGATGGTTCCGTTAGCTCCATTAAGCGATTTTGGACTTAGAAGCGCGCTCGGAATGTGATTTGGAGGTCCGTAGTGGAATTAGGCTTGAATTGGCGAAAATTGAAAATTTGGCGATTTTGGTCGGTGGTGAAAAATTTGATATCGGGGTCGGAATGGATTTTCGGAAGTTGGAGTAGGTCTGTGGTGTCATTTATGGCGTGTGTGTAAAATTCGAGGTCATTCAGACCTGGTTTGATAGGTTTCGGCGTTGTTTGCGGAATTTTGAAGCTTAGAAGTTTTTAGGCTTGAATCCGAGGGTAAATTGGTGTTTTGATGTTGTTTTGAGTGATTCGAAGGTTCGACTAAGTTCACATGGGGTTATATGACTTGTTGGCATGTTTGGTTGAGATCCCGGGGGCCTCAGGTGTGTTTTGGATGCTTAAAGGTTGAGTTTTTGGACATATGAGATTTCTGAAGATTTCTAATATCTAGTAGTTTCGCACCTGCTGTGGGGAGGCCGCAGGTGCGTACTCGCACATGTGGAAGAAGGAGCACAAAAGCAAGAGTTGAGGAAATGGCCGGGGGTCACAGGTGCGAGTGTGATTCCGTATCTTCGAGCCCGCAGATACGCCTTAAGCTCCGCAGATGCAGAAAATGAGTTGGAGGGGAGGATCGCAGAAGTGGACTTTTGTCCGCAGGTGCGCACACGCAGGCGTGACCACTTGAATCGAATTAATTATGACTAGATACGAGGCTTTCGAAGACCAATTCGCGAGGCAAAGGTATAGCGGAGTAAGGAATTACACAGTTTGAGGTAAGTAACACTTATAAACTTGGTTATGAGGGTATAAATCCCTGAATTTTGTGATATGTGAATTGTATGATGGTGACGCACATGCTAGCTGACGGGCGTGTGGGCGTGCACCATAGAAATTGTGACTTAAATAAATTCTGTACAGTTGTAAAATTAAAGAATCATGTTATTATCCGAATATTCTCCACGTGTTATGAAATTGAGGTGAGACTCATATTGAAGATCATGTTTAGGCTACGTGCCGATATTTTTATGACCCACAGGGTTGTATTGTTGTTGAATTTAATTGTTTAAAATGTACATTTCATAATCAGTCATGTTTATCCATTGTGATGATATTTATGGGATCTGGGTTTCCCGCCTGCACTAGGCCATATTGGCTTTATATACATTATTATTATATGGAACGGGGTTCCCCGCTTGCAGCAGGCCTTATAGGGTTTATCATTATATGGATCGGGGTTGCCCGCCTGCAGCAGACCATATCAGCTTTATATCACGCTTTAGCTAAAGGAGCCCCTCCGGAGTCTGTACTCCCCACAGTGAGCGTAGATGATTTATATTCGGTATGGACTTCCCGGGGCATGGACTTGCCTCACTTATTTATATTTGTGATGAATTTCCCTGGAGATGGTTCTTGTCCGAATTATTTACATTTGGGGATAAATTACCCCAGGGCTGGATTGGCCTTATACGGTACTGAGTGACTGACTATCAGTTGATATATATACACGGGGTGGAACTTCTCTGGGCTGGATTGGCCATATACAGTACGGAGTTTAGCTGTTGAACTTGAAAGAATGACTACATTTCTGTAACGTTATTTCTATAATGGAATGTACATGCTGAGCTCGTCACTACTTTCAGCCCAAAGATTAGCCTTGTTACTTATTGATTTGGTTGTACTCATACTACACTCTGCACCTCGTGTGCAGATCTAGGTGCTTCC